>NC_138046.1:80155326-80557826 GCF_964194185.1 Rhinolophus hipposideros | reverse complement strand
GGGGTGTATTTCTTTGTTTCCTCATTTTGGCTGCCTCTCTGTGTTTGTTTCTCTGTATTAAGTAGATCTTCTATGTCACACAGTCTTAGCCAGTTGGCCTTATGTAGTAGATGCCCTGTAGGGCCCTGCCATAGTCTCCTCTGTCACCCACTCCAGGTGCTCCAGGAGTGTCCTTTGTGTGGGTTGTGAGTGCCCTACTGTTATATTTGAGCTTTGATTGCTATTGACATATCAGTGGGTGGGATTGATCATCAGGCTGATTGGCTGTGGGATTTGGCCCTGTCTACAGCTTACTGGCTTCTGTGCTTGGGGGCTTATCACACAGATCCAGATGTGCCCCAGCAGGCTCTGGTGCCTGTTGAGACCACCCTTTTGGGTGTTCCACATATAGGGCTAACTGGGCAGTGCTCTGCTGTGGTCTGAAGCCAACCTCCAAGTATATTGTTTCTGAGGACTCTTGGGAGGGGTTTCAGTGCAGGTCCAGGTCAGCCACTGCCTTTGACCAGCCAGGGACTACCTGGTAAGGGCTACCAAGTGATCCACAGTTGGTCACTGCCTGTGCCAGACCTGGAGGCGTGTGGGAGAAGCCACATTTCAAACAAAGGACATCTGCCACCAGTACTGGGCCTAGGGTAGCTCCACAGAAAGCCAGAAGACATTGAGGCTTGCTGCTGCCTGCTGCAGATTGGAGTTTCTGGTAAGGTTCAGCTGGTAAATCCTCCTGAGGTACAGAGTTGGGTGTGGCAGGATTTCAGTGAGTCAGCAGGGCAGAGCTGCAGAGCTCACCAGACCAGTCAATTTCAGATTTGGCCGTAAGCATAAACATAGGGGGCAGGCTCAACACAGAAAAGATGGCAGCTGCCTGCTCTTTGCAGGAGAGGGGAACAGCACACAAAGAAAATGCTGACTGTCCTCCAGGCTTCCCCCCAAGGCCACATACATCAGTTTGCCCCGGTATGTTTCTGACATCCCCCTGAGTCACTGTTTCTCTCCTGGAACCCAAGATGAGTGCCTGCGAGTGAGTGAATCTGTGCATGGGCCCTTTATGAGGATGGATATGTTTCCCGCAGCCTTTTGTCTTACCAGGATTGTGGGAATCCTCAGTGTTTTTCACAGCCAGATGTTGTGGGAGCTCCTCTTCCTGACATCAGTACTCCTGGTTGGGGAGCCTGGTGTGAGGCTCGGGTTTCTTGCTCCTCCATGGGAAACCTCCATGGTCATGATAGCCCTCCCAATTTTCATCTGCCATATGGAGGTTTGGGGCCAGCCCGTTTCGTATCTCTGCCCCTCCTACCAGTCTCAAGGCAGCTTCTTCTTTATATCCTTAGTTATAAAACTTCTGGTCAGCCAGACTACAGATCCCCAGGTTGATTGTTCTATAACTTAGTTGTAAATTTGATGTGTTCACGAGATGAGGCAAGCATGGCGTTTATGGACTCTGCTATCTTGGATCATTCTCTCAATGACATTTTATAACTGGAAGTTTGTACCACTTAATCCCCTTTATCTATTTCACCCATCCCAAAACCCTCCCTGTCTGATAACCACTAGTTTCCTGTATCTATAAATATGTTTCCGTTTTATTTGTTCTTTGGCTTGTTTTTTTAGATTCCACATATAAGTGAAATCATATGGTATTTTCAGGGAACAGAGTAGGTTCTTGATAAATATTTGCTAATAGGATGAATAGAGTCACTCAGATCTCTGCTTGTATATATGGAGAAATTTGTGACTCAGAGTGGGGAAGCAACTTGTTGAAAATCTTACTGCTACTGTTAGAGCTGGAATTGGAAGAGCCTATACCCTTTGACTTCTAATTCTTGCCACTGTATGAAGTTGCATGTATAATTCAGTAACTAAATCATTATACATTTTATTTTAAAATTATGTACCTGTGAATCAGGTTACATTGTTTAATTTTCTCAAGGCTTCATTGACTTAAGACCTATGCTTATATTACTCAGGAGCACACCAAGAGAAAAGGATGGTCTCCATTCCAGAGCCCCTTCTACAAGGGTAGGAGAATCCCTCTCCATTGAGTCTCTGAGGTGGTAATGGAGGAAGTGGCATTTAAGGTGGCATGCTCACTAATTAGAGCTTTCATTAATTCCATACTCTGCATGTTGTCATGTCACCTATGTCCCAT
The DNA here is from genome assembly GCF_964194185.1 of Rhinolophus hipposideros. Taxonomy (NCBI): domain Eukaryota; kingdom Metazoa; phylum Chordata; class Mammalia; order Chiroptera; family Rhinolophidae; genus Rhinolophus; species Rhinolophus hipposideros. The sequence continues at coordinate 80,555,680 of NC_138046.1, read as the reverse complement.
TAGGTTAATTGCCTCAGAAACCAGGATCTTAAGCTCCCCAATCTTTGGAGAGATGAGAAAAACCTGTTTTAGGTTTGATTCTTTTTCCTACTTGTGCCTTCCCAGCTGCACTTGATGAGCTGGAATACCTACAAAAAATACTGCCATTAATAGCCCATATCAAGCCTGGGCACCAAGCTTAGGATTAAGAAAAGCATATTTATTATAAATTGGTCTGACCAGAGAAAGTCATGAGAGAGCCAGCAATCTCCAGAACTGTTAGCCTGTCCTCCTGTGGGGAACAGTCTGACTCATTGATAACAAGATACCAGAAAGAAGCAACGTGTTTTAAGCGGGAATGGTACACAACAAAAAACCTTCACAATTTTTCAAGAAAGGACATAAAAAGAAAATAAATTTGACTGTGTTGTCTGATTTTTCTGCTTTTAAACCCAGAGATTTCAGTTCAATGTAAACAGTGATGTGAAGTTCTGAACACTAAAATGTGATTCAAATAACTGGTGAGGAAAATGTTGAGGGAGAGAGCAACAGTCTTTTTTCTTTTTCAGCATCCATATACTTCTTTAGAAAAGCCATTTTCATTTTTCTTCAATACCCTGGTTTATCATCATTGTTAGTATTATTTTTAAATGTTTCCTCTGCCATGAGTTCCTGGAGACAAAGAAAGGTAAATGACTCCTTCTCACACAATGGCCCCAGCTTTTTAGTTGAAAGTGTCTGGGGGTTTTGTTGATCTGGCCATCTGATCTTGACAATCTCTAGGTGCTTGTTTTACCACAACGTCTTATTTTGAATTTCAAACATGGTGTTTTAGTTTCTTTTGTTTCTTCGAATACAGCCGGGTGGTGGGATGGGAAGCTAGAAAGGTTGAGAGGCTATGGACTTTGCGTAGGTAAATGGAGGACATGGGGAGATAAGGAGGGCATGGAGAAGTAGGGAACACAGGGAAGAGGGCTGCCGTTTTACTGTAAACAAAGCAAACAGCTTATATTTGAGCTCTTGTCAATGCAGTTTAGCAGGTCACTGAAATAAAAAATCAGTGTATGAGAGAAGTTGTTTAACGTTTAATGATTATGTAGAGTTCTGGAAGCCCAGAGTCCAATTAGCATGAGGTTGTTAATTATAGCACTTACCTTAATCACTTAATTCTGGACCACTTAAGGCTTTGATATTTTTGGAAGGGATGTAGGGAGGTGGGCAAGCAAACCTTTTTACATTTTTCTTTCTCTCTAGATCATCACAATTACTATAGACAAAGAGCTTTTTCTCCAGTTTTGTGCAGAGTATAAAGACAGTTTTTTTCCTTCAGTCACTAAGGATTTGTAATTTGGTGTGCAGGCAAAGTTCTGGAACCAGCATGGTGCAGTGCAAAGAACAATGGCTTAGGAGTTAGGACACTGGGTTCCAGGCCTGACTCTGCTGCTTGTTCACTTTTGACTTAGAGTCCAGACAGAGGAAGTGACTAGTGCCCATATTTATGCTCTAGTATTAAGGGGGAGAACTTGGTTGTTTCCCAGTTTGGACAGTCTGTGGTTCTGGCATTATAAGAAATGAGATGCATTACACTGCGGTTTCTCCTTGCTTTGGAGTCCATCCTCCTTGTGATTTTGGCAGATGTTATTTGTTTTGCTTCTGTAAGACAGGTCCATCGGAGTCATTAATTTCCTAACTTTTCACCTCAGTACTACTAATGGTTGAAGAGCATGAATGTGTGGCTTTTGGAATCTTGTGACCTGGTAGCCATCTTAAAATGTCCTTAAAACCTTTTTTATTGCAGTACAACATATGTGCAGAAAAGTATACACACAGATTTGTGTACAGCTTGATAAATTTTCACAAACTGAACCTACCTGTATAATCAGCATCCAACTCAAGAAACCGAACATTACCAGAACCCAGAAATGAATCTTCTACCCATTTTGAATACAACCTTCCCAAATGTAATTATTATCCTGTATTCTAACAGTGTAGATTAGTTTTGTGGGGGTTTGTGTTTATAGAATTATAATCAGTATGTATTCTTTAGTGTCTTCTTAAAGATTCATCCAAACTGTTGTTAGTAGCCATAGATCATTCTTGCTTATTGCTGTGTAATATTTCATTGTATGAATACACCATGATTTGAAATGTACCTAGTTCTTTGCAACCTATTAATTTAGGCAAAAACTGTTTGCTTCATAGCATGGTGTTTCCAAAAATTTCAGTCAAACAACTAATCATAAAAATCCTTCAATTTCCACAACAAAGAAGAAAAACAAAAGCACAAATAAGATTGATTGTCGTTAAAATCTTAGAATCTGTTGATGTTGTTTTGGTATGTACAAACAAAATCTTTTAAAAGAGTCAATATTCTTTTAATCTTCCAGTAATTCACCAAAATGACCAACACAAAGGGAAAGAGGAGAGGCCACCACTACATGTTCTCTAGGCCTTTTAGAAAACATGGAGTTGTTCCTTGGGCAAATCTACAAGAAATGTGATATTATAGACATTAAGGGAATCATCACTGTTCAAAAAGGAATACCCCACAAATGTTACCATGGCTAACCTGGAAGGGTGTACAATGTTAGTCAGCATGCGGTTGGCATTGTTGTAAACAAACAAGTTAAGGGCACAATCCTTGCCAAGAGAATTAATGTTTGTATTGAGCATATTAAGCACTCTGAGAGCTGAGATAGCTTCCTGAATGGTGTGGAGGAAAATGATTAAAAAAAGAAGGAAGCCAAAGAAAAAGTTATCTGAGTTTAACTGAAGCACCAGCTTGCTCCACCCAGAGTAGTGCACTTTATGAGAACCAGTGGAAAGGAGCCTGAGCTGATGGAACCCATTCCCTATAAATTAATGGCATGATAAGTATAAAAAATAAAAGACCTTGTACTGTTAAAAATATTTCTCTTAAATGAGTAGAAATGTGGTGTCCCCTCCCCCAAAGATAATTTTTTTTAAATTTTGTGTCCTAATTCTTTGGGTGGTGACTTTACCATTCAAGTGTAGCGTTTTTTCTTGCTGAAATACATGAGGTGGTTTATTGTGCAACTCCATTGGTTATGAAACTGCAAATAAAGAAAAAAGAAAAAAAGAGAAAGAAAATAACAGAAAAGAAAAGAAGAAAAAAGCAAACCTTACCTTCATCCTCCCTTAAATCCAAATTCTAAAGATGAAACTTTGCCTATATAAGTTTGAGAACCACAAACCTGGATGATTTTGTTTTTTGACCTTAGCAATGGGGAAATGAAGAAAACAAGCTCAAGTTACGTGTCAGGCTCAGTAAAACTCAGTTACTTGGCTCAGGGTTTTGTCGTCATCAGCCCACCATCATGTTTTATCTTAGCCCATCGATAAAGATGATCCTGGCAGATGGTCTGGGGCCAGGAAATTTATGTCTTGATTGATGCAAAGTTACTTTATTTGATGCTTGTATTTTTCTGTGGACAGAAGAGAAATAGATTAACAATTACCAATTGTTTAGTGCGTCACCATTTGCAAAGCAATTTTCATGACAATTCTATGAGGAATGTGATTATATTCTGCTCCCTATCCCATTTTACATAAGAGGAGACCCAGACTCAAGAAGTTTGGTGCTTTGTTTGCCTAGGATGGCACAGCTGAGCAGTATAAAGGCTTAAAGGATGATTATATAAGTACTGTACAGGTTTCAGCTCTTACCAGCAGATCATGTGTGCTTCTCAGACTTCATGAGGATATACAGTGATTGCTCAGACTAAATGCTTCAAGGTGTAATGCAAATCATGTTTACAACTGGCTCCCATTCTTGCCTTCTCCACTGTACTTGTATACCACATCCATATTAATCATCTGGAAACACTTCTTTCATCATACCACTTCTTATATCAAGAGCTATAAATTTCTCATTGCCTCATATAAATTTCTCATTTCTCATTTGGATCAAGTCCAAATTCCTTGGCATGTCTTTGCTCAGACCCTCTCACAATTTGATGCCTACTTCACCTCCCCAATACGAGTATGTGGAAAATAAAGTAGGGGAGAACTTCCTCAGGATACAACCTTCGTCCTGTTTTAATTACCCATCTGGCTTCTCCCATGGCAAGTCTCCTTCCTGCCCTGGGAGAAGGGGGAACACAGACTTCTGAAATCTTGACTTTGGTGAGGCTGTCAGTTTGGCCTTATCCATGTGACCTTGCACAAGTTATTCAGCCAGGCTGGTCTTCAATTTCTTGAGTTTTTACAGAGGAAAAAAAACAATTCTAGCATGCCATGAGAATAGTCCTTTTTTCCTTCAAAATGCCCTTTAATGCCAAGACTTGGAAAATGGAGGGAACTAGGACCTGAAGAGATTTTGATCCAGTGGGCTTTCCTGCAGAATCACAGCAGGCAGTGTATGAAATGTTTTGATTTTCTTAGAAGGCCACTGGAAACCTTTGTTGTTATTATTGACATTAGGGGTATGATGGTATAGGAGTGAAAAGGCTGGCTGTGTTTGGACTGGCTATTGTTCTCTGTTAAATGTTAGGAAGAGAAGCAGAAACCCAGCTCCGTATTCCTGACCAGGAGAGCCTATTCTTTGTTATCACAGAGAAGGAAATGATGTTCTTGCTAAGCTGCTTCCATTATGTCTGATGACAATGCCTACAGAATGGGAGGATTTCAGCAGTCAGAGGCTTTGCTTGGCCTGGGCCCCTGCTGTGCCAAACCTGAGCAGAAGTGCCCTACTCAAAAGTCATCCCTATAGGAGAAAAATCTGCTTGCCTGGTCTATGATATTAGCAGCACTAGGGCACCAATGAAAATATCCCAGCAGATGCCAAAGAAGCTGATTGTTGACCTGGCAAGAGGCCAACATTTGATACCCAGGGTATTGCAAAACTATAGGATGTCAGGGCTTGGAAGGACTTTAAGGGTCCTGTTAGGAACCACCTATTTTCAATTTCAAAAAACAGGTGACTGATCATATCTTTTCTGAGTCTTACCTTCTTCAGGTTAAAGAACTAATATATATATATATATATATATATATATATATATATATATATATATATATATATATATATATGTATATATATATATATATATATAATGGAGGGAAAAATCTCTTCAGGTCCTAGTTCCCTCCATATATATATATATGTTTAAATATTAGCCAGTTAGGAAATTTCTGGTCACCTTACAGAGTCCCCAGAGCAGTGATTTTGTTGCTTCACACTCTGAAGAACTTTTCTAAGAAGGTTAGGGAGATAGTGTTGTTATCTATTTCCACTGGGGTTAGAAAAGTAAATGAGTTGCAGCCACATGGCAGGAGAGGTTTAAGTTTACCAAAGGGTAAATTTGGGACATGGGTCATGGAGAGGTCTCTTGGCTTTCTTTACATATCCTGAGGAAAATCATCCAAAGTCACACAGGATGCAAACTTGGAATAGCCTGAATGATTTTCAGGGAAGAGGAGACTATCCTGTAGCTAGATGATGAGGGATCACCGAACTTTTATAACTCCTGGAAAATGGACTTTTTCTCTATCCTTTTGCCCAAACACTATAGGCATTATCACTTCTCTGCTTCCCATCATGATTCCCTTCCCCATTCTCCAATTTTTAAAATAATGGGGCCAAGAAAGTATGGGCATCTGCCCAGAGGTACCACATTCACTTAGAGACTTCAAACCAAGTATAAACAAAAGAAGAGAGATTACATTTCCCTAGGACAGTTACCTCATTTTCTTTGCCCTGCTGCCCACTTTAATTAATCCTCTTGACACTAGACAAATGAACAAACTGCTGCCCAGCTGACCAAATACTGTGATGACAAAGATAGTCAGAGTTTGTTCATCGACAGTCCAATCCCTTCTCATTTTACATATAGGGAAAATGAGTGCCAGAAAAACTTGGTCTAAAGCATTATAGCACACTGGTGGCAGAATCAGTTAGAGCTCTGTTTTTCTGGTCCTTTTAACTACATCTCCCAGCCTATGGGATGTGAATTCTAGAGCACGAAAAGTTTCTGCTGAAAATTATTTTGGAATTTAAGTAGCAGGGCTTAAGGCTTTGGTCCCAGTTAAAATGCAAGTATAGAGGGTAGGAGTGGAAGGAAAACATTCTCTTAATAGTTTCTGGTAACTTAGTGTGAATAAGTTTTCAGGTGTTTTTTTTTTTTTTTTTTTTTCTCCTGAGATCACTTTTACAGGAAGAAGAAATTATGTGGGCAGCATGTACCCAGGGAGAAAAATACAGTGGCAAAGTAACTGGGGAAATGGGCATGATTCCAGATTTTTTCTGGAATAGAACAGTTGCCTCTGCTCATCAATCCATGGCAAAGACACTAACTCCACCTGCCTGCTCTCAGTATGATCTGAGGATAATATCTCCTAGACGGTGCCAAGGCCAGGAGGAAAATTGTTTCTTTAGAATGCTGGTGTTCAACTAAAAGTACTTGATTGCTCAATTCTGTTGAGTGTTGACTGAGTATAGCATAGTGTGGGATGTACGTGTAGAGCCTTGCTGAAGAATCCACTTCCTAGGAGTATTCTATGCTGCCATATTTGAGCTTGTGGTTGCTAAACAACTTCCTTGAATTAACTCTTCCCAACATATTAGGTTGGTGCAAAAGTAATTGCGGTTTAAAAGATTAAAATTGAAAAAACTGAAATTACTTTTGTGCCACCCTAATAGCAGGGGCCAAATGGATTCTCAAGGTTAGAGACAGGGACCAAGAGAAAACCCTAGGTAAGCATGGCATGGATTGAGTCCCATTCGTGCTGGCCAGGACTAGGTCCTTGCTAGGGCCAGCTACGTGCAAAATGACAACTACACTTATCTACCATTTCCATGTCTGTGCTCCCTAAGGCTCTGGGGCAGGTAGAAGAACCCACTATATGCTTTGGAGGGATGCCATGGACTACAGGGATACCATGCTTGAGGGGTGGAGATAGGAGTCAAGAAACTTACCAACATCAGTGGGGGAAAAAAAAGATTTAAAGAGAGTGGGAAAATCCCCAGATCATCAAGACAATTTTTTAGATTAACTTACTCCCTGTTATGACTTCTACTTATCTGCTGATTACCTGTCTCTTCCTCACATCTAATTATCCCGGCATGTATCTCCTGACCCCTTACCCATCTAAGGATCATCACCTAAGAAGCTGACTAAAAACTGACAGCAGCCTCTTATGTATTGAAAGGAGAGGGCCCAGGAATGGGAAGGGATGTAGAAATGATATATTATGAGTAATGGTTGAGGGACCTTGGCAGGCTTAGGAGAAGAAAGACTTGGAGGAGGAGTGGCAAGATATTTATGGTTTCATATCCTTATGACAGCTCTCAGCTGAATATAGCTATATAGAGAAAAGAACCCTTGGAGATTAGGATTCTAATCCAATTTCTGCTACAAATCCTCTGTATGTGCTTGAACAAACTACTTCTCTTTTTTGAGCTTAAGTCTCTTATTTGTAGGTCAAAATGCAGAACTAGGACACATAGGTGGATGTTTCACTAAGACACAGATTTCAGCTCAATTTAAGGAAGAAATTCCTACAATCAAAGTTGTCTAAAGGGTTTCCTTAAGAGATAGTCTGTTCCCCATTGGGACTGCTTTTGAATTTATTGCCTATTTGTATTTCACCTTCTGGGAAATTTCTGTTTATATTCTTTGTCTACCTTCTTAATTGGGATTTTGACTTATTCTTACTTGTAGGAGCTCTTTATATATTTATCTTTCATTAGTTATATTATAAATATTTTCTATAAGTCTATTGCTTATCTTTTCAAAAATATAACTAACATACAATATTATATTAGTTCCAGGGGTACACCATAGTTTATATATATAAAAGGGATCACCATGATAAGTCCAGAAAGCACCTGACACAGCACTATGCTATCACAATATTATTGACTATATTCCTTATGCTGTATATTACATCCCCATGACTTACTTATTTTATACCTGGAAATTTGGACCCCTTATTCCCCTTCACCCCCTCCCCCCATTTTTTAATTTTTTAACCACAGTTGACATTCAATATTATTTTATATTAATTTCAGGTGTACAGCATAGTGGTTAGACATTTATATAATTTAAGAAGCGATCCTTTTGACTAGTCTAGTACCGACCTGGCACTACACATGGTTATTACCATAAGATATACTATATTCCCTATGCTTTACATCCCCGTGACTATATTGTAAGTACCGATTTGTACTTCTTGATCCGTTCACCTTTTTCACTCTGCTCCTAACCGCCTCTGAACTATCACCTTGATAAATCTAGTATCCATCTGACACAATACATAGTTGTTACAATATTATTGACTCTATTCCTTATACTATACCTCACATACCTGTAACTACTTTTTAAAAACAATTTGTGCTCTTTAATTCCTTCCCCTTTTTTTCACTCACACCCCCAATCACCCTCCCATCAGGCAACCATCAAAATGTTCTCTCTATGAGTCTGTTTCTGTTTTGTTTGTTCATTCATTTTGTTCTTTAGATTCCACAAATAAGTGAAGTCACATTGCATATGTCTTTCTCTGACATACTTCACTCAACAAAATACCCTCTGGGTCCATCCATGCCACCACAGATGGCAAGAACTCATTCCTTTCCGTGGTCAAGCAACATTCCATTGTATATATGTACTACCTCCTCTTTATCTATTCTTCCATCGACAGCACCCTGGCTGCCTCCATATCTTGTAAACAATGCTGCAATGAACATATAGATTCACAGGTGCCCTTGAAGGAACCTTTTGCGTTTCTTTGGATAAATATCATTAAGTGGGATTACTGGGTCCTTCTTTGTCTCTTGTTATAGTCTTTGTTTTAAAGTCTATTTTGTGTGGTATAAGTATTGCTACCCCAGGTTTGTTTGTTTTTCTCATTTTCATATTCAAACCGTGTTTCCCTGAAAATAAGACCTAGTGAGATCATCAGCTCTAATGTATCTTTTGGAGCAAAAAATAATGTAAGACCTGGTATTATATTATATTATATTATATTATATTATATTATATTATATTAAAGACCTGGTCTTACATTATATTAAATTAAGACCGGGTCTCATATTAATTTTTGCTCCAAAAGATGCATTAGAGCTAATGATCCGGCTAGGTCTTATTTTCAGGGAAACACGGTAAAATATCTTTTTCCCACCACTTTACTTTCTGTGTGTGTCTTTCAATTTGAAGTGAGTCTCTCATAGTAATCATATGTAAGGTTTTTGTTATCTTATTCATTCTGCCCTCCTATGTCTTTTAATTGGAGCATTTAATTTATTTACATTGAAAGTAATTGTTGATACATATATAGCTATTGCCGTTTTATTATTTGTAATTTTGATCTCCCAACCCCCCACCCAATCTTAAAGAAATCCACCTAAGATTCCTTGTAATACTGGTTTGGTGGTGATGAAATCCTTTAGCATTTTCTTGTCTGGGAAGCTCTTTATCTGTCCTTTGATTCTAAATGGTAGCCTTGCTGGATAGAGTAATCTTGGTTGTAGGTCCTTACTTTTCATCTTGTGGAATATTTTGTGACAATCCCTTCTTTTTTTTCTTTTTTTTTTTAATTAATTTTATTGGGGTGACAATTGTTAGTAAATTTACATAGATTTCAGGTGTACAATTCTGTATTACATCGTCTATAAATCCCATTGTGTGTTCACCACCCAGAGTCAGTTCTCCTTCCATCACCATATATTTGATCCCCTTTACCCTCATCACCCACCCCCCACCCCCTTACCCTCTGGTAACCACTAAATTATTGTCTGTGTCTATGAGTTTTTGTTTCTCATTTGTTTGTCTTGTTCTTTTTGGTTTATATACCACATATCAGTGAAATCATAGGGTTCTCTGCTTTTTCTGTCTGACTTATTTCACTTAGCATTATTCTCTCGAGATCCATCCATGTTGTCACAAATGCTCCTATATCATCTTTCCTTAACGCCGAATAGTATTCCATTGTGTATATGTACCACATCTTCTTTATCCATTCATCTATCGAAGGACATTTGGGTTGTTTCCATGTCTTGGCCACCGTAAACAAAGCTGCAATGAACATTGGCGTACACGTGTCTCTATAGAGAAATGCTTTTATATTTTTGGGGTAGATACCCAGGAGAGCGATTGCTGGGTCATATGGTAATTCTATTCGTAATTTCTTGAGGAACCTCCACACTGCCTTCCATAGCGGCTGCACCAGTCTGCATTCCCACCAACAGTGTATGAGAGTTCCTTTTTCTCCACAGCCTCTCCAACACTTGTTACTATTTGTTTTGTTGATGAAAGCCATTCTGACTGGGGTGAGGTGATATCTCATTGTGGTTTTCATTTGCATTTCTCTGATGATTAGCGATGTTGAGCATTTTTTCATATGTCTATTTGCCATTTGTATATTCTCTTTGGAGAAATGTCTCTTCAGGTCCTCTGTCCATTTTTCAATTGGGTTGTTTGTTTTTTTGGTGTTGAGTTTCATGAGTTCCTTGTATATTTTGGATATTAGCCCCTTATCAGAGGAACTGTTTGCGAAAATCTTCTCCCATTCAGTTGGTTGCCTCATTATTTTGTCAATAGTTTCTTTTGCTGTGCAGAAGCTTTTCAGTTTCATATAATCCCATTTGTTTATTTTAGTTTTTACTTCCATTGCCTTTGGAGTCAAATTCATAAAATGCTCTTTGAACCCAAGGTCCATAAGTTTAGTACCTATGTTTTCTTCAATGCAGTTTATTGTGTCAGGTCTTATGCTTAAGTCTTTGATCCATTTTGAACTAATTTTGGTACATGGTGACAGATAGCAGTCCAGTTTCATTCTTTTGCACGTAGCTATCCAATTCTGCCAGCACCATTTATTGAAGAGGCTGTCTTTCCTCCATTGTATGCTTTTAGCTTCTTTGTCAAAAATTATCTGTCCATATTTATGTGGTTTTATTTCTGGGTTCTCAATTCTATTCCATTGGTCTATGTGTCTGTTTTTCCGCCAATACCAAGCTGTTTTGATTATTGTAGCCCTGTAGTACAAGGAAAAATCAGGGAGTGTGATACCTCCAGTATTGTTCTTTTTTTTTTTTAATATTGCTTTGGCTATTCGGGGTCTTTTGTGGTTCCAAACAAATCTGATGATTTTTTGTTCTATTTCTTTAAAAAATGCCATTGGGATTTTAATGGGACAATCCCTTCTTTCTTTCAAGTTTCTGTTGAGAAATCAGCTGACAATCTTAGAGGGGCTCCATTATAAGTTACTAGTTGCCTCTCTCTTGCTGCTTTTTGGGTTCTCTCTTTGTCATTAACCGTTGCCATTAAATTGCAATGTGTCTTGTGTAGTCTTGTTTGGATTCATCTTGTTTGGGACTCTTTGTGCTTCCTTGACTTTGCCAGGTTAGAAATGGTTTCCGTCATAATTTCTTAAAATAGGTTCTCAATCCCTTGCTTTCCCTTTTTTCTTTTTGGTAACCCATGACGTGGATCTTGTTATGCTTGATGTTGTCCCAGAGATCTCTTAAACTCTTCTCATTATTTTTTTTTTGGATTCTTTTTTCTTTTTGTTTTTCTGATTGGGTGTTTTCTGCTACCTTGTCTTCCAAATCGCTGATTCAGTGCTGCTTCAATTAGTCTGCTGGTGATCCCTTCTAGTGTATTCTTCATTTCAGTTATTATGTTGTTCACTTCTGACTGTTTTTTTTTTTGTACTTGAATCAATTTGATTATATTTCTTTCTTTTTTAAAATTTATAGGGGTGGCAATTGTTAGTAAAATGACATAGAATTCAGGTGTATAATTCTGTATTACATCATCAATAAATCCCATTCTGTGTTCAACATCCAGAGTCAGTTCTCCTTCCATCATCATATATTTGATCCCCCTTACCCTCATTTCCCACCCCACACCCCCCTTGCCCTCTGATAACCACTAAACTATTGTCTGTGTCTATGAGATTTTGTTTCTCATTTGTTTGTCTTGTTCTTTTGTTGTTTTTGGTTTATATACCACATATCAGTGATAAGCTAACGTTCGTTGCTTTTTCTGTCTGACTTATTTCACCCAGCATTATACTCTCAAGGTCCATCCATGCTGTCACAATGTTCCTATATCATCACTTCTCACCAACAAACACTATTCCACTGTGTATATATACCACAACTTCCTTATCCATTCAGCTATCGAAGGACATTCCGCTGCTTCTATGTCTTCACCACTGTAAACAGAGCTGCAATGAACATTGGAGCACACGTTTGTTTTTTTTTATAGTTTTATTTTATTTTATTTTATTTTTACATCCCTCACACCGTGAACCCCCCTCTCCCCATCCACCACCACCCCGACCTCACACCGAGCCATCACATTATACACATATAATTATAGTTGGCATTCACTAATGTCCAGCCTCTGGTGTACAATGCCATGACCAGGCATCCACAGTATCCCTGAGGAGGTCTCACAAATGGGACACGTGTCCATCAGATACCCAAAAAATCTTTACAACATTATTGATTACGTTTCCCAAGTTAATTTTCAAAACCCCTGAGGCCATCTGTGGTTACGAACTGTTTCCTAATCCCTTCACCTTTCCCCTTATCCCCAACCCCCGCCCATCTAACAACTCTCAGTTTTTCCTTTTTGTTCCCAAAACTGTTTCTGATTAGTTCATTCACTTATTCTTTTCTTTAGATTCCCCATATAAGTGAGATCATATGGTACTTGTCTCTCTCTTTCTGACTTATTTCACTTTACATAATGTTCTCTAGATCCATCCATGTTGTTGCAAATGATAAGATTTCTTTCTTCTTTATGGCTGCGTAATACTCCATTGTATAAATGTACCACAGTTTCTTAATCCAGTCATCTACTGATGGGCATTTTGGTTGTTTCCATGTCTTGGCTATTGTGTAAAGTACTACAATAAATATAGGAGTGCATAAAGATTTTTGAATTGGAGTTTTGTATTTCTCCGGGTAGATGCCTAAGAGTGGAACTACTGCATCATAAGGTAGTTCCATTTTCTGATTCCTGAGATACCTCCATACTGTTTTCCATAGTGGCTGCACTAATCTGCAATCCCACCAACAGTGTACTAGTGTTCCCTTTTCTCCATATCCGCACCAGCACTTGTTGTTTGTTGATTTATTGATGATAGCCATTTTGACTGGGGTGAGGTGGTATCTCATTGTGGTTTTTATTTGCATTGCTCTGATGGTTACTGAGGTTGAGCATTTCTTCATATGTCTGCTTGCCTTCTGTATGTCCTTTTTAGAAAAATGTCTCCTCAAGTCCTCTGCCCATTTTTTAATTGGGCTGTATGTTTTTTTGGAGTTGAGTTGAGTAACTTTTTTTATAGATTTGTGATATTAATCCCTTATCAGATATATCATTGGCAAATATCCTTTCCCATTCAGTAGGATCCCTTTTTGTTTTATTGATGGTTTCCTTTGCTGTGAAAAAGCTTTTTAGTTTGATGTAATACCATATGTTTATTTTTTCTCTTACTTCTCTGGCGGGAGGGAATATATCAATGAAAATCTTACTCTGGGTAATGCCCATGAAGTTTCTTCCTATATTTTCTTCTAGATATTTTATGGTTTCAGATCTTACATTTAAGTCTTTAAGCCATTTTGAATTTATTTTTGTATATGGTGTAAGGATTGGGTCCAGCTTCATATTCTTGCATGTGTCTGTCCAGGTTTCTCAGCACCACTTATTGAACAGACTATCTTTACCCCATCGTACAGTTTTGCTTCCATTGTTGTAGATTAGATGGGCATATTGGCATGGATTTACTTCTGGACTCTCTATTCTGTTCCATTGATCTATGTGTCTATTTTTATGCCAGTACCATGCTGTTTTGATTACTGTAGCCTTGTAGTATAGTTTGAAGTCAGGTATCGTTATACCTCACACTTTGTTTTTATTTCTCAAGATTGCTGAGGCTATCCGGGGTCTTTTATGGTCCCATATAAATTTTAGGATTATATGATCTATTTCTGTGAAAAACGTCTTTGGTAGTTTGATAGGAATTGCATTGAATATGTATATTGCCTTAGGCAGTATAGACATTTTAACTATATTAATTCTTCCTATCCATGAACATGGAATGTGTTTCCATCTATTTATGTCTCCTTTCATTTCTTTCTTCACTGTCTTATAATTTTCTGAGTACAGGTCTTTTATATATTTGGTTAGATTTATTCCCAGATATTTTATAGTCTTTAGAGCAATTGTAAATGGAATTGTTTTTTAATTTCTCCTTCTCATATTTTATCATTGATATATACAAATGCAAGTGATTTCTGAATATTAATTTTGTATCCTGCTACTTTACTAAATTCATCTATCAGTTCTAATAGTTTCTTGATAGAGTCTTTAGGGTTCTCTCTATATAGTATGATATAATCTGCATATAATGATAATTTTACTTCCTCCTTACCAATTTGGATGCCTTTTATTTCTTTTTCTTGTCTGATTGCTGTGGCTAGAACTTCCAACACTATGTTGAATAGAAGTGGAGAAAGTGGGCAACCATTTCTTGTTCCTGATCTTAGGGGGAATGGTTTTAGCTTTTCCCCATTGAGTATGATGTTAGCTGTGGGTTTGTCATATATGGCCTTTATTATGTTGAGATATGATCCCTCTATTCCCACTTTCTTAAGGGTTTTTATCATAAATCGTTGCTGGATTTTATCAAATGCTTTTTCAGCATCTATTGATATGATCATGTGATATTTATTTTTCATTTTGTTAATGTGGTGTATCACATTAATTGATTTGCGGATGTTGAACCACCCCTGCATACCAGGGATGAATCCCACTTGATCTTGGTGTATGATCTTTTTAATGTATTGCTGAATTGTGTTCGCTAATATTTTGTTGAGAATTTTTGCATCTATGTTCATTAGAGATATCAGCCTGTAGTTTTCTTTTTTGTGTGGTGTCTTTGTCTGCTTTTGTAATCAGGGTGATAGTGGCTTTGTAAAAATTGTTTTTGAGTCTTCCTTCCTTCTGGATTTTGTGGAAGAGCTTGAGGAGAATAGGTGATAATTCTTTTTTGAATGTTTTGAAAAATTCACCTGTAAAGCCATCTGGTCCAGGGCTTTTGTTTGTTGGGAGATTGTTGATTACTGATTCAATATCCCTGGTGGTAATCAGACTGTTCACGTTTTCTTTTTCTTCTTGAGTTAGCCTTGGAAGGTTTTGCGCCTCTAGCAAATTGTCCATTTCTTCCAGATTGTGAAATTTGTTGACATATAGTTGCTCATAGTAATTTCTTAAAATTTTTTGTATTTCTGTGGTGTCTGTTGTCACTTCTCTTCTTTCATTTCTGATTTTATTAATTTGGGTCCTCTCTCTCCTTTTTTAATGAGTCTGGCTAAAGGTTTGTCAATTTTGTTTATCTTCTCTAAGAACCAACTCTTGGATTCATTGATCTTTTGTATTGTTTTTCTGGTTTCTATTTCATTTATTTCTGCTCTGATCCTTATTATCTCCTTTCTTGTGCTCCCTTTGGGCTTATTTTGCTGTTGTTTTTCCAGATCCCTTAAGTGTGAAGATAAACTGTCAATTAGCGATGTTTCTTGTTTCTTTAGGTAGGCCTGCAGTGCTATGAACTTCCCTCTTAGGACTGCTTTCGCAGCATCCCATAGATTTTGGGTCGTCGTGTTCTCATTCTCATTTGTCTTGAGATATCTTTTGATTTCTTCCTTGATCTCCTGCTTGACCCATTCATTATTTAGTAGCATGTCATTTAGCCTCCATGAATTGGTGTGTCTTCCTGTTTTTTTGCTGTAATTCATTTCTAATTTCATAGCACTGTGGTCAGAGAAGACAATTGGTATGATTTCAATTTTCTTAAATTTATCAAGGCTTGTTTTGTGTCCTAACATATGATGTATCCTGGAAAATGTTCCATGTGCACTTGAGAAGAACGTGTATTCTGCAGCATTGGGGTGAAATGCTCTGAAAATATCGATTAAATCCAAGTGGTCCAAAGTATCATTTAAGGCTGTTGTTCCCATATTGATTTGCTGTCTGGAGGACCTGTCCCTTGTTGTCAGAGGTGTGTTGAAGTCCCCTACTATGATAGTGTTACTGTTGATCTCTGTCTTTATGTCCATCAGTACCTATTTTATATATTTCGGTGCTCCTATGTTGGGTGCATAGATGTTTACTAGGGTTATGTCCTCTTGTTGGATTGATCCCTTTATTATTATATAGTGCCCATCTTTTTCTTTTAATATGTTCTTCATTTTAAAGTCTATTTTGTCAGATATAAGTATTGCAACTCCAGCTGTTTTCTCGCTTCCATTTGCATGAAATGTCTTACTCCAACCTTCACTTTCAGCCTGTGTGTGTCTTTTGATCTGAGATGAGTCTCTTGCATACAGCATATACAAGGGTCTTGCTTCCTTATCCACTCAGCCACCCTATGTCTCTTGATTGGAGCATTTAATCCCTTTACATTTAAAGTGATTATTGATAGGTACATAGTTATTGCCATTTTTTAAATTTGTAGTAGATTGTTTTCATCTTTCTTCTATTTACAGAAGTCCTTTTAGTATTTCTTGCAATGCTGGCTTGGCGGTAATAAATTACTTCAGTTTGTTTTTTATGGGAAGCTCTTTATCTCTCCATAAACTTTAAATGATAGCCTTGCTGGATAGAGCAATCTAGGTTGTAGGCCTTTGCGTTCCATCACTTTGAGTATCTCCTGCCACTCCCTCCAGGCCTTCAATGTTTCCGTAGAAAAGTCATTTGATAGTCTTATGGGAGTTCCCTTGTATGTAACCCTCTGTCTTTCTCTTGCTTCTTTTAGGATTCTCTCTTTGTCTTTAAGCTTTGCCATTTTAACTATAATGTGTCTTGGTGTGGGCCTGTTTGGGTTTATGCTGGTTGGAACTCTCTGTACTTCCTGGGCTTGTATGTTGGTTTCCTTCATCAGGTTAGGGAAGTTATATGACATTATTACCTCAAATATATTCTCAATCCCTTGCTTCCTCTCTTCGCCTTCTGGTATTCGTATGATGCACATGTTTTTGCACTTGATGTTATCCCAGAGGTCTCTTAAACCATCTTCATTGTTTTTTATTCTTTTTCTTTCTGTTGTTCTGTTTGGGTGATCTCTGCTAACTTGTCTTCTAAGTCACTGATTCGATTCTCTGCTTCATCTAACCTGCTGGTGATTCCTTCAAGTGAGTTCTTAATTTCGGTAATTGTGTACTTTAGTTCTAACTTGTTGTTCGTTATGATTTCTACATCCTTCTTTAGTTCTAACTGGTTGTTCTTTATGATTTCTATGTCCTTCTTTATGTCTTCTCTAAGCTCCTTAAACATTCTTCTCACCAGTGTTCTGAACTCTGTCTCTGACAGTTTGGTTACCTCTGCTTCATTTGGTTCCAGTTGTGGAGGATTCTTCTGTTCTTTTATTTGGGACATGTTTCTTTGTATCCCCATTCTGACTGACTCTCTGTGTTTGCTTTGATGTATTAGGAAGATCCCCTAGAATTCTTAGTTCTTGCTGGGTTATCTTATGTAGTGTGTGTCCCTTATATTTGAGTTGGACTACTTCGTTCTTCTCCTCTGCATGTGCTCCAAAGGAGGCCCTTTTGTTGTGTATATTGTCCTGTTCAAGAAGAACTTTAATTGCTTTTTGCTTGTGAGTAGGTGGGTTTAACTCCTAGGCTGACTAGTTGTGAGACTTGGCTCTGCCCACCGCAGGGTGTTCTGCTGGGTGAGGGTTGGCCACTTAAATGAGGTTTGGCCTCTATGGGCTCTTGTGCCTTCAGAGAATTTCCTCTGGGTGTGTGACTTGTAGGTCAAACCCGGTAGTACTCTTGTTTGGTCTAGAGTTGGCTTCTGCATATGTTGAATCTTGTGCCTCTTAAGCTGGGCCCTGTTAGGGCAGTTTCAGCACAAATCAAATTACCAAGTACAAGAACAACAACAACAACAAAGAAAAAAAAATTAAGTACATTCACATGTAAAAAACAACTGACAACCCCCACTCAACACAGGCAAAGATATCAAAGAAATAAGGCAGAACAAAGCAAAACAAAATAAACAAACAAGGAAAAAACAAAAACCAAGCAAAAAACAAACAAAAGAAAAAAAGAAAAAAAAGAAAATAAAACAAAAAAGAAAAAAACAACAAAAGAAAAGGAAAAAGAAATAAAGAAAGAAAAGGAAAAAAAATTAAAAGAAAAAGAAGAAAACAAACCGAACCAAATCGAACTAAACCAAACCAAACCAAACCAAACCAAACAAAACAAAACAAACAAAAAAAGAAATGAAAACAAAAAAAGGAAAAAGAAAAAAAGAAAGAAAAGGAAAAAGAAAGAAAAAAGAAAAGAAAAAAAAACAACAACAAAAAAAGCAAAGCAAAACAGGAAGCAGCACCAGTCTTGGCTTAAGCCCACCAAGTAATCTCCAGGTTGTCCTCTGCTGTGCCAAAGAGTCCCCTGCCTATTGCGCATGCAGCGCCAGTCACCTGGTGCCCAGAGGGAATTTGGGAGTGTAGATTTAAATGCGAGGGGCTGAGGGGTCTGGATGACAGTTTTCAGAGAGTCCGTGCAGTTTCTGCCCTTTCCTGCACAAATGCATGCTGAGAGTAGCTCCACCAGCCCTGTGCCCAGTATTCCTGAGTCTTAGGGCCCTTCTTCCGTGGGTGTGTGGGAGGGGGCAGGCGGTAGATTTCTAAGCTGCTAAATGCTGGGACCTGCATCTGCCGCTTACTGCTGAACTCAGGGAGTGCTTCTGCAGTTGCCCTTGCCCTGCCCCAGGCCAGCCAGAAAGGATTGGAGCTGAAGATGGAGGGGTCTTCTCTCTCCCAGGCCAGCCACGTCACACTCCTCCCGCAGGCCCGAAAAGGTGGTGGCTGGGGGTGTAGGAGTCTCCTCTCTCCTCGTCCAGCAAAAATCTTCTCCTCCCAGCCTCTTCCAAAGGTCAGAGCTGGCTGCCAATCTTTCCAGCGCCTGAGCACTGACACCCCTCTGTAATCTGACACTACTCCTCAGTTCAAGTGTCATTTTTAAGTCTCTGGAAGGGCAGCGGTAGGGTTCTAAAAGCGGGGTAAGGGCCCAGGTGTGGCGTCTGTGTTCTTTGTCTGCCCTAGGGCCAAAGAGCTGCCCGCCCAGGCCGGAATCCCTCCCAAATTTTAACCACCATATGTGGGTGTGGCGACAGCTCATTTCACGCTTCAGCCCTTTCTACCAGTCTTGATGTGGCTTCTCCTGTTTATCTTTAGTTATAGGATGGCTATTCAGGTAGACTTCAGGTGATTCTCAATGATGGTTGTTGTGTAATTTAGTTGTAATTTTTATGTGGTAATGGGAAGAGGTGAGCACAACATTTACTGTATTTTGCTGTGCTCCTGTGTACAATGTGTACCCACATTTTTGGCCCAAACTTTCCGGGAAAAAATCTTTCATTTTTACTTTTATTTCAAATTTTTATTTGTTTACATTTAGGTACTTATATATTATATTATAAAAGAATTTTAGCATTTTTCACATATTATGGTACAAGAAATTTTATGTAACAAATAATTACAAAACTCAAGAACAGATATAAGTTACAAAATATTTTATGTACTGGTAACAAATTTACAATATTTATGCATCATAGATGGCCAAGAACTCTTCATCATTGCAAGTTTGTCATAAGTTCAACAAAACTGATTATCATATTCTAGGGTATTATTTTGCATACAGATATCATTATTGATTTCCAGAGTTACACTTTTAACTCATAAGCATGAATAAAAGAATTAAAAACATTTATATAGATACAGAATTAGTAGTACCCATGTATAATATGCATCTTTTTTTCCCCTCACAAATTTGGGCCTAAAAATGCACTTTATACACGGCAACATACAGTACCTACTCCACCATCTTGACTGGAAGCCCAATATATCTTCATACAGGTATTTCGTCTGCAGTAAGTTTCATTTCTTAATAAACTTTACACAGTTATTTGGTTTATTCTTAGTATTTAATACTTTTTCTAACAAGTATAGAGAGTACCTTTTTTCCCCATTACATTTTTCTGATTGGTTATTGCTGGTATAGAGAAAAGCTTCCGGCTTGTTTGTATCAATCCTGTATATGGTCAGCTTACTGATTTCTAATAGCTTTTGCTGAACTTGAATATAGGTCAATAATTATTATCTAGAAGTAGTAGAAGTGTAATTTCTTTGTTTTTAATATTTGTGATTTGTATATTGTTCAAAGTTCAGTTGTAGATGATAGAAACCACCCTAGATATGCTAAGTAGAAAGTCATTTAATACAGTTCACTGAACAATTGTGAAATTGTTGGAAGGTTTGGCAGATTAGACTCTATGTTTGGCCTCAAGGCATTACTTCCAGAATAACTGCCAAGGAAACAGCTACTTTTCTGCTAGGATCAGTAGACTTGGTAATAAGAAATGGCTGCCTCAGTTGCTGGCTGCAGGATCACTCCACTTTAGCTATGCCTGGGGATCAGATCAGGAATCTACCCCCCGGATTGTTGGTTCCAGAGCCATACCATGCCTGCTGGATGCACATCAGCAACATGGATGTCTCACATATTGCTTTATTCTCACTATTTAACTCAGTTCCAAATTCAAATTGTGCACTAGTACAATTGATTGGTGTAATCTAAATAATATATACCATGGCTGCAAAGAGCCTTGGAAATGTAGTTTTTTACTTTCCAGGCTGTAGAGGCACACTGGAAACAAGTTGGGAGTTATGTTAATCTGAAACATTAGCCACACTCCTTACTTTTTTTCTTATTTTCTTCCCGTGATTGGAATCTCTAGTGCAATGTTTTTCAATGTTTCATGATGTTTGCTGTAGATTTATAGTAGATTTCTTTTATTGGGTATAAGAAGTTATTTGTTTGTTTGTTTGCTTTTTTGTTTGTTTCTGTTTTTAGTATTAAGCTATCACGTTGCATTCCTGGTATAAACTATACCAGTTTTATGTCAGGGCCTTATATGTTACTTTAATTCACAGCTTGTTTCAATTTCCTAATGTTTTACTTAGCATTTCCTTTACTTAGCATTTCCTTTTAGTGTAGTAAATAGACTGAAGGCCATTTGTCAACAGTTGGTAATAATACATTTCACCACCCCCACACCAGTCAACATCAACAGGCACCCAAAAAATGGAGAAGAGAATTCTGGGCAAGCTAATGCAGAAGGCTGACTCTACTTGGATAGTGAATTTGAAATCTGATCTCTCTCTTATTACACAGGATTGGTACTGGGAGGAAAGTTTCTCTCTAATCTGTGAGTTGTTTGAGTAGGAACTAGCAATCCTAACATGTGTGCTGTAATATCTCATTGTGGTTTTTACTTGTATATCCCTGATGGTTAGTGATGTAGAGAACCTTTCCATGTACCTGTTGGCCATTTGTATGTCTTCTTTGTAAAAATGTCTATTCAGGTTCTTTGTCCATTTATTTAAATTTACTTTTTTTTATTTAAATTTATTTACTGGGGTGAAAATTGTTAATGAAATTACATAATTTCAGGTGTACAATTCTGTATTACATCAACTATAAATCCCATTGTGTGTTCACCAGCCAGAGTCAGTTCTCCTTCCATCACCATATATTTGATCCCCCTTACCCTCATCTCACTCCCCCCACCCCCCTTACCCTCTGGTAACCACTAAACTATTGTCTGTGTCTATGAGTTTTTGTTTCTCATGTGTTTGTCTTGCTTTTGGTTTATATACCACATATCAGTGAAATCATAGGGTTCTCTGCTTTTTCTGTCTGACTTATTTCGCTTAGCATTATACTCTCAAGATCCATCCATGTTGTCACAAATGTTCCTATATCATCTTTCCTTAACGCCGAATAGTATTCCATTGTGTATATATACCAAAACTTCTTTATCCATTCGTCTATCGAAGGACATTTTGGTTGTTTCCATGTCTTGGCCACCGTAAACAAAGCTGCAATGAACATTGGCGTACACGTGTCTCTATAGAGAAATGCTTTTATATTTTTGGGGTAGATACCCAGGAGAGCGATTGCTGGGTCATATGGTAATTCTATTCGTAATTTCTTGAGGAACCTCCACACTGCCTTCCATAGCGGCTGCACCAGTCTGCATTCCCACCAACAGTGTATTAGGGTTCCTTTTTCTCCACAGCCTCTCCAACACTTGTTGCTATTTGTCTTGTTGATGATAGCCATTCTGACTGGGGTGAGGTGATATCTCATTGTGGTTTTTATTTGCATTTCTCTGATGATTAGTGATGTTGAGCATTTTTTCATATGTCTATTTGCCATTTGTAAGTCCTCTTTGGAGAAATGTCTCTTCAGGTCCTCTGCCCATTTTTCAATTGGGTTGTTTGTTTTTTTGTTGTTGAGTTTCATGAGTTCCTTGTATATTTTGGATATTAGACCCTTATCGAAGGAATTGTTTGCAAAAATCTTCTGCCATTCAGTCGGTTGCCTCTTTATTTTGTCGATGGTTTCTTTTGCTGTGCAGAAACTTTTAAGTTTCATATAGTCCCATTTGTTTATTTTAGCTTTTACTTCCATTGCTTTGGAGTCAAATTCATAAAATGCTCTTTGAACCCAAGGTCCATAAGTTTAGTACCTAAGTTTACTTCTATGCAGTTTATTGTGTCAGGTCTTATGCTTAAATCTTTGATCCATTTTGAATTAATTTTGGTACATGGTGACAGATAACAGTCCAGTTTCATTCTTTTGCACATGGCTATCCAATTCTCCCAGCACCATTTATTGAAGAGGCTGTCTTTCCTCCATTGTATGTTTTTAGCTTCTTTGTCAAAAATTATCTGTCCATATTTATGTGGTTTTATTTCTGGGTTCTCAATTCTATTCCATTGATCTATGTGTCTGTTTTCTGCCAATAGCATGCTGTTTTGATTATTGTAGCCCTGTAGTACAAGCTAAAGTCAGGCAGTGTGATACCTCCAGCATTGTTCTTTTTTCTTAAGATTGCTTTGGCTATTTGGGGTCTTTTGTGGTTCCAAACAAATCTGATGATTTTTTGTTCTATTTCTTTAAAAAATGCCATTGGGATTTTGATGGGGATTGCATTAAATCTGTATATGGCTTTGGGTAATATGGCCATTTTAACTATGTTGATTCTTCTAATCCATGAGCACGGAATGTCTTTCCATTTCTTTGTGTCTTCTTCAATTTCTTTCAAAAATGTCTTATACTTTTCAGCATATAAATCCTTCACATCCTTGGTTAAGTTTATTCCTAGGTATTTTATTCTTTTTGCTGCAATTGCAAAGGGAATTGTTTTTTGTATTTCTTTTTCTGAGATTTCATTGTTAGTATATAAGATGCAATGGACTTTTGTACATTGATTTTGTAGCCAGCAACTTTACTGTATTCATTG
This sequence comes from Rhinolophus hipposideros, assembly GCF_964194185.1. Lineage (NCBI taxonomy): Eukaryota > Metazoa > Chordata > Mammalia > Chiroptera > Rhinolophidae > Rhinolophus > Rhinolophus hipposideros. The sequence goes on along the minus strand of NC_138046.1, from coordinate 80,532,353 downwards.
ATTGTTTCTAATAGCTTTTTGGTGGAGTCTTTAGGGTTTTCTATATATAGCATCACGTCATCTGCAAAGAGTGATATTTTAACTTCTTCATTCCCAATTTGGATGCCTTTTATTTCTTTCTCTTGCCTGATGGCTCTGGCAAGGACTTCCAACACTATGTTGAAAAGCAGAGGTGATAGGGGACAGCCCTGTCGTGTTCCTGAACGTAGAGCAAAGGGCTTCAGTTTTTCACCATTAATTATGAGATTAGCTGAGGGCTTGTCATAGATGGCCTTTTTGTTGTTGATTATATTTCTGTGTGGTGGTATTCTATGATGTTTCCCTCTGTTTCTTTTTTTATTACTGTATATATTTCAGTTCTGGATTTTTTTGAGTGGTTACCCTTAAGATTATGTAAAAGAAAGTTTGATATTTAGAGTATTCCATTTTCTTCAGCACAGTTACTTTCTCCATTCCCATATTCCGGTTCAGGCCTTTACGCTCCCCCTTTTAATGTTTCGGTTGCCACAAGTTGTCCCTGTTGATGGTGGTCGAATAGCCTCCTTTAGTATTTCTTGTAGTGCAGGTCGTGTATTAGAAAATTCCCTCAGCTTCTGTATGTCTGGGAAGGTCTTTATTCCTCCTTCATATCTAAAGGATATCTTTGCTGGATATACTATTCTTGGCTCATGATTTCTCTCTTTCAATAGTTTGAATATTTGGTTCCACTCCCTCCTGGCTTGTAGAGTTTCTGCTGTAAAATCTGATGATAATCCAATGGGCTTTTTTTTGTAGGTTACCGTCTTCTTTTCCCTGGCTGCCTTGAGGATTCTTTCTTTGGTGTTAATTTTAGACAGCTTCAATACAATGTGCCTTTGAGAAGGCCTGTTGGGATTGAGGTAATTAGGTGTTCTATTTGCTTCTTGGATACGAGGATCCAGTTCTGTCCACAAGTTTGGGAAGTTCTCATCGACGATTTGTTTGAATATATTCTCTGTTCCCTTCTCTCTTTCTTCTTCTTCTGGTATGCCCATTATTCTTATATTGCTCTTTCTGATGGAGTCAGAAAGTTCTTGTAGAGTTCTTTCATTTCTTTTAAGTCTCAAGTCTCTTTCTTCTTCCATCTGTGTAATTTCCAGGTTTTTATCTTCGATGTCACTGATTCTTTCCTCTATCTGGTCAACTCTACTACCTAAGCTGTTTATTTCATTCTTAATTTCTTCTATTGAGTTCTTAATCTCCAGAAATTCCATTTAGTTCTTTTTAAAAATTTCAATCTCTTTTGTAAAATGCTCATGGTGTTCTTTGATTGTGTTTCTGAGTTCATTAAATTGCCTTTCTGTGTTTTCTTGCATCTCTTTGAGGTTTTTCAGAAATGCAATCTTGAATTCTCTATCATTTAAGTCACATATTTCCATATCTTTAAGTTCCTTTTCTGGAGACTTTTCACTTTCTCTCTGAGCTGTCTTGTTGCCTTGGTTATTCATGGCAATTACTGATTTATTATTTGTCTTCCTAGACATCTACAGGAGTGGCTTCTGCAATAGGTTGATAGGAAGAGGTCTTTCTTTTGTTTTCCAATACTTGTTGGAAAAATGTTTTATTTTCTCTCTGACTGCAGCCTTTTTTTTCTCTCTGACACAGTAGTGCTATATTTTCTCTGCACTATTCCAGCTTCTCACACAATGGGGGGATTCCCTAGGAGACGGGTCTCTCCTCTCTTAACAGTTCACCTGGGTCATAGGGCACCACGTCCCTGTAGGGGTGCGGAGAGCTTTTGAAGTTCCAAAGCTCTTTCTGCACCCGATTCAGAGCCTGTATGTTTCAGCAGTTCTGTTTTCTCCTGCAGGGATCCGCCCAGATAGGTGGGGCCAGGGGCGGGGTGAGTTGTGAGAGGTGGCCCAGAGCAATGGCGGCAACCACCACCATAGCCGGTCCTGCTTCCACAGCTTTCTCCCCTTTGCCGGAACTAGTTGAGCTGCGAATCTGTTTTTGCGGTCCACAGTTCTCAGAACAGCAGAAATCCTGTACTTTTGATCTGACTGCTACTTTATCACTTCTAGCACCGGGCAGGTGGGTGTAGGGTGAGCTCTGGGAGGGTAGGGAGGGGCGGCTAGTCTCAGTGCCTAAGGCTTACATTCTCTGCTCGGCAGTGGGGGCTTAAACCACAGTTTTCAGCCTTCTTCCCTCAGTCTTTGCTGCGAGGTGTCTGCCGGGAGCGTTGGGTTCAGCCGTGTTATATGCTGCCCCCTCAGCCCTGTGGGCAGTAAGCGGAGCCCTAGCAGTCCGAGTCCTTCCCTCTCCCGCAGCTGCGGTAGTTCAGGGATGCAGCGAGCTCGGAGCACTGAGGTAGGTTTGCGTCCTGCGCCCGGGCAGCTTCGTCCCTGCACTTCTCCTTTCCCTCCTCCCCCGCTCGTGCGATTCGCCCACCTGGAGGTGAATTCAGTAGTGGACCTCTTCGTCTTGCCTGTGTGCTGTGCAGGGAGTCCTCTGTGGAGTTATTGTTGTCCGATTAGTTGTAAATTCCAGGAGAGCTTTACAGAGGCTCACCTCACGCCGCCATTTTGATCCGGAATCCTTAAATTTACTTTTTTAAAAAGAATTTTAAAATAATGTTTATTACTTATGTTAAAATAATGCATATTAATTGTATGAACTTTTAAAAATAAAGTAATTTACCACCATGGATCATGCACTATATACAATTTTTGTGTATTTTTCCAGATTTTTTCTTGTGACTATATACAATGTTACATATGAAGTACAAATAATATTGTATTTTAATATAATTATATTTTCACTTTTTATTATCTCATCAACATTTCCCCATTCCATTAAATATTTTCTACAACATGATTTTTATTGAATTGATATTAATTCATTTGTTCAATTAATATTTATTATGGAGTCTACATAACAAATATAAGTGAACCATATTTTATTTAATGAGATATTATTGTTAGACATTTCAATTATTTCATTGTTTAGCTGTTATGAATAAGGTTCACATAAATCCTTAATTTTCTTTCTGACAACTTTCTTAGGATAGATCCTAGAATTGGAAATCCTGGATCTGATTATATATGTATTTTCAAGACTTTTAATACTTTTTGTCAAATTGAACTTTAGAAAGAATACATCATTTTTTCTGTGCACTGCATGAGACAGCCATCTTACCCCATACTTGCCAGCATTAAATATTATCCTTTGGAAAAGCTTTATAAATTTGAAAGGCAAAAATATATGTTACCTTCACTTGTGTTGCTATGTCTCTTCAATTTGCACTAATATCACACCATTTAAATATTGTCTATTAAAAATAAATTTTAGTATCTAGTTAAATCCCCCAACTCTTGTTACTTTGCTTTAAAAAGTAACTTATGTGTCTTAGCCATTTATTCTGCCAAATCAACTTCAAAAATGTCTACTTCCTTTAATTTATAAATTACTTTGAAAGGGATTCGACAGATTTACAATATTGGGACTTACCATCCAGGAGCATAATACACATCTCTAAATTTTCAAGATATCTTTTATTTTTCTTAGAAAAGTTTTGTAGTTCACCTCACATATATTCTGAACATTCTTGTTTTGATTTTATTTATTTGTAGGTATTTCATAGTTCTATTATGATTGTGAATCAAATATGTTTTTGTTAATTTGGAACTCATTTGTGCTGGTGTGTGTGTGTGTGTGTGTGTGTGTGTGTGTGTGTTTAGATATATATGACAGAGAGAGAGGAGCCATGCTTTATATTACTTTCAGGTGTACAAAACAACATAATGATTAGACATTTACACCCCTCACAAAGTCATAACCCTGCCCAAGTCTACTACCCCTCTGACATCATATATAGCGATTACAAAACCATTGACTACATTCCCTATGCAGTACTTTACATCCATGACTACAAACACATACACACACACACTGTCAGACAATTAAGTTTGCAGATTTGTTGCAACGATGTTGCTAACCTTTTTTGACATCAGAGGGATTATTCATTATGAATTTGTACCAACTGGACAAACAGTTAACCAAGTTTACTATTTGGAAGTGCTGAAAAGGCTGCGTGTAAAAGTTAGATGACCTGAACTTTTTGCCAACACATGGCTCTAGCATCACGAGAATGCACCAGCGCACACAGCATTGTCTGGGAGGGAGTTTGTAGCCAGTAAACAAATAACTATTAGAACACCCTCCCTACTCACCTGATTTGTCACCCAATGACTTCTTTCTTTACCTGAAGATAAAGGAGATATTGAAAGGAAGACATTTTGATGACATTCAGGGAATCAAGAGTAATATGATGACAGCTCTGATGGCCATTCCAGAAAGAGTTCCAAAATTACTTTGAAAGGTAGACTAGGCACTGGCTGGAAGTGTATAGCTTCCCAAGGGCAGTACATCAAAGGTGACTGTAGTGATATTCAACAATTAGGTATGTAGCACATTTTCTAGAATGAATTGTCCAACCTGATACATATATATTATACTTATAGTTAATATACTTATAGTTGACATTCAACATTATTATACATCAACTTCAGGTGTAGAGTGCAGTGGTCAGGCATCTACACAATCTATGAAATGATCCCCTCAATAAGTCCAGTACCCATCTGGCATCTTACATAATTTTTACAACATTATTGATTATGTTCTCCATACTGTATTTCACTTCCCTGTGACGATTTCGTGACTACCAATTTGTACTATCTAATCCCTTCATCTTCTCTCCATTCCCCAAACCCCCTCCCTTCTAGCAACCATCAATTTTTTTCTCTGTATCTCTGAGTCTATTTCTGTTTTGTTTGCTCATTTATTCTGTTCTTTAGATTCCACACATAAGTGAGATCATATGGTATTTTTCTTTCTCAGCCTGACTTATTTCTTTTTTCTTTTTTTCTTTTTTTTTGGATGTATGTATTTATAATGTAGAAACCATGTTATCTTGAAAAGCCTGACTTATTTCACTTAGCATATCCTCTAGGTCCATCCATGTTGTTGCAAATGGTAAGATTTCTTTCTTTTTTGTGGCAGAGTAATATTCCATCGTATGAGTATAAATGTACCACAATTTCCTTATCCAGTCGCCTATTGATGGGCATTTCAGTTGTTTCCATATCTTGGCTATTGTGAATTGTGCTGCAATAAACATAGGGGTGCACATTTTTTTTGAATTAATGTTTTGGATTTCTTTGGATAAATACCCCTGAGTGGAATTGCTGGGTCCTTCTTTGTTGTTATAGCCTTTGTTTTAAAGTCTATTTTGTCTGATATAAGTATTGCTACACCAGATTTTTTTTCATTTTCATTTTCCTGATATATCTCTTTGTATCCTTTTACCTTCAGTCTCTGTGTATCTTTCAATTTGAAGTGAGTCTCTTGTAGGCAGCCTATGTATGGATCTTGTTTTCTTATCCATTCAGCAACCCTATCTTATGATTGAAGCATTTAAGCCACTTATATTTAAAGTAATTTTTGATAGATATTTAGTTATTGCCATTTTATTATTCATATTTTTGACCTTTTGCTTTTTTTTCATCTTGAAGAAGTTGCTCTAAGATTCCTGTAATACTGGTTTGGTGGTAATGAACTCCTTTATATTTCTCTTGTTTGGGAAGCTTTTTTTCTGTCCTTCAATTCTCCTTCGATTCTGAATGACAGCTTTGGTGGGTATAGCAATCTTGGTTGTAGATACTTGCTTTTCATCACTTTGACTATACTCTGCCAATCCCTTCTGGCCTGCAAAGTTTCTGTTGAGAAGTCAACTGACAGTCTTACGGGAGCTGCCTTGTAAGTAATTAACTGCTTTCCTCTTGCTGCTTTTAAGATTCTTTATTTGTCGTTTACCTTTGGCATTTTAATTATGATATTTTTTGGTTGTGGGCCCGTTTGGGTTCATTTTGTTTGGGACTCTGCACTTCCTGGGATTGTATGGCTATTTCCATCACTAGGTTAGTGAAGTTTTCAATCATAATTTTTTCAAATTGGTTCTCAGTCCCTTGCTATCTGGCTGTCTCTCTTTTCCTTCTGGTACCCTTATGATGCAAGTGTGGGTACACTTGACCTTGTCCCAAAAGCCCCTTAAACTACCCTCGTTTTTGGATTATATTTTACTTTTGTGGTTTTGATCAGGTGTTTTTTGTTACCTTATCTTCTAAATTCCTGATTCAGTCTTCTGCTTCATCTAATCTATTATTGATTCCCTCTAATGTATTCTTCATATTTGTTACTGTGTTGTTTACGTCTCACTAGTCTTTTTTTATGTTTTCTGTCTCCATTTTTATGATTCCCATCTCTTTGTTGAAGCTCTCACTGAGATCTTTGATTAGCCTTATAACTAGTATTTTGATCTCTACATCTCATTTTGTCTCCATTTTGTTTAGTTCTTTTTCCAGACGTTTGTTCTGTTCTTTCAATGGGGACACGTTTCTTTGTCTCCTCATTTTGGCTGCCTCCTTGTGTTTGATTCTATGTATTAGGTAGAAGTGTTATGTCTTTTGATCTTAGTATAGTGACCTTATGTAGTAGGTGTCCTGTGGGGCCCAGTGTCTCATGTTCCTGGTTCACCTGAGCTGGGTGCTCCAGGTGTGTCCCTTGTGTGGGTTGTGTGTACCCTCCTGTATCAGTTCAGTCTTGGTTGCTGTTTGCATGCCAATGAGTGGGATTGACCCTCAGGCTGATTGGTTTTGAGGACTGGCCATGACTACAGTGGAGGAGCTGTTGTGCAGGGTCTGACCCCAAGGAGCAGGATTTGTTTCAGCAGGGCTTTGATGCCTGCTCAGTTTCCCTTTGCGTGTGTCATTTTTGGAGGTGGACAGATGATGCTTCGGTTTGGTCCAAAGCTGGCCACTGGTGTGCCAGCCCCAGGACCTACTGGGAAGGGCCCTATTGCAGGCTAAGTTCAGTTGCAGTTTGTGTTCTGCCTGGGGCCACCTGGCAGGAGACACAAAGCAATCTGTATAGGGTTTGGAGTTGCCTCAAGAGGCCAAGCCATGAACTGAAGCCAGCTGCTGCTAGTGCCTGGCTTGGGGCTGCTCATCAAGTGGTATGATATACACCAAAGCCAGATGCTGCTTGTTTGAGTTTTGTGAGCCTTTGAGAGATTTTAGGAATGTCTGCAGGATGAACCAAGATAGGCTGTTTGTATGGAAAAGCTACTGGAAGCAGCTTGGGTCTGCCGGAAAGTTGGGTGGGATGGAGTCTCAGGGAATCACCAGGGCAGAGTGAAGAGGGTTATCCAGATTGATATTGACTCAGATACGGCGGCCACCCATGTCTGCACACAGGGAAGGGTGTGAAAAATAAACAATGCATTCTGCCAGTACTTCTGTCTCAGAGAGAGCTGCCCCTCCAGCCCTTGTCCTAAGCCAGACAATTCAGTTTCAACTTGAATATGTCCTTGGTGCCTTTCTTTCTTTTAAAATTTATTGGGGTGAAAATTGTTAGTGAAATTATATAGATTTCAGGTGTACAATTCTGTATTACATCATCTATAAATCCCATTGTGTGTTGACCACCCAGAGTCAGTTCTCCTTCCATCACCACATATTTGATCCCCCTTCCCCTCATCTCCCACCCCCACCCCCTTACCCTTTGGTAACGACTAAACTATTGTCTGTGTCTTTGAGTTTTTGTTTTTCATTTGTTTGTCTTGTTCTTTCGTTGTTTTTGGTTTATATATCACATATCAGTGAAATCATATGGTTCTCTATTTTTTCTGTCTGACTTATTTCGCTTAGCATTATACTCTCAAGATCCATCCATGTTGTCACAAATGTTCCTATATCATCTTTTCTTACCACTGTATAGTATTCCATTGTGTATATATACCACAACTTCTTTATCCATTCATCTATCGAAGGACATTTTGGTTGTTTCCATGTCTTGGCCACCATAAACAAAGCTGCAATGGACATTGGAGCACACGTGTCTTTATAAATGTTTTCAGATTTTTTTGGTAGATACCCACGAGAGGGATTGCTGGGTCATATGGTAATTCTATTCGTAATTTTTTGAGGAACCTCCACACTGCCTTTCATAATGGCTGCTTTGGTGCCTTTCAAGATGCTGTCCCAGTACTGGAACCAGAGCAAGTGAGTCAGTCAGGGAGTAAGTCTGTGCACAGGCCCTTTAAGAGGAATGCCTGGGTCTCACTCAGCCACAGTCTCTGCTAGTTTTCACAGCCTGAAGTCATGGGGACTTTTCTTTCTGGAACCAGAACCCTGGGCTGGTGGACCTTCTGTGGGGCTAGGACCCCTTGCTCTTCCGGGGACAACCTCTGTAGCCAATATATCCCTCTCAATTTTTAACTGTCAGATGCCAGTGTGGGAACAGCCCGTTCTACATCTCTGTCTCTCCTACTAACCTCGACATGACTTTTTCTGTATGTCCTTAGTTGTAGAACTTCAGTTTATCTAGACTTTAGGTGATTCTCAATGATGGTTGTTCTGCAGTTTAGTTGTAATTTTGATGTGGTGTTGGGATCAGTGTGTACAGCATTTACCTACTCTGCCATTTTGAGCTGACATCCTATTTTGTTTTTTAAAGAATAAATTTGTGTTTTTTTAATCCAATAATTTTTGGTACATTTTTTTACAACCACATCCTCCTTTCTTTTATTGTCTTCATTTTATTTTATTTCACCCTATCCTCCCCACCCCAACCCCTTTGGCAACCATCAACTTGCTCTCTATAGCTATGGGTTCGTTTCTGTTTTATTTTCAACAAACCACTTTAAGTCCCCTCCTGGCTCTGATATGCTGTTTTTCCAGGAGCGTATTTCTGTTAACAGATGCTTCTTCTTCCTGATGCCATCCTCTAAGACTCTAGTAATGCAAACAATACAAAACTCCACTCAGACTGGCTTTAAGCAATAAAGTACATTTATGGATTTATAGTTCTAGAATGTTTTAGTAGGTGTTGGTTGATTTGCTTCTTTTGCTTAATGATGTCATTGAATATATAGTTTCTTTTGTCTCTTCCCACTATCTCTTGAAATGTAAGCTCCATCCTTAGTCTGGACCCCCCCTCATGGTCCCACATGGCTGTCAAAATCTCTTGAACCAGCATTTCCTCACCCACGATTAAGATGAGAGAGAACTTCTGTCTTAGAATTTTAAGGAAGAGTCCTGAAATTCATCCTGACAGGGCCAGCTTACAGATTATATATTTACCTCAAACAATAACAGTGGTCAGAGAAATGGAATGGGCCAATTGTTTTAATTCAATCAGTGCTTACTTCTAGAACTTGGAAGGTAGGGTTGAGTTCATTTTCTCTCGAAGTCCATGTACTGTTTCGCAGACAAAGGAAAATGCCTTAAGGGAAATGTGGTTCTTGTTAGGAAGAGAGGAGGATGCAATGGGTGTTGGGAGGACAATCAACAATTGCCCACTATGTGATGTGCTAAAGCTTCCGAGGACATCTTCTGTCACAAATTTGCCTTTGGGAGGATCAAGCAATATACTACCTAGAGTTGAGCTTCAAATAGTCTTCCTTGACAAACTAGGGAAATGAAAACTCATCACCCACACATTAAGCACACATTCTAAATGGTTTCTTAAATGGGCATAGGTTTATATCTTTTCAGTTTTGATATCTTAGAATAGGATAACTGTGGGGTTAAGAAGGGCTATCCAAAGCCTACAAATCCATCTCATTCTGGGAGCTTGAGTGGCAGTGGTAATGGTATATAAAGGGGTGCAACTCTGATTTCCTGGCTCTACCACTATGCAAATGATTTCTGTGTTTTTGCATCCATGCTTATTTTTATGTATTGTTGACTTAATAAAAGTATAGCATCTTCAAAGAATCAGAAAGGATGGGTCTGTTCCTTTCTGTGTCCATCCTGATTTAGGTCTCTTTTTCCTTCTCATTTGTAAATTGTGGCATAATTTTGTTAACGTTGGAAGGCAACCAGATACAGTGGAAAAAGCATTGTAGTAAACGCAGGTTGTATTCTGTTGTTAACTAACTGTGTGTGTAACCTTAATTTGTATATTCTCCTCTCTTGGCCTCAGTGTCTCCACCTGTAAAATAAATAGATTGGACAATATGGTCTCTAAGGATCTCTCTGGCTCTTTCATTTTAAGTATAAGAACAAAAAACATATTAACAAATTACTTATGTAAATCTTCACAGCTACTTGAACAAACTGTTATACTTTTTAGTGTAAGTAACTGTCCTTTTCCATCCCAAGACGTGTTTATTTATTTTTTTAAGATAAAGAGAATTATACATTTTATTATGTCTATAATTTGTATCTACCAATCTTATTTACCAGCAAAATTACACACACGCAGACACACACACACACACAGTTTTATTTTGGAAAGCTTGTTTTTAAACATTTACCAGTACATAACTGCCACATTTTCTCAATTTTCATGGATTACATGAACAAGGAAAAAAAAAAAAAACCTCAAGCAACAAGGAAGACAAAATATAACACTAAAAAGGAAACAAAAATGTTGCTTTTTCTCAGATGATTTTCTTTGGAGACACCAAAAGATAAGAGATAATGAAGGCCAGTATAGAATTTTGAGAAAAAATATTGTGTTCCAAGAAGAAACATCCAAGTATACAAGTATTTAAAATTCAACTTGTGGTCAGTTGGGCCAAGTGTTTGGGCGTGAGGCGTCTTCCCCATCCTTCCGCCTCCCGGCGTCTCCAGCCGCAGATCAGCCATCAAGGACTTTGTATCCAAGGCCCCAAAGTTTGCTATCCAAGATGATGAATGCTGACATGGATGCAGTTGATGCTGAAAATCAGGTGGAACTGGAGGAAAAAACACGACTTATTAATCAAGTGTTGGAGCTCCAACACACACTTGAAGATCTCTCTGCAAGAGTAGATGCAGTTAAGGAAGAAAATCTGAAGCTAAAATCAGAAAACCAAGTTCTTGGACAATATATAGAAAACCTCATGTCAGCTTCTAGTGTTTTTCAAACAACTGACACAAAAAGCAAAAGAAAGTAAGGAATTGATATCCCTTCTGTTTTATGGAATTGCTGCTGATCTTTTTTGTTTAAAACTTGGATAGATTCCAGAAGTTATAGTACTTTTATTTGTAGCTTCATTGAATATTTATGAAGATAATGTCAGATCTAGGCAAAATTAAGAGCATAACAGAAGACGTCCATGAGTTTGTGTGTTATGTTAGCCTATAAAAATGTGAAAATGTATTGTAGAGACTTTATAATTAGAAATGCATATATTTATGAAACTTGATAATGTTTTATCAAATTTGCTTTGATTTATAGGTTTAGCACTGTCTTTTATTATTGGCATAGTAGGAGATACAAGAAAATAACCACCATGTTGTGAAAAAGTGACCAAAATCATGTACTGAATCCCCACTTTTATGTGTCCTCTTGTCTACCATCTTGTGCCTCTTCACCATTTGCTTCTTTCCCATTTCCCTGCCCCTGAAGGAAAAAATTGGTTTCACATGTGTAATAGCAATTTCAATAGTTAATCATCTGTGAGAGTAACCTGAACTCTACTTGTTTGAACTTAACCAAAATAAGATACTTTCTCAGTTAGGACTTGTTATTTGCTATGCAGTTACGCACCCACATAGTGACGTCTCAGTCAACGCCAGATTGCAGATACGACGGGTGGTAGCTGGTATGGCCTAGGTGTGCAGTAAGCTGTACCACTAGGTTTTGGAAGTGCACTCTGTGATGTTAGCAGAACAGAATTGCCCAACGACCTTTCTCAGAATGTATTCCTGCCGTTAAGTGGTGCCGAACTGTATTTAATAATAAGATAGGATTGTTGGTTTCTCTTGCATCAATTAAAAACAGAGGCTATAAAAATGAAGACTTTTCTTGAAACTGAATCGTCAAATTAGAAAAATTTGTTGAAAACTTTCTTTTACGTAAAATAACTTGGCATCTGAAAAGATGACCTCTGGTTTTGTGGATGTTTGACATAACATTTTGAGGAAAAGTAGAAGTAGGATGTAAGAAGTACTTGGTAAACACTAGTAACCAACTGTGGATGTTTTGACTCCAGATCTGTGTCATCTCTGGCACAGAACTGATCTTTGGGAAACATATGAAAGTGGATTAAGTTTAACCTCACATAAACCATATCTAGAAGAGAAGAGTTACAAAGACTTTGGTCTTCAAGCATATTTATAGTACCCAGAAGATCAATTTTTGCAAAATCCCTTGTGTATTAGTATCAGAAACATGAATAAAATGGGAGTTTTACATGTATACTAATTGATAATATTCTCAGTATTTTATCTTCTCCTCCCAGAATTTTTTATTAACCTACTTGATTTGCAGAGTTTTAGTCATTCTTTAAGCTTTTAAAAATTTAGTTTGTAGATTCCATTTGCTAAGGAAATTAATATCAAAAGTGATGTTAAAATGTTAAATAAAAAAAGAGTCACTAATATAGCTTATAGTTACTAGATTTGGCCTACCTTTAATCATGGAATAATCTGATGTTTGTATTGGTGTATGATTCAATGAATGATTTTAGCTGTATGAGTATATAATAGTCATACTGCAAAACATTTTGCATCCTTTTTGTGACCTAATTTACAAACATTTAAAATTGTGTTGCAGTTTTGCTTTGCTGTTTAATAAAAAGCTGTTTCAGAGAAAATAAAATAAAATTCAACTTGTAATTAGTTCTCTTATCTATGGTCATAGGAGAAGACAGTGTAGGATCATGAAAATGCACAGATATTCTGTCCACCTTATAAGGGACAACAACTTCCACTTCCTTCCCTCAACCTATTACCAGAGCTATGAACAAAAAAGCAAACTACCTTGGATTTGAGTTTTATCTTTGATTTCCCTTGCTTATTTTCTCTGGAGAAGGTACTGATGAGCAGTAATGTGGTTCAGAAAGGCAGCAAGCCAGAGGGAGAAGACCCAAAGCTCATTACCAAACCTGGATAATGTGCCTATGAAGAGGAGTTGACTGTATTTTAAAATTAGTGAGCTTTGGAAGAGAGCAAGAAGAAAGAGAAAGAGACATGCCTCAGTCTTAGAACTTCTGGGTATCTCTCGTTGCAAGGATAATTGCTTCAGCTATTAGAATCCAAACTAGTATAGCAGGTGCTGAGTCAAGAGGGTTGGAGACAGGTAAGTTGGTGTTTGTTTCCTGGATTTGGGCAGTGATGGGTTCTCTTTTCTTCAACCCACAGACTATTTTAGAGCCCCAATGATTGTTTAACTAGAATCTTCTGGCCTCATGTGAAGTAACAAAGGCCTAACTAGATCTTATCTTGTAAGAGAAAGTAAACAAAGGGCTTCAGATATTTCATGCTATTAAGCCCTGAGTGATTTGATGAAGAAAAAATCATATTTTTTATTATAAAAATATGTATTTAGTGTCCAGAATGTTCTAGGAATTGTTCCAGGTCCTGGGGTTATGGCAGTGAACAGTAAAATCTCTTTCCTCATTGACCTACCATTTTAGCAGGGGGAGATAGGCAATCACTGGATACATAAATTAATGGATATGTTAGGAGAAAAGTGCTACAGAGAAAAATAAAGCAGAAAAATTAGGAGTATTGGTAGGCAGTACCTGAGTTGTAATTTTCAATAGTGTGGGGAAGGGCATGCATAGGCCTAAGGTGCAGGGCACCAAAGTGTTCAGTTAAACCTACTCATTGTCTCTGTTGAAGGAAATATCTTTTCTTTTTAGGCATCAGTCTCTTCATCTGAAATATGAGGGAAAATAAACTGGGTAGGCTCTGTGCACTCTTCCACATTTTCACCCTCAGTTTTTAAGAAAGTAGGGTTAGATTGCACTGATTAAAACAAAACAAAACAAAAATGCTGTCACCAAGATTGGCTTCCCCAATAATGAAAACATCACTTGAGGTAGAAAATAGGAAAACATAAATTTGAAAGAGTAAACACATTCATGATTAAAACAAGATTTTGAATGGAGTGATGTCACAAACATGTCAGTGTAAGGGGTCCCCCTTGATTTCTCCCCTTGAAGTTACAATAAATTAAACAGCTATAGCTCAACAAAGGATTCCCTGCATGACACACAACACGTCTGAGAGATCCATGCATCGAAACATCTGAAGGTGGGCGAAATCGGGTAAAGGGGGGAGAAGGGAAGGGAGAAGTGCAAACACCAGAGCTGTGGACCCAGGTGGAGCTCACTGCAGTCTTGAGAGAGGGGAGGATTGAGATTTCAGATGCAGTCTTTGTGGCCCTGAGGATTCCTGCAGGAGTTATCAGTATATAATATGGCTGAAGCCAGCAATTGGGGCAGAAACCTTGGGGCAAAGACCAAATACGAAAGGGTCAAACAGCCCTCACTGCAAGCCATGGAGCTTGGCCACCTTCCCCCTCCCTCCCAGAACTCACCTCCCCCGCACCCTCCATTGCTAGAAATGGTCCCCAGAAGAAACTGTAGCAGTGTCAGGTTACAGAGCAGAATATCTACAGCCCTGAGAACTGGAGAAACAGTTCTTGAGCAGCAGAAGCACACTACAGCTAATTCTAGTGACAAGGGAGCAGATATAAGGGTGAGGCAGTGTGGTCTGGCAGTCCCCATTACTCGGAGGAAAACAAAGACACAAACACACTAGTGGCCTCTCCCAGCCCATCCTGCCCTCACCTTTCACAGCTGATCCCAGCAGGGGCACCCAGAGCTGTTGAGGTACACAGCTCTGCATCTGGCTACAGGGCTAGCACTGGGATTTCAGGGGCTCAGAAGCCCATTGTTGACAACATCCTCCCATGGGGAGTGCCCGGAGACCAAGGTGACTTGGTCACAGAGGAGACACCCCTCCACCCCCCAGGAAATCTTCCATCATGTGCTGGAACAGGGCAAGAGAAAATAAAATGCTAAAGCATTGCCTACTCGAAAACAAAAGACCTCTTTGTATCGACCTGCTGCATAAGTCATTCCCATAAATGCCTAGGAAGAGAGATAATCCATCAATTACTATGAATGACCAAGGTAACCAGGCAGCTCAGAAAGAAAATGAAAAATATCCAGAAAATAAACTTAAAGATTGTTTCCATGTCTTGGCCACCGTAAACAAAGCTGCAATGAACATTGGAGCACACGTGTCTTTATGTATAAATGATTTCAGATTCTTTGGGTAGATACCCAGGAGAGGGATTGCTGGGTCATATGGTAATTCTATTCGTAATTTTTTGAGGAACCACCACACTGCCTTCCATAGCAGCTGCACCAGTCTGCATTCCCACCAACAGTGTATGAGGGTTCCTTTTTCTCCACAGCCTCTCCAACACTTGTTGCTATTTGTCTTGTTGATGATAGCCATTCTGACTGGGGTGAGGTGATATCTCATTGTGGTTTTTATTTGCATTTCTCTGATGATTAGTGATGTTGAGCATTTTTTCATATGTCTATTTGCCATTTGTAAGTCCTCTTTAGAGAAATGTCTCTTCAGGTCCTCTGCCCATTTTTCAATTGGGTTGTTTGTTTTTTTGTTGTTGAGTTTCATGAGTTCCTTGTATATTTTGGATATTAGCCCCTTATCGGAGGCACTGTTTGCAAAAATCTTCTCCCATTCAGTCGGTTGCCTCTTTATTTTGTCGATGGTTTCTTTTGCTGTGCAGAAACTTTTAAGTTTCATATAGTCCCATTTGTTTATTTTAGCTTTTACTTCCATTGCCTTTGGAGTCAAATTCATAAAATTCTCTTTGAGCCCAAGTTTCATAAATTTACTACCTATGTTTTCTTCTCTGCAGTTTATTGTGTCAGGTTTTATGCTTAAGTCTTTGATTCATTTTGAAGTAATTTTGATACATGGTGACAGATAGCAGTCCAGTTTCATTCTTTTGCACTTGGCTTTCCAATTCTGCCAGCACCATTTATTGAAGAGGCTGTCTTTTCTCCATTGTATGTTTTCTGCTTCTTTGTCAAAAATTAACTGTCAATATTTATGTAGTATTGTTTCTGAGTTCTCAATTCTATTACATTGATCTATGTGTCTGTTTTTCTGCAAATACCATGCTGTTTTGATTATTGTTGCCCTGTAGTACAGGATAAAGTCAGGGAGTGTGATACCTCCAGCATTGTTTTTTTTTTCTTCAGATTGCTTTGGCTATTCGGGGTCTTTTGTTGTTCCAAACAAATCTGATGATTTTTTGTTTTATTTGTTTAAGAAATGCCATTGTGATTTTGATGGGGATTGCATTATATCTGTATATTGCTTTGAGTAATATGGCCATTTTAACTATGTTGATTCTTCTAATCCATGAGCACGTATTGTTTTCCATTTCTTTGTGTCTTCTTCAATTTTTTTTTAAATGTCTTATAGTTTTCAGTATATAGGTGTTTCACATCCTTAGTTATGTTTATACCTAGGTATTTTATTCCTATTGCTGCAATTGCAAAAGGAATTTTTTAAATTTCTTTTTCTGAGAATTCATTGGTAGTATATAGGAATGCAATAGAGTTTTGTACATTGATTTTGTAGCCAGCCACATTACTGAATTCGTTGATTGTTCCTAATAGCTTTATGGTGAGTCTTTAGGGTTTTCTATATACAGCATCATGTCATCTGCAGAGTGACAATTTAACTTCTTCATTCCCAATTTGGATGCCTTTTATTTCTTTCTCTTGCCTGATTGCTCTGGCAGGGACTTCCAACACTATGTTGAAAAGCATAGGTGATAGGGGACAGCCCTGTCGTGTTCCTGAACGTAGAGTAAAGGGCTTCAGTGTTTCACCATTAATTATGAGATTAGCTGAGTTTTTGACATATATAGCCTGTATCATGTTAAGGTATTTTCCTCATCTACCTATTTTATTAAGTGTTTTAATCACAAATAGATGTTGTACGTTCTCAAATGCTTTTTCTGCATCAATTGATATAGTCATATGATTTTTGTCCTTTATTTTGTTTATGTGATGTATCACATTGATGGATTTGCGGATGTTGAACCATGCTTGTGCCCCTGGGATGAGCTTCACTTGGTTGTGATGAATAATGTTTTTAATGCATTGTTTTATACGATTTGCTAGAGTTTTGTTTAGGTTTTTTGCATCTGTATTCATCAGAGCTATTGGTCTGTAGGTTTATATTTTTGTGTTATCCTTACCAGGTTTTGGTATCAGGGCAATGTTGGCCTCATGAAATGAGTTAGGGAGTACTGTCTCGTGTTCAATTTTTTTTGGAAGAGTTTGAGCAGGATTGGTATTAGATCCTCTTTGAAGGTTTAGTAGAATTCACTAGTGAAGCCATGTGTTCTAGGACTTTTGCTTTTTGGAAGTTTTTGGATGACTGATTCAATTTCATTACTGGTGATTTGTTTGTTTAGATTTTCCAGTCCTTCATGGTTCAGCCTTGGAAGGTTACATGTTTCTAAGAACTTATCTATTTCTTCTAGGTTATTGAATTTGGTGGCATACAGTCCTTCATAGTATTCTTGGATGATCCTTTGTATTTCTGTGGCATCCATGTAACTTCCCCCTTTTCATTTCTGATTTTGTTTATTAGTGTCTTCTCTCTTTTTATCTTAGTGAGCCTAGCCAAGGGTTTGTCAATTTTGTTGATCTTTTCAAAGAACCAGCTCTTTGTCACATTAATTTTCGTGTTTCTTTTTGTTCTCTATTTCATTTAGTTCTGCTCTGATTTTTGTTATTTTCTCTCTTCTTCTGACCTTTGGTTTCATTTGTTCTTTTTCTAGTTCTTTAAGATGTAAACATTACAGGTGTAAACATTACAGGTGTAAACGTTACATCGTAAAGAACTAGAAATGAAGAACATATGAATCCCAAAACCAGCAGAAGGAAGGAAACAGTAAAATTTATAGCAGCATTAGGTGAAATAGAGAACAAAAAGAAAGTAGAAAAAAGTAATGCTATAAAGAGTTGGTTCTTGGAAATGATTAATAAAATTGACAACCACCCTGCTAAACTCACTCAGGAAAAAAGAGAAAAAAACACAAATAGAAAAATCAGAAATGACAGAGGAGAAGGTATGATGGATAACACAAAATACAAATGATCATAGAGGAACACCATGAAGAACTATATTGCCACAAATTTAATAACCTTGTAGCAATGGAGAAGTTCTTAGAAATATCTAACCTTCCTGAAAAAAACAATTTCTTTTGGAATAAAAAGAATAAAATACCTAGGAATAAAATTAACAAAGGTTATGAAGTACCTATGCATTGAAAAGTATAATACATTATTATAAGAAATTGAAGAAGACATAAAGAAATTGAAAAATATTTCCTGTTCATGGATTGGAAGACTCAATATAGCTAAAATGGCCATATTACCGAAAGCAACATACAGATTTAATGCAATCACCATCAAAATACCAATGGCATTTTTAAATGAAATAAAACAAAAAAATCATTAGATTTGTATGCAATCATAAAAGAGTCCCCAAATCCAAAGCAATCCTCAGGGAAAAGTGCAGGCTGTAGGTATCACACTTCCTGACATGAAATTATACTACGACATGTCAGTCATCAAAACAGCATGGTATTGGCTGAAAAACCATACTAATGGAATAGAATTGAAAACCCAGAAAGAAATCCATGTATATATGTGTATGTAGTTTTTGACAAAGTAGTGAAAAATGTACAATGGAGAAAAGAAGCCCTCTTCAATAAATGGTGCTGGGTAAATTGGAAAGCTACATAGAAAATAGTGAAACTAGATTGCTGTCTATCCCTGTATACCAAAATTAACTCAGATGGATCAAAGACCTAAATATGAGTCCAGAAACAATAAGTTGCATAAAAGAAATCATAGGTACTAATCTAATGAACCTTGGGTTCAGAGAAGATTTTATGAATTTGACCTCAAAGGCAAGGGGAGTAAAAGCAAAAATAAATAATGGGACTATAACAAACTAAAAAGCTTCTGCACAGCAAAAGAAACTATCAATAAAATAAAGAGGCAACCAACCAAATGGGAAAAGATATTTGCAAACAACACCTCTGATAAGGGGCTAATATCCAAAATATACAAAGAACTCAACAACAACAACAACAACAACAAACAATCCAATTAAAAAATGGGCAGAGGACAGTTCTCCGAGAAGACAGAAGACATACAAGTGGCCAACAGATATATGAAAAGATGCTCAACTTCTTTAGCAATTAGGGAAATACAAATCAAAACCACAATGAGATACCACCTCACTCCTGTTAGAATGGCTATGATCAACAAGACAAGTAATAACAAGTGTTGGAAAGGTTACGGAGAAAAAGCAACCCTCAGACACTGCTGGTGAAAATGTAAATTGGTAAAGCTACTATAGAAAACAGTATGGAGGTTCCCCCCCAAAATAAGAATAGAATTACCGTACGTCTCAGCAATCCCTCTTTGGGGTATCTACTGGAAAACCTGAAAACATTTATTTGTAAAGATATATGTACTCCTCTGTTCATTGCTGCAGTATTCATGGTAGCCAAGATGTGGAAATAACCAAAGTGTCCTTCCATAGATGATTGGATAAAGAAGATGTGGTACATATATACAAACGAATATTACTCAACAATAAGAAAAGATGAAATACTGCCTTTTGAGATAACATGGATGGATTTTGAGATTATCATGCTAAGTGAAATAAATTAGACAGAAAAAGTCAAGAAGCATATGACATCACTCATATATGGGATATAAAACTGAAAGCAAGAAATGAACAAGATAAACAAACACAAACTCATAGACACAGACAATGAGTTTAGTGATTATGAGACGAAAAGGTGGAAGAGGAAGTGGTAGAAGAGAGTAAAGTGTGTCAAATATATGGTTATGGAAGGAGAACTGATTCTATTTGGTCAACACACAATGCAATGTATAGATAGTGTATTATAGAATTGTATGCTTGAAACCTATGTAATTTTGCTAACCAACATCACCCCAGTAAATTTAACACAAATTTTAAAAGAATAATAATATATAGGGTTCAGGTAAGGATTAAGTTATATATACATATAAGGAATTTATAACATTTCTTCAATAAATGACTGCTATTATGTTAAAAACGATTTTGATATCAACACCAACATTTTTTCCATGATTTTTGGGTGTGTGTTTGTTTTTGTTTTGTTTTTCCCCCCCAGTTTTATTGAGATGTAATTGACATACAGCAGTGACATAAAGTATATAGCATAGCGACTGGACTTATATTGTGTAATGATTACCACAATAAATTTATGCATCTCATATAGACACAAACAACAAAGAAAAAGAAGAAAAATTTGTTTTTCATTGTAATGAGAATTCTTAGGATTTACTCTCGAAGTGTTAACTATAGTCGTCATGTTGTAAATTACATCTCTAGTACTTATTTATGTTATAATTGGAAGTTTGCACTTTTGATCATCTTCATCCAATTTCCACCCCCCACATACACACATGCACCCCTCCTCTGGTAACCACAACTGTGATCTCTTTTTATGAGGTTTTGTTTTGTTTTAGAGTCCACATATTAAATGCGACCATAAAGTATTTGTATTTCTTTGTCTGAATTACTTCACTTAATATAATGCCTTCAAGGTCCATTTATGTTGTTACAAATGGCAGGATTTCCTTCTGTTTTTTTTTTAAAGTATAATTTCCATTTTATTTTTCCCCCAAGAATATTTCTTCAGTCCTTAAGCACTTAGCTCCTTACATGGGCTTTGGTGGAGGTCGTGGGGCAGCACCCGCAGGTCTAAATCGAGGTGGGGGTGTTCAGTCCTTTCGGGCTTCACGAGAACGATTCCTGACTACCTTACTGTGAATGGCACAGCTCACACAGTAATGTAGTTTCACATACAGCTTGGGAAGCACATAGGCGTCGAAGACACTCGCTTCGGAAATGTCCCTAATGGCTGCGGCCTCTACTATGTTTCGAATGACGAACTTCTTAATGGCCTTGTCCTTGGGCACGCATCGGGCACAGTTGGTGCAAGGAATAGGCTGCACATGGCCACGGCCCTTTTTGGCACGACCATTGTTTCTTCTTTTCTTGGTCATCTTGGAAGCGAGGACCCGAGAGAGGAGCAGGATTTCCTTCTTATTCTGACTGAATATTCCATTGCAAATATATGTATATATATATATATATATATATGTCTATCACATCTTCTTTATCCATTCATCTGTCAATGGACACTTAGGTTGTTTCCATATCTTGGCTATTGTAAATAAAAATGCTATGAATGTGGGATACAAATATTTCTTAAAAATGGTGTTTTAACTTTCTTTAGACATAATTCCAGAAGTGGAATTTCTGGATTATATGGTAATTCTATTTTTAATTTTTTGATGAACCTCCATACTGTTTTCCACAGTGACTATACCAATTTATAATTCCACCAAAGATATTATTTTCTCCACATCTTTATCCCCATTTATCTGTTTTCTTTTCTTTACCCCCTTTTTCTGCTCCCCCCCCCACTCCTGTTCAAGCCGTTGTTTCTCAGTCTAGTTATATAGGACACAGTTCCCTGACCCATGCTGGTATTATGAGCCTTGTGCTCCCCCTCATGGGCCTACGGTCGGCCACTCACAGCAGCTCCACTGGCAGCTCCTGGCAGAACACAGTAGCCCGTGGCAGCTTATGCCGACTTTTGACTGCTCACCGCAGCCTAGCTCCAGGGAGAGCTGTTGTTCACCATGTTAGCTGTAGAGGATGCAGCTCACTGTCCCATGTGGGAATCAAACTGGCGACCTTGGCATTAGGAGCATGGCGCTCCAACCATCTGAGCCACGGGTCCAGCCCAATCTCTTTTCTTTTTGATGATAGCCATTCTCACAGGCAATAGGTGATATCTCACTGTGATTTTGATTTGAATTTTCTTATGATTAGTGAGGTTGAGAATTTTTTCATGTATACATTGGCTGTTTGCATATCTTCTTTTTCCAAGATTTTTAAATCTAGACTTTTCTCTTCCTACACCTTCTCCTTTCTTACAATCACTGTTCCTGCCTATATTCCCCAGTGTACCTGAAAAGTAGAAATTAATTAGAAACTGCAGAGGGAGAAAAGAGCCTCCCTTATCACAGTGGTAGTGTTTTTTTCTTTTCTTTTCTGTTTAAGAAATGTCCATCTGCCTTTGCTGTAGAGAGGTAGTAGACCTATGTTGGCCAAGATTCCATAGAGACAGTGTAGGGTGGGTTGGTTTCCTGTCTGTTTTTCCTCTTTTTGCAGCAACAATGGTCAAGGCACGTCATGGCAAGCACTTACAGGAAACTAGTGCCCTTGTGACTCTTCCCTATCTGAGTATTCCTGAAGAAAACTCTTCCTTGGTAACTCCAGGAAGAGTGTGCCAAACTCTGGTCTCTCATCTTTTTTGTGGACCTCCTCTCTGAATATTTTCTCATTTCTTCCTTATGTTTTTTCACTCATAAAACATAGGTGTCAGCATGTAATGGAGGAATGGCATGAAATGTAGAACAACTGAGCTCAAAATTTTTCTTCTATAATTTTTAGCTCTATCACTTTGGACAGTTCATTTTTTTCTCTGGGCCTCAGTTTCCTCAGCTCTAAAAAGTTGGCACATTGTAACTGCTTGAGCTTGCTGAATATATAAAATGATAGTGGAAAGACTAGGGCCAGGAAGGTATTTTACGACCTCGATGTTGGATCAGGACATCCCAATGATGCAACTGCTATTAATGGTTCGTTTGTTCAACGATTAAAGTCCTACGTGATCTGAGTTCAAACCGGAGTAATCCAGGTCAGTTTCTATCTGTTCTAGGCCTCTCCCAGTACGAAAGGACAAGAGAAGCAAGGCCCACTTCACTAAAGCACCTTCAAGTTAATAGATGATTTAATGATCAACAAAGCACAATATGCTTTGTAAGCTGTCATGAGCTATCCAAATGTAAGGGCTTGTTATGAGTATGTCATCATTAAGATCCCAGAACCAACTAATGTCAGTCCTCAATATGGGAAATGTGAGCCTGCCCTGCCTTGACGTGTTTGTGTGCAGTCTATTGTTTTGACAGGAGGTATTAGCTTATCAAAATGGCACATGAACCTAGCAAGGTTCAACTGTATTGGTGCTCACCAAAATATACAAACAAATAAACAAAACGCATACTGACCTTTGTAATGCTAAATGTCATTAATGAAGCTTGCAACCACTTAAGGAAATCAACAAATGATTTCATTAAGAACAGACATAATGAAGAGACATTTCACTGGCAAGGTTATATAAACAGTAACTAAGAGCATGAAAAGATATTCAACATCATTAGCCATTAGGGAAATGCTAAGACCGTGATACAGCTACTAGAACAGCTAAAATAAAGTATAGTAACAATATAAAATGCTGGCGAGGATGTAGAGAAACTAGATCACTCATACATTGATGGTGGGAATGCACAATGGTACAGGACTCTCTGGAAAATAGTTTGGCAATTTTTAAAAAAACTGAAAATACAATTTCGTATAACACAGTAAGTGCACTCTTGGGCATTTATTCCATAGAAATGAAAGCTCAGTTTACTAAAAAAACCTTTATTTACATATTCATAAAAACTTCATTAATAATAATAATAATAATAATAATATAAATAATATACCCAACCTAAAAATAGCCCAAATGTTAAAGATATTGTGGTATATCTATACCAAAGAATACCACTCAGCAAAAATGAGGAACCAACTATTGATGCATACAACTTGGATGAATTTCCAGAGAATTATGCTGAGTGTAAAAAGGCAATCCCAAAGGTCACATACTGTATGATTGTATTTATATAAGATTCTCAAAATGTAAAAGAAACATTGTAGAGGTGGAGAACAGATTAATGGTTGCCAGGGGTTAGGGATGGTGGAGTTGGGAGAAGTCAGTGGATATGACTATAAAGGAGATCTTTGTGGTGATAAATTTGTATCTTAATTGCAGTGGTTATATGATCTGGACATGTACCAATGTTAATTTCCTGATTTGGATATTGTACTATAGTTAAGTAAGATGTAACCATTGAGGGAAAATTGAATGAAAAATAAAACTGTACCATCTTTGCAACTTACTGTGATTCTATACTTAAACTATAGAATGTAAAACCAACTCAGTGACTTATCTCAGGTAGACTTGAAGTAGATCCCTAACTCTTCAGTCCAGTCTTTCCTGGAATCAGGGCAACATAGAAGCCAAAGTAGGGGTTGGATATCTAATTAAAGAGGGAACCATTACACTGTTACTGCTTCCTTTGAAGTGGGAGGAGGATTTCAAACCTGCAAACAGATGAAGCTGAAGTTGCTTGTGAAAGGCCCACTACTTCTTAGCGAGTCTCAGAGTTAAACCAATAAACAGGGAACAAGATCATTCCTTTAAACTCATGTACTGAACCCACCCTTCTGGATCTTTGCAAAATGGCTGCACATGTAATTTGGTTGCTGTTGGTGAGCCATAGCCTGCTTGTTCAGTGTTCTGAAAAATTAACGTGGACATGGCAGAGTGAGTTTGAATTTTCTCTACTAGGTCTTTTCAATTTCCAACTTTCATTTGCTTTATTTAGAACTAATATCTGTTTGTTGTTGTTCATGCGTCTGAGTGAGATTCTTGAAACCTGAGACAGCACATGTCTCAACTAGTTCAATAAAGATGGTTTCTGCCTGATGTTGATGCCCGGTGTTCAAGCCCCAAACCATCCAAAAGACGAAGTGTTTTAGTATGAATTGTCCACTTGCGGCCTTTCCTTGATCCTGATTACTGCTCTCACAGCTCTGATATGAGGGTTACACAATGTAGCTCAAATATTCCAACCTAACAGCATTTGTCCTTGTGCCCTGACCAACAATCTTCTCCATGCTCAACTTTGCCCTTGGGGAATCTTTCTATCTGTCATTGTCCTCAGGGTACTTTCCCACCTGGAAGACCCACTCCTTTCCTGCTAGTCACATTCCACCAGATCTTTGACATCTAACTGAAATGCTACTTCCTCAATGAAGTTCTTCTAATCACCCTGCCTTTCAGTGGCTCTCTCACACCTCTTCTCTAGGGCATTGTTGGTAGCACCTTCATATGTAGAACATCTCAGGTTCTCTGAATATTCGTGATTTGGGGATATGTCTTATATCTTTTTCTGTCAGTGTTAGCTCCTAAAGCCTGGTTTATCTTGTTCATCCCTATTTCTGCCCTCTACCCTCAGCATGTAGCCCAGGATATGGCATATAATAGGCTAAATGTGAATGAATCCTCTGCCCATTTCTAATTGGGTTGTTTGTTTTTTTGGTGTTGAGTTTAATGAGTTTTTTTAAAAATAAATTTTGGATATTAACCCCTTATCAGATGTATCATTGACAAATATCTTCTCCCATTCAGTAGGATGCCTTTTTGTTTTATTGATGGTTTCCTTTGTTGCGAAAAAAAACAAAAAACTCTTTAGTTTGTTTTAATCCCATGTGTTTATTTTTTCTTTTACTTCCCTTGCCTGAGGGGATATATCAGTAAAAATATTACTAATGATAACACTTGCAAAATTACTTCATATATTTTCTCCTAGGAGTTTTATGGTTTCAGATCTTACATTTAAGTCTTTAATTCATTTTGAATTTATTCTTGTATATGGTGTGAACAAACAGATATATGAAAAAATGCTCAAACTCACTAATCATTAGAGAAATGCAAATAAAAACCACAATGAGATACCATCTCACTCCAGTCAGAATGGCTATCATCAATAAATCAACAAACAACAAGTGCTGGTGAGGCTGTGGAGAAAAGGAATCCCTCATGCACTGTTGTTGGGATTACAGATTGGTGCAGCCTCTATGGAAGTCAGTATGGAGGTATCTCAGAAAATCAGAAATGGAACTACCTTATGACCCAGCAATTCCACTCTTAGGTATCTATCCAGAGAAATCCAAAACACTAATTTGGAAAGATTTATGCACCCCTATGTTTATTGCAGTGCTATTCAAAATAGCCAAGACATGGAAACAACAGAAATGTCCATAGGTAGATGACTGGATCAAGAAACTCTGGTACATTTCTACAATGGAGTATTACTCAGCCATAAAGAAGAATGAAATCTTACCATTTGCAACAATATGGATGGACCATTATGCTAAGTGAAATAAGTCAGAGGGAGAAAGACAAATACCATATGATCTCATTTATATGTGGAATCTAAAGAATAGAATAAATGAACAAACTAATCAGAAACAGTCTCAGAGATATAGAGAAAAAACTGAGGGTTGTTAAAAGGGAGGGGGGTGATGATGAGGGAGAAGGTGAGGGGATTAGAAAACACAATTGGTAAACACAAGATTGTCACAGGGATACGAGAAAGGCAGTTTGGAGAATATAATAAATAATGTTGTAAAGATTTTGTAGGGTATCTGATGGACACTTGTCTTATTAGGGAGACCACTAGGGGTAGTAGATTGGGGGAAAGGGGTTACAAAAATGTGAATGAGTAACTGGTATCACCTCACTATTCAGGTCAACATTACCCTTATGTTTTGATTTTGACATATAGATTTTTTTTCTCTATTTGTCTCCATCACTGCTAACCGCGTAGGGCGGTAAGCTCGCAGAGGGCAGGGATGTAATCTGTATATGTTTTCTTTAAACAGGATCTAGTAGAGTCTTAAACTTGCATTTTCATACAGTGGAAAGACCATTGACTTTCGAGTCAGTAATTCTTGGTTAGAATCCTGATGCTACCAATTAATAGCTGTGTAACCTTGGATAAGTTTTTTTATCTCTCTGAAGCTTCAATTTTTTTTTGTCTATAAAATAGAAATGATAATATGTATATTTCAGAGGCATTGTGAAACTGAAAATAAACTACACATGAAAGGCACTTAACATATTTAGTGATTATAAGATTTTCCCCTCTCCTCTTCCTCTTTAATTCCTTTGAGTATAGTCTAGTCACTGGAAGGAAGCTGAAGTGGACAACCAGGACTGGATTCTAGTCTTTGTTCTGCCATTTACTCACTATGTATCCTAAGGCAAGTTTCATCCTCTTTGGGCTTGGTTCTTTCATCTGTAAAATGGAGATGGTGATAATTTCTGTTTTCTTTCCCTCATATGTTTATTAAGACAATCAAATAAGATAGTAAAAACAAAGAGTTTCTTTAAAATGTCTAAATATAAGATATGGTTATTGTTATGTTCTGATAAATACTTTTGAGGGATAATGGCACAACACACACGCTAATTTGAAATTGACAGAACTCACCTGACTGTGTCCTTATTCATTCAAAATTCTTATTGTTCCATTTGGGTCCCTATTTTTTTCTATCTGGTCATTTCCAAGACAAATGGCTTTACCTATGGCCAAAACATGAACTGATCAACTATGATGGAATTAAGTGATGGGGACATGATTTTATCTTTGCCTCTGATTCCAGGTCATCTTTACCTGGGTAAGTTAGACCAAAGTTATTTTCCTGAGCATTCTGGGTATCCTCCGTTTTGTAGTTTTGGTTTCTTCTCCAGCAAGAATGTATTATTTCAGTGGTCACAAGGAGAGAAAGGTGAGAGAAAAGATTCAAGTGTAATCTTCCTAGCCTCCTGGTGAGTTCATGACTATAGATGAAAAACCATCAAATGAGATTTCTGCAAGACAAGGTAGCACTAGATGGGGGATTCCCTATCATTGAAAATGGAAAAGCTTCATACTTAGCATTTGATATTTAGAAGGAGAAAAATGTAAAGTACTTCTCCAAAGCCTGGAGATCTCCAGGAGGTGAGAAAAAGTTACTGAAATTCTTAATTGTGGTGAAGTGGGGAATGCTGCCTGCTCTTCCTAATGAGAATCTCAGAAAAGCACAGGGGAAGGGCAGTGTTGCTGACAAGATTGGCCTTGGCTTTTGTTAGAATTACCAAGAAAAGGACCAACCAAGAAAAGGAGTCGTTTGGGATCTACCAGTTTTATCAACTTTATTGAGCTAGTATTTACATAGAATGAAAAGCACATTTCAATGGACTTTTACAAATGTAAAAGTATCCATATATATCAGGAGATTTTGAAGCCTCATCTGAGGGACTTTTAAACCACAATTTGGTGGTGAGCATGCTATAATGCATACAGATATTGAATGATAATGTTGTACACCTGAAACTTATGTGTTATTAACCAGTATTACCTCAATTAAAAAGAAGTTCTGTCAGCAGGAAGTCTTGATCCAGAAGTATCTGCTCAAAGACAAGGCAAGACCCAGAGGTTGTATATAGAATTCTTTAGTTGTGTTATCAGTATATTAGCAAAGGAAAGAATAGTAGGTTACAGTTTGCTCTAAACAAAGAAGCCTATATAATTGTGGCTTAAAATAAGAGGGTAGTAGAGATGTCTGGAGGCAAGCAGTCCAGAGCTTTGCTCTATAAGCTCATTGAGGGACCCAGGCTCCTTCTCTCTTACTGCTCCACTATGTCTAGGGTATTGTCGTATCCACATGGTCCACCACCACATATATATTTCAAGTACAAGAAAGAGGGAAAGTAGGCAATTGAAAAGCACACTCCTATTCTTTACATTATAACCTGGAACAACTTTAACCCACCATTTTTATTTGCATCCAATTAGTCAGAACATGGTCATATACATAGGAGGGAAGTGAGGATTTATAGTGTTTATTCTGGGCAGCTATGTACCGAGCTACAAACTCCATTACTGTGTTAGACAATTTTTGTCACAAGATAATTCACTTTTCTTGCCACAGGTGGTTACTCTAGGCCAAGTGACTGATTGTTAGCTCCTTAGCATGCATCTATGAGGATTTTGTTCCCTGCACTCACCAGAGAAACTGGAGCCTTCTCCTCTGACCTATCTATTCAGTCTCAGTCAGAAAGTACTCAATAGTCGAGTTCCAGCTGAACAGTCCACCATTGCCTCTTTGCCTTACCTCTACCCCTAACCAGCAGGGAACTGCCAGGCAAGTAAACATACCCTTCCCAATGCTCTGATCTCTAAAATTCTACTTTTATTTTTCGTTGTTACAATGCAAAACTTACAAGTCTTGTTTGGGTCTTTTTTGATTTATAGTTGACTGCAAATGTTCTGAACTCTGGGGCTATTTTCATCAAATCCCTCCTGTAAATCACACCATACAAACTGTATTTCTTCCCTTCTCCTTAATCATTTTTTATCCTCCCCCACTTACCACATCCATCAATCAGGCTGGTCAAGCCAGGACTCAGGGCCCTGATAAGGCTGTCTCTGTGTTTCATGTTCCATTTTCCTCTGGAAACTGCTCTGGGAAATCAAGTGCTCCTTGTCAATGAAGACAATGGGAGTGAGTAATGAACTGCTACAGTAAAAGGCCAGACTTCTGGAGAAATGGCCTTGAACTCTTCAGATCCCTGTGCAACTTTTCTTGCTCTATAGTTCTGTCTTCTCTGGGAAGCAGACTTCCTCCAGGGCATGACTCTCATGAAGAATCCAGTGAGGATGGGCTTTCATATTCTCCATTTCTTGAGCTTTTAATACCATGGGATGTCAGAGTGAAAGGGGCTTTTTAGAAATCACAAAACCTAGGTAGTCTAGTTCCCTTCCTTTTATGGATAAACTATGACCCAAAGGAAATGAACATGATATATCCAAGATCACGTAGCCAGTCAGCAGCAGGATCTGGCCTAGAAGGTAGGCTTCTTGATACATAAAGGTTAATGTGGATTGAGTGTTGCTATGTATGATGTTTTCTAAGCACTTATATGTATTAACCCACTTAATCCACACAATAGCTCTATCAAGTGGGTGCTATTATTATCATCTCCATTTTACAGATAAGAAAACTGAGGCCCAGATTGGTTAAGTAATTTGTTCACAATCACAAAACTAATAAGTGGGAGAGTCAGAATACAAACCTAGGGAGTCAGCTCCAAATCTCATACTCATAAGCACTCTGCTTTCCTGTCACTCAGAGTCTGGCAGGACCTGGAAGATTATTTACCCCTGCCTATGCCTGACCTATGATTCTTTTCCTCAGTCAGCCCATGAACATACACTGCAGGTAACACCAAGCCAAGTACTCTTGCCTCAATATTGTGCTTGTGCCTTTAATCAGAGAAGGTTTTCTGACTGTCAATACTGTAGGGCTGATTGATTTCCTCCTCTGAAGGATGCTTGGAATAGGGTCTGTAGCCAGAATTAACAAGGGAATATTTAAAGGAACAGACAGACCCCTGTAGGCCAGTTCTTCCACCCAAACTGTCTTATCTGTCAACTATCTGGCTTACCTGGCAAATACAGAAAACGGCAGACCTTCTCTGGAAATGGCAACAACTGCGTACTGCTAATCCCAGGAAATTTCCCACCCACAGCCTATCTGCAGAGAGGCAGCTGCAGATTCTGTGAGATGGAACCACAGTGGATTGTATACTGTAGGCTCGCTGCTGCTGAACTGACTCCTTCAGCCTGCTTTATGCTCTACCTTGTGGCATTTGTAGTGCTTATTGCTCTTCCTGAAGGAAAGTCATCGCAGCAAGGAGGTCACAGGAGGGGACACATGTACAATTTTAGTTTATACTGTCCTTTGGAAGCGTAGTTTTAAGAAAATGGAAGAGATGCTTCTAGTTATCTATACTCTTCAGAAATTGCAAAAATGTATAGATCATATGTGCCGCAGGCTTCTTTGGGGGTACAGGGAAAGAAAGCAAAGCAGAAGACACAAAGAAACTGACAGCCTGCAGAGGGGGAAGGGAAACGAAAGGAGAGCACTTTCTGTGAGTCTCTGGAGTGCCATTATTAAGAAGTGTCCCCTTAGCTTCCTTCATGGTGTTTCCTCTTCATCAGCAATTGGCACACCCAGAAAGCATTTCTAGCCCTTATGCAAGGACAAGAAAGTATCTGCCTGACCTCGGCCTGTAATCAACAATAGAGGCAATCTTTTGGTTACCAATTTGTGCTTTCTAATCCCTTTACCTTCTCCCTCTTCCCCACCCCCCTTCCAATTACCAACCATTAGTTTTTCCTCTATATTTCTGTTTCTTTTGCTCATTTATTCTTTTCTTTAGATTACACATATAAGTGAGATCATATGGTATTTTTCTTTCTCCGTCTGACTTATTTCACTTAGCATAATATTCTCTAGGTCCATCCATACTGTTACAAATGGTAAGATTTCATTCTTCTTTGTGGCCAAGTAATACTCCATTGTATAAATGTACCACAGTTTCTTAATCCAGTAGTCTACTGGTGGGCATTTCTGTTGTTTTCATGTCTTGGGTATTGTGTATAGTGCTGCAATTAACGTAGGGGTGCACATGTTTTTCAAATTAGTGTTTTGGGTTTTGCTGGATAGATACCTAAGAGTGAAATTGCTGGGTCATAAGGTAGTTCTATTTCCAGTGTTTTGCAATACCTTGATACTGATTTCCATAGAGGCTGCACCAATCTGCAATCCCACCAACAGTGCATGAGGGATCTCTTTTCTCCACATCCTCACCAGCACTTGTTGTTTGTTGATTTATTGATGATAGCCATTCTGACCAGAGTGAGATGGTATCTCATTGTGGTTTTTATTTGCATTTCTCTAATGATTAGTAAGGTTTGTGGAATATAATCAATAATGTTGCAAAGATTTTGTAGGGTGTCCAATGGATACTTGTCGTATTAGGGAGTCCACTTCATGCATGGTATAGATGCCTGACCGCTGTGCTGTATACCTGAAGCTGAAGCTGAGTAATAATTAATGTCAACTATAATTTAATATGTATATAGTCACAGGGTGGGGAGTACCACATAGGGAATAGAGTCAATGAAATTGTAACAGCTATATACAATGTCAGAGGGGTAGTAAATTGGGGGAAAAGGGTTATCACTTTGTGAGGGGTATAAATGTCTAACTACTACATTGTTTTGTACACCTGAAACTGATAATAAAAAAAGAAATGTCCCCCTCTACTCCCTAGCTTTCTTCATGGTGTTTCCTCTTCATCAGCAATTGGCACACTCAGAAAGTATTTCCAGCCCTTATGCAAGGACAAGAAAGTATCTGCCTGACCTTGGCCTTTGATTAACAAGAGAGACCATTTTGATCCAAGCAGCTCCTTCAGAAGGATACACTTTTCTGCTGCTGATGTATTGACAAACCCGACCTGGATTTTCCTCTTGACAAATGTTGGCATAAAGGGGTAGAAGTGAGTTTGCCTCACCACCAGTAGCTCTAGAGTTTGGGGTATTATTTGGCAGAGGCTTGAAAAGAACATGTCTGGGTGTCAACTCTAGATGAAAATGATTTGGAGGGGAAATGGCTGTATGAGATGCAGGAAAGAATTTGGTTTGAGACTTCTTTGTTCCCTCATTCTTTTTAGCTCTAAGCCCCATGTATCTAGGGAAGTTATAAATACTTCATTCTCACTCTTTTTCCAGATGTATTCTTGTCAAAGCATCAAAGCAGCTTAATGATTGTCAGAGGCAGTGCTGACATTCAACCACAATGCACTGAGATACTGGTTAGAACCGTATACTATAGTGGTTGGTTAGGAGTACAGTCTTTGGAACCAACTGCTTGGGTTAAATCATAATGCTACCACTTACTAAGTGTGTAATCTTGGGCAACTTAATCTCTCTTTTTTAACTTAGTTTTTGTTTTTTTTTACATTTGGTAAAATGGGGATAATAGTAGTACTTATTGATACTTGTAATATCCCTTAATAAGTGTTAGCCATGCTTGAATCCTATTCACTCTTGTTATTTTTCTCGCCAGCACAGGACTAAGATACTTTCTGTCTAGGCCCCGTGTCAACAGTTCAAATTTGTGTCGGAATTTTTCTCTTTCAAGCTGTTGGATTTTCGCTACTGACTTTTTAAAAAACATGTTTCTTCCTTTAAGTCCAGGAAATATATACAAAGGTGCTTCTTTAGCTTTCCCTTATTTAATCCGCTTTCCTACGTTTTTTAAAATTTATTTTACTTCTAAAGCATAGTTTCTTTACAAACCCAAGTCCTATAACCTCTTGCTCCAAAGCAATAGCAAGGTGCACATGTTCCCAGTTCGAGGTCTTCTCAGTTCAGCCATTAGTGCATCCAACCCTTAGGTATATTTTCATTATTTTGGCCCTATCAGAATTAAACTGTTACTCTTGTTAACAACCACAGAATTCAGAAGAAGAAGGATCACACAGTCCTCAGATGCACCCATTCTGTCTCTGTGTTACTCTGTACTTTTTGTGTACACCCCAAACTCTTTCCACCTGGCATTCACATTGAATTTGAACATATTTTGTTAGACAAGGCAACTCCCAACCCTTTTTCTCTCTGTTTCCTGAGGACTGCCCCTCCATCACTTCCAAGGAAAACATACTCTTAGCCAGTGGGGCAGAAGTCCAGAAAATCTGAGCAAGTTTAAGATGAAGGGAGAAACAGCAAGAGACCAGCAGAAGGGCATGTACTAAGTGAATGGGGTTTGGAGGTCATCATCCCTAACATTAGAGAGACATGCACATTTCTTCTCCCTTTTTCTTTCCCTTTGTCTGCAGTTGGTACGTGTGTGGCTCCAGAGGGTGATTATGATCTAGCAGAAAGGGAATCTGACCAGAGCCAGATATTTGACTTTTTTAAAAATATATATTTTTCATTAGTTTCAGGTGCACAATGTAGTTTGTCCCAGGTGTTTCCTGGATCAAACTTGTGTGGCTTTTAGGCAAGGCAACTTCTTGGTCTTGGTCTTTCTCATAAGAAAAATGGAGCTAATAACATATCCTTCATGGAGATGCTAGAAGTAATTTATGGGTGTGTGTATATAATATGTTTGGCAGAATAGAAAAACACTAAGTATAATGTAGGAGGGACTCCTTAACCCATCCCTAGAAGCCCAGAGACAACAGTTGTGGGAGTGTTCTGTATGTATGTATGTGTATGTGTGTTCACTTGTACATGTGTGGTAAAGTCCTTCCTGCATATAAAAGACTGTGTTCCAGGTGTACCTGGTTCACCATTTTTTTTCCTATTTAAATGCTTTTTATTTCTGTTCCTTGCCTCATTTCTGGGATCTCCAGTATGATGTTGGACAGGAGTCACTATTTGATTAAACTTCTCTCACCAGAAAAGGCAAATTTCCCCCCCAAAATAGGAGTTGGGGACTATAAACAGTATTATTAAAGAATTCTAGCATTTTTCAAAAAACAAAACCAAAACCAACAGCTAGTTGTGGTACTTGGGCTACCAAGCTATACTGAACACAAGTGTCCTGGGAGCTCATGGAAACATTTCCGTCTCCACACACACAATTTTATATTCCCAGGTGGAACCCAGATGCAGGAGACAGTTTCTTAGCCTTGATTATTTATGTCAGTGGTGGACATTATAGGCACCAAGACAGAAAGTTAAGAAAATTACTGCTGTGTAATCATCATCATCATCATCATCATCATCACTTAATGGATAACATGTTTTCAATGTATTAACTTATTTAATTCTCACCTCAAACCTATGTGATAAGTTTTGTTATTATCCTCATTATATATATGAGACAACTGTGACAGAGTTAAGTAATTTCCCCATGATTACATAGGTAATAAATGGTAGAACTGGCTCCTAAACCCAGGTGGTCTGCCTCCACATTCTGTGTTCTTAACCTCTGTACTAGATATGATGAATTACTGAAATATTTCAAACCACATAATTTATTCACTCAACAAGCATTTATTAAATTGATTACTCCCTTGTGTGGGCTCCCACAGCTCTTTTTCATACCTTTTGTAGCATTTAATATATTCAATGCAATCATTTGTTGATGTCTGTTTTTCTTACTAGACTGGGAGCTCTTTGAGGGTAAAGACCGTGCCTGAAGCCTGTTTCATTCACGGTATCACTTATACTAGAACATGGCATGTTCTTTGAGCTGGCCATGGGGCAACCTCTGCTATGTGCTTTGGAGTCAGGTAAATAAACACAGTCTCCAGCATCAGGGAGCTCCCAATTTCTGAGATGGCCAGGCATAAGAAAGGTGGCATTCCACCATAAGGCAGAGTGAAATGAGACCTATAATTATGGTCCTTACAGTTTGTTGCTGGAACCTCAGGTAAAGGATCAATTAACTCTCAATGAACTTGGAATAAAATGTTCTGGGTAATATTGCTATGAAATATAATATAAAATAACACCATCACTCAATACAATTTAGCTTTAGTTCTATTTTAGTCAATTTCTTGGACATTTTGGCATTAGGGCATTAGCCCTGGTATTCAGACAAAGACAAACTATACTTCATAGATGCAAACAGCACAGTTTAATGTAATGAGCCATTAAAGACACACATCAGAGTCATGCAGACTCAAGGTTGAATCCCAGCCCTTCCACTTATAGGCTATCTGACTCTGAATCTCAGGTTTCTTTTTTTTAGCCTTAGTTTTCTGAATTGCTGAAAAAGGTAATAATAGTACTTACCAGAGAGAGTTGTTGTGTTAATCCAATGGGTTAAAACAAATAAAACTATTAATAGATTTAGTAGGTACTGAATAAATAATAGTTTCCTTTCATTTCAAACAATTAACAATAAATATATTTGTTTGCTGGCTTATTTACTTAAGTTTTATTTAGTTATTTTGAATAGGCAATTTATTCTCATGGTATGTAATTGAAAACATACATAAGGGTGTTGTACAGGTCAGCTGCAGCTGCAAAAATACTTCCTAGCAAAATAACCCCAAACCCAGCACCGGTATCACATATATTAAACAAAGGACTTCTATGACAGTATCTGCAAACAACTCCCACAACTCAAAAAAGAAAACAAAAAGACAAGTACCACCCCCACCAAAGACACAAATATTTGAACAGACACTTCTTAAAAGAACTTATATGGATGGCCAATAAGCATATGAGACTATGTACTACATTATTAATCGTCAGAGAAATGCAAATTAAACCCCAATTAGATACTGCTGCATACCCTTTAGATTGGTTATAATTATAAAATACTGACCATATGAAATGTTCCCCAAAAGGTGGGTCAACTGGAACACCCATTCTGTTGCTAGTGAGAATGCAAAATGGTCCAAACACTTTGGAAAACAGTTTGTCAGATTCTTAAAAAGCTAAACATATGCCCATTACATGCCCCAATCATTCCACTCCTAAGTATTTATCTAAGATAAATGACGCTGTATGCCCACACAAAGACTTACATGAATGCTCATAGCAACTCTATTCATAATAGCGCCAAATCAGAAACAACCCAAATGTCCATGAACAGGTGGATAAACAAAATGCAATATATCCAAGCAATGGAATACTGCTTGGAAATATAAAAGAAGGGACTTTCGATATATACTATAACAGGAATGTGTTTCAAAATCATTATTCTGAGTAAAAGAAGCCAAGTATGAGAGTATATACAATTCAATTTATTTAAAATTGTAGAAAATTCAAACTGATCTATAGTGAAAGAAAGCATGTCATTGATTGCCTGGGGCAGGGGTGGAAAGACAGATGGATTACAAAGGGGTACAGGGAAACTTGGGGGTGATAGATATTTATCTTCATTGAAGTGATAGTTTCATGTGTGTATACATACAGTAAAACTGATAAGATTTTAAAATTTATATTTGTGCTGTTTTTTTACTTTAATTATACCTAATTAAGTTATGTTTAAACAACATCAGTGCCATACCATATTAAATATTTACTTCTTGCTCATGCAACTGTGGGTCTTCTGGTGTTCTGATGATCTAGAGTGATTCTACTGGGTTTAGCTTGAGCCTGTGGGGCCTAGATCTGCTCCAGTTGTCTCTCGTTTTTCTTGGACCAGCAGCCTACCTAGGTCCAGTTTTGTTACAGTGATGGCAGAAGAGGAAGAGATTGAACAAGAACATGCAGTGTCTTGTAACACTTCAGACTGACATTGGTGCACTATCATTTCAACTCAAATTCCATTCTCTAAAATCAAGTCTCATGACCAAACCCAACATCAGTGAGGTGGTAAAATAGACTTTTTGAACTCTATTGGGTAGTACTGAAAAGTAATTGCAAACAATGATTCAGAGCATCACAGGTGTATACAGTGAAAAGTCTCCATTACATCCACTATTCTGTACCATCCTAGTTTTCCTCCCCCCAAAATTAGGCAACCACCAACACCTAATTTTTGGTGTCTTCCAGTTATATGCCTGCATAAGTAAATATCTTCATTTTCTTCTTTTACATAAATGGTTATATGCTATACATACTGTTTTGTATTTTGCTTTTTATTTGATTTATTTTGGAGACTGTGCTATACTATTACATAAAAAGCTTTCTTTTTTCTGTTTTACTTCTGTATATGCCCTCATGTGTAGGTACCATAATTTAATCAGTCCCTTATCTACAGGCATTTTACCTGTTTCTAATAGTTTGCTATTACAGAAAATGCAGCAATTGGCCTCTCATACACATCAATTTATACACGTGAAATGATATTTGGATACATCTGATGACTAACTTAAAAAATTCTAAAAGCAATAAATTTTATCTTGGTTCAGGTCTTGCCAGTAAAGAGACACTGATGAAACCAGAACTGAGCATTCTTGGAGATCAAGTGGTGATCCAGGCTGGCGGAATATTTGACATAACCTGCAGGTAATAATATCAAGGCCCTTGAACTTTCCCTTATTAAAAGAACCATGGTAGGGAGCTCAGAAAAGTTGGGTGTTTTTTTTTTTTTATCACACTCCATATTCTTTATTCCTTTTACAACAATAGATAATAAGTTCTGAAAGGTCATATTTCTTGCTATTAGTTTTCACAACATGTGAAAATTCTGGGTGGAGCTGGTTAACTTTTAAGCTGCATCCAGGTGTCTGTCTTTGGTTCCCTTTTCTTATTATTAACTTTTTCACACATTTCAAGAAACTAATTTGACTTTTAAAGTCCTTAATATGCAGAATGTACATTAATTCTTTTGTCAAAGATCTTGCTCTTAACTTATTTGTTTATAACAATGCTAGTAGCACAGCATGTGACCCCGTAGACTCTGCTTTGTCATGGTTACACTTTTTGGAACTATTTTTAAATGTTACCTATTTCCTTGATATCTACAGCATCACATTTCTTGTAGATTCACCTGTAAGTGGCCAAAGGAAAAATTTCATGTTTTCAAAAAATATCTAGAGAACTAAAAGTGAGTTCCTCTTCTTTCCCTTTGTGTTCTTCATTTTGATAATTATTAGAAGATGAAAATTCTAGTAGAAAGAGGATAAGTTCAGTTTGAATGATCCAGGGAAAATCTTACACTATATGAACAGTAAATAATGTAACAGTAAAAAAAAAAAACAGTAAAAAAAATATGGGGGTGGGGGAGAAAAGGCAGGTTAGAGATGGAGATGTGAGAATCACTCAAAGAAACTGGAGGCAAGTTGACACTATATGAATAGAGGAGCATAATAAGGGAGTGTGTGTTGAGTGAGGAGAGGAAAAGGTATAGGTCATAATCTTGAGAAGCCCTTGTGCTTCAAGATTGAATGGGCAGGAAGGGTATTTGGAAAAGTGCATGAAGAATAAGTAAGAAGAATAAACAAGAGAGAATTGTCATAAGTGAGAGGAAGGTTTTAAGAAAAAAGGAGTGGTCAAATTCTGTGGCAGATACACGTGTAGGTGCTCAATAAATGTGTATTGAATCTAACTGAACTGAAAGCAGAGTACAGTGCCCTCTCCTTCTTTAAGCTAGCCAATGCCCCAGTGTATAGGTAAAGGTTAGGTTGTAATGTATGCAATAGGAAACCCAAGTTAACAGTGGGTTTTAGGAAAAAAGTTGAATTAAAAAGACCAAAAGGTGGATATCTGGGGCTAACATCCCAGTCCCATGCAATCATTAGAAACTCAGACTCTTGTATTGTAATCTTCATTAACTAATGGCTTCCACCATGTGGTCCAAAATGGCTACTCAAACTCCACCCATCATGTCTGTATTCAAGCTAGTTTGACAAAAGGAAGGTAAAGAAAGGCATGCCCTCTCTCTCTCTCTCTCTCTCTCTCTCTCTCTCTCTCTCTCTCTCTGTCTCTCTCTCTCGCTTTTGCTCTTGCTCTTGCTCTCTCTGCTCAAACACTTAATTTAATTTTATTTTAAAACAATTTTATTATGTTTCATTTACAGTTGATGAAATATTAGTTTCAAGTGTACAACATAGTGATTAGACATTTATATAACTTATGACGTGATCACCCGATGAATCTAGTACCCATTGACACCGTACATAGTTACTACATTATTGTCTGTATCCCCTATGCTATTACATCCCAGTGACTATTTTGTAACTACCAACTTGTACTTCTTAATCCCTTTCTCCTTTTCACCCATCACACCAATGCTCTTCCCATCTGGCAACTATCAAAATGTTCTCCATATCTATTAATTTGCTTCTGTTTTGTTGTTTGTTTATTTTGTTTTGTTTTTAGATTCCACATATAAGGGAAATCATATGGCATTTTGCTTTCTTTATCTGATTTATTTCACTTAGCATAATACCCTCTAGGTCCATCCATGATGTTGCAAATGGCAAGATTTCATTTTCTTTTTTTTTTCTTTTTTTTTTAATTTTCCACTTGTCTTTATTTTTCATTATTTTTTTATTAGTTTCAGGTGTACAAGACAAGGTAATACTTAGACGTTCATCATTTATATCCCTCACACTGTGAACCCCCCTCCCCCCATCCATTATCCCTCCGACCTCACACCGAGCCATCACATTATATATATAAAATTATAGTTGGCATTCATTAATGTTTAGCTTCTGGTGTACAATGCCATGATCAGGCATCCACATTATCTCTGAGGTGGTCTCCCAAATAGGATGCATGTCCATCGGATACCCAACAAAATCTTTACAACATTATTGAATACGTTCCCCAAATTAATTTTCAAAAAACCCTGAGGCCATCTTGTGGTTACCAGCTGCTTCCTAATCCCTTTACCTTTCCCCTTATCCCCAACCCCCCTCCCGCCCATCTAACAACTCTTGTTTTTTTCTTTGTGTCCTC
The DNA here is from genome assembly GCF_964194185.1 of Rhinolophus hipposideros. Taxonomy (NCBI): domain Eukaryota; kingdom Metazoa; phylum Chordata; class Mammalia; order Chiroptera; family Rhinolophidae; genus Rhinolophus; species Rhinolophus hipposideros. Next base: position 80,492,530 of record NC_138046.1, on the reverse strand, counting down.
AAAACTGGCTCTGATTAGTTCATTCACATATTCTTTTCTTTAGATTCCGCATATAAGTGAGATCATATGGTACTTGTCTTTCTCTTTCTGACCTATTTCACTTAACATAATGTTCTCTAGATCCATCCATGTTGTTGCAAATGATAAGATTTCTTTCTTCTTTATGGCTGCGTAATACTCCATTGTATAAATGTACCACAGCTTCTTAATCCAGTCGTCTACCGATGGGCATTTCGGTTATTTCCATATCTTGGCTACTGTGTAAAGTGCTGCAATAAACATAGGAGTGCATACAGATTTTTGAATTGGAGTTTTGGATTTCTCCGGGTAGATGCCTAGGAGTGGAATCACTGGATCATAGGGTAGTTCCATTTTCAGAATCCTAAGATACCTCCATACTGTTTTCCATAGTGGCTGCACGAATCTGCAATCCCACCAACAGTGCACTAACGTTCCCTTTTCTCCACATCCCTGCCAGCATTTGTTGTTTGTTGATTTATTGATGATAGCCATTTTGACTGGAGTGAGGTGGTATCTCATTGTGGTTTTTATTTGCATTTCTCTGATGGTTAGTAGGTTGAGCATTTCTTCATATATCTGCTTGCCTTCTATATGTCCTTTTTAGAAAAATGTCTCCTCAAGTCCTCTGCCCATTTTTTAATTGGGTTGTTTGTTTTTTTGGAGTTGAGTTGAGTAAGTTTTTTATAGATTTGTGATATTAATCCCTTATCAGATATATCATTGGCAAATATGTTTTCCCATTCAGTAGGATCCCTTTTTGTTTTATTGATGGTTTCCTTTGTGGTGAAAAAACTTTTTAGTTTGATGTAATCCCACATGTTTATTTTTTCTCTTACTTCCCTCGTGCGAGGGGATATATCAGTGAAAATCTTACTCCTGGTAATGTCCATGAAGTTTCTTCCTATATTTTCTTGTAGATATTTTATGATTTCAGATCTTACATTTAAGTCTTTAAGCCATTTTGAATTTATTTTTGTATATGGTGTAAGTATTGGGTCCAGCTTCATATTCTTGCATGTGTCTGTCCAGGTTTCCCAACAGCACTTATTGAACAGACTGTCTTTACCCCATCGTACATTCTTGCTTCCATTGTCGTAGATTAGATGGGCATATAGGCATGGATTTACTTCTGGACTCTCTATTCTGTTCCATTGATCTATGTGTCTATTTTTATGCCAGTACCATGCTGTTTTGATTACTGTAGCCTTGTAGTATAGTTTGAAGTCAGGTATCGTTATACCTCACACTTTGTTCTTATTTCTCAAGATTGCTGAGGCTATCCGGGGTCTTTTATGGTCCCATATAAATTTTAGGATTATATGATCTATTTCTGTGAAAAATGTCTTTGGTAGTTTGATAGGAATTGTGTTGAATATGTATACTGCCTTAGGCAGTATGGACATTTTAACTATATTAATTCTTCCTATCCATAAACATGGAATGTGTTTCCATCTATTTATGTCTTCTTTCATTTCTTTCTTCAGTGTCGTATAATTTTCTGAGTACAGATCTTTTACATCTTTGGTTAGATTTATTCCCAGATATTTTATAGTCTTTGGAGGAATTGTAAATGAAATTGCTTTTTTAATTTCTCCTTCTGATATTTTATCATTGGTATATACAAATGCAACTGATTTCCGAATATTAATTTTATATCCTGCTAGTTTACTAAATTCATCTATCAGTTCTAATAGTTTCTTGGTGGAGTCTTTAGGGTTCTCTCTATATAGTATCATATCATCTGCATATAGTGATAATTTTACTTCCTCCTTACCAATTTGGATGCCTTTTATTTCTTTTTCTTGTCTGATTGCTGTGGCTAGAACTTCCAGCACTATGTTGAATAGAAGTGGAGAAAGTGGGCAACCTTGTCTTGTTCCTGATCTTAGGGGGAATGGTTTTAGCTTTTCCCCATTGAGTATGATGTTAGCTGTGGGTTTGTCATATATGGACTTTATTATGTTAAGATATGATCCCTCTTTTCCCACTTTCTTAAGGGTTTTTATCATAAAAGGTTGCTGGATTTTATCAAATGCTTTTTCTGCATCTATTGATATGATCATGTGATATTTATTTTTCATTTTGTTAATGTGGTGTATCACATTAATTGATTTGCGGATGTTGAACCACCCTTGCATGCCAGGGATGCATCCCACTTGATCATGGTGTATGATCTTTTTAATGTATTGCTGAATTCTGTTCTCTAATATTTTGTTGAGAATTTTTGCGTCTATATTCATTAGAGATATCGGCCTGTAGTTTTACTTTTTTTTGTGGTGTCTTTGTCTGCTTTTGGGATCAGGGTGATAGTGGCTTCGTAAAAAGTGTTTGGGAGTCTTCCTTCCTTCTGGATTTTTTGGAAGAGCTTGAGGAGAATAAGTGATAATTCTTTTTTGAACGTTTTGAAAAATTCACCTGTAAAGCCATCTGGTCCAGGGCTTTTGTTTGTTGGGAAATTATTGATTACTGATTCAATTTCCCTGGTGGTAATCAGACTGTTCACGTTTTCTGTTTCTTCTTGAGTTAGCCTTGGAAGGTTGTGCGCCTCTAGAAAATTGTCCATTTCTTCCAGATTGTCAAATTTGTTGGCATATAGTTGCTCATAGTAATTTCTTAAAATTTTTTGTATTTCTGTGGTGTCTGTTGTCACTTCTCTTCTTTCATTTCTGATTTTATTAATTTGGGTCCTCTCTCTCCTTTTTTAATGAGTCTGGCTAAAGGTTTGTCAATTTTGTTTATCTTCTCTAAGAACCAACTCTTGGATTCATTGATCTTTTGTATTGTTTTTCTGGTTTCTATTTCATTTATTTCTGCTCTGATCCTTATTATCTCCTTCCTTGTGCTCCCTTTGGGCTTATTTTGCTGTTGTTTTTTCAGATCCCTTAAGTGTGAAGATAAACTGTCAATTAGTGATGTTTCTTGTTTCTTTAGGTAGGCCTGCAGTGCTATGAACTTCCCTCTTAGGACTGCTTTCGCAGCATCCCATAGATTTTGGGTCGTCGTGTTCTCATTCTCATTTGTCTCGAGATATCTTTTGATTCCTTCTTTGATCTACTGCTTGACCCATTCATTATTTAGTAACATGTTATTCAGCCTCCATGAATTGGTGTGTTTTTTGGTTTTTTTTCCCTGTAGTTCATTTCTAATTTTATAGCACCGTGGTCATAGAAGACAATTGGTATGATTTCAATTTTCTTAAATTTTATCAAGGCTTGTTTTGTGTCCTAACATATGATCTATCTTGGAAAATGGTCCATGTGCACTTGAGAAGAACGTGTATTCTGCAGCATTGGGGTGAAATGCTCTGAAAATATCAATTAAATTCAACTGCTCCAAAGTATCATTTAAGGCTGTTGTTTCCATATTGATTTTCTGTCTGGAGGACCTGTCCCTTGTTATCAGAGATGTGTTGAAGTCCCCTAGTATGATAGTGTTGCTGTTGATCTGTGTCTTTATGTCCATCAGTACCTGTTTTATATATTTAGGTGCTCCTATGTTAGGTGCATAGATGTTTACTAGGGTTATGTCCTCTTGCCGGATTGATCCCTTTATTATTATATAGTGCCCATCTTTGTCTTTTAATATGTTCTTCATTTTAAAGTCTATTTTGTCAGATATAAGTATTGCAACTCCTGCTTTTTTTTCGCTTCCATTTGCATGAAATATGTTACTCCAACCCTTCACTTTCAGCCTGTGTGTGTCTTTTGATCTGAAATGAGTCTCTTGTATACAGCATATACAGGGGTCTTGCTTCCTTATCCACTCAGCCACCCTATGTCTCTTGATTGGCGCATTTAATCCATTTACATTTAAAGTGATTATTGATAGGTACATAGTTATTGCCATTTTTAAATTTGTAGTAAATTGTTTTCATCTTTCTTCTATTTACAGAAGTCCTTTTAGTATTTCTTGCAATGCTGGCTTGGTTGTAATAAATTCTTTCAGTTTATTCTTTTCTGGGAAGCTCTTTATCTCTCCATCAACTTTAAATGATAGCCTTGCTGGATAGAGCAATCTAGGTTGTAGGCCTTTGTGTTCCATCACTTTGAGTATCTCCTGCCACTCTCTCCTGGCCTTCAATGTTTCTGTAGAAAAGTCATTTGATAGCCTTATGGGAGTTCCCTTGTACGTAACCTTCTGCCTTTCTCTTGCTGCTTTTAAGATTCTCTCTTTGTCTTTAAGCTTTGCCATTTTAACTATAATGTGTCTTGGTGTGGGCCTGTTTGGGTTGATCCTGGTTGGAACTCTCTGCACTTCCTGGGCTTGTATGTTGGTTTCCTTCATCAGGTTAGGGATTTTTCGGACATTATTACCTCAAATATGTTCTCAATCCCTTGCTTCCTCTCTTCGCCTTCTGTTATTCCTATGATGCGCATGTTGTTGCGCTTGATGTTATCCCAGAGGTCTCTTAACCCATCTTCATGATTTTTTATTCTTTTTTCTTTCTGTTGTTCAGTTTGAGTGATCTCTGCTAACTTGTCTTCTAAGTCGCTGATTCGATCCTCTGCTTCATCTAACCTGCTGGTCATTCCTTCAAGTGAGTTCTTAATTTCGGTAATTGTGTTCTTTAGTTCTAGCTGGTTGTTCGTTAAGATTTCTACATCCTTTTGTAGTTCTAACTGGTTGTTCTTTATGATTTCTATGTCCTTCTTTATGTCTTCTCTAAGCTCCTTAAACATTCTTATCACCAGTGTTCTGAACTCTGTCTCTGACAGTTTGGTTACCTCTGCTTCATTTGGTTCCAGTTGTGGAGGTTTCTTCTGTTCTTTTATTTGGGACATGTTTCTTTGTCTCCCCATTCTGACTGACTCTCTGTGTTTGCTTTGATGTATTAGGAAGATCCCCTAGAGCTCTTAGTTCTTGCTGGGTTATCTTATGTAGTATGTGTCCTTTATATTTGACTTGGACTACTTCGTTTCTCTCCTCTGCATGTGCTCCACAGGTGATTCGTGTGTTTAGTATATTGTCCTGTTCAAGAAGAACTTTAATTGCTTTTTGCTTGTGAGTAGGTGGGTTTAACTCCTAGGCTTTCTAGTTGTGAAACTTGGCTCTGCCCACCGCCGGGTGTTCTGCTGGGTGAGGGTTGGCCACTTAAATGAGGTTTGGCCTCTATGGGCTCTTGTGCCTTCAGAGAATTCCCTCTGGGTGTGTGACTTGTAGGTCAAACCCGGTAGTACTCTGGTTTGGTCCAGAGTTGGCTTCTGGATATGTTGAATCTTGTGCCTCTTAAGCTGGGCCCTGTTAGGGCAGTTTCAGCACAAATCAAGTTACCAAGTACAACAACAACAACAACAACAACAAATAAAACAAATCAAGTACATTCACATGTAAAATACAACCGACAATCCCCATGCAACATAGGCAAAGATATCAAAGAAATAACGGCAGAACAAAGCAAATCACAACAAGCAGGAGAAAAAAACACACCAAGCAAAGCAAAACAGAAAGCAGCAGCAGTCTTGGCTTAAGCCCACCAAGTAATCTCCAGGTTGTCCTCCGCTTTGCCAAAGAGTTCCCTGCCTATTGCGCAGGCAGCGCTGGTCACCTGGTGCCCAGAGTGAATTTGGGAGTGTAGATTTAAATGCGAGGGGCTGAGGGATCTGGATGACAGTTTTCAGAGAGACCGTGCAGTTTCTGTCCTTTCCTGCACAAATGCACGCTGAGTGTAGCTCCACCAGCCCTGTGCCCAGTACTCCTGAGTCTTAGGGCCCCCTTTCCGTGGGTGAGTGGGAGGGGGCGGGCAGGAGATCTCTAAGCTGCTGAAAGCCGGGAGCTGTGTCTGCCGCTTACTGCTGAACTCAGGGAGTGCTTCCACGGTTGCCCTTGCCTTGCCCCAGGCCAGCCAGAGAGGGTGGGCCTGGGGATGGAAGGGTCTTCTCTCTCCCAGGCCAGCCATGTCACACTCCTCCCGCAGGCCCAAAAAGGTGGTGGCTGGGGGTGTGGGAGTCTCCTCTCTCCTCGTTCAGTGAAAATCCCCTCCTCCCAGCCTCTTCCGAAGGTCAGAGCTGGCTGCCAATCTTCCCAGCGCCTGAGCACAGACGCCCCTCTGTAATCTGACACTACTCCTCAGTTCAAGGGTCAGTTTAAGTCTCTTCCACGAGTCTCTGCTCCGTCCTGGGATTCGCGCAGAGATTGTCGTCCGGCGTGGGCTCTGCTGTGGAGGGGGGTCGCGTTTCCACTTTGCGCCTCTCTCTCCTCCCCCGCTTGCCCAACTAGCGCACCCCAAAGCAAACCTTCCACGAGTCTGCGCTCCGTCCTGGGCACCGTGGCGGCGGTCGCCGACCGGCCTCGGCTCCACTGTGTGGGGGGGAGCATGCTTCCACTTCGCTGTCCTGCCTCCTCCCCTGCTCGCAATCAGCTCTCACCTTCAGGTAATTCCTCCATGAGTCTCCCCGCTGTTCTGCGTGATGAGCAATGGACTCCTCAGTCAAGATTTCATTTTCTTTAATGGCTGACTAATATTCCATTGTATTTATGTATCACTACTTTATCCATACATCTATTGATGGGCACGTAGGTTGCTTCCACATCTTGGCTATTGTAAATAATGCAACAATTGAACATATGGATGCAAATGTCTTTTTGAATTAGTATTTTGTGTTTCTTTTGATAAATAACCAGAAGTGGGATTTGGGTTTCGTCACATAAAGTGGGTCCTTCTTTCTCTTGTTGTAGCCATTGTTTTAAAATCTATTTCGTCTGATATAAATACTGCTATTCCAGGTTGTTTTTGTTCCATTTTAATTTTCATGAAATATTTTTCCATCTTTATTTACATTCTGCGTGTGTCATTCATATATATATATTCTGCTTATAGAAGTCCCTTTAGCATTTCCTCTAATAGTGGTTTGGTGGTGATGAATTCCTTTAGCTTTTTCTTGTCTGGAAAGATTTGATCTCTCCTTCAATTTTTAATGATAGCTTTGCTGGGTAGAATAATCTTGGTTGTAGGTCCTTGCGTATTATCACTTTGAATGTTTTGTGCTAATACCTTCTGGCCTGCAAAGTTTCTGTTGAGAAATCAACTAGAAGTTTTATGAGAGCTCCCTTGTAGGTAACTAATGGCTTTTCTCTTGCTGCTTTTAAGATTTTTTCTTTGTCTCTAACCTTTGGCAGTTTAATTATGATGTGTCTTGGTGTGGGCCTGTTTGGGTTCACCTTGTTTGTGACTCTGTGCTTCCTGGACTTGTATATCTATTACCTTCACCAGGTTGGGGAAGTTTTCAGTCATTATTTTTTCAAATATGTTCTCAATATCTTGCTGTATCTTTTCTCCTTCTAGTACCCTTATGATGAAAATGTTGGTATGCTTGATGTTGTCCCAGAGACCCCTTACACTACCCTCATTTTTTTGAAATCCTTTTTCCTTTTTGCTGTGATAGTTGGGTGTTTTCTGTTACCTTATCTTCTAAATTGCTAATTCAATCCTCTGCTTTATCTACTATTGATTCCCTCAGATGTGTTCTTCATTTCAGTTATTGTATTCTTTATTTTTGACTAGTTCTTTTTTATATATTCTATCTCCATTTTTATGCTTCCTGTCTCTTTATTGAAGTTCTCCATGAGCTCACTGAGCATCTTTGTAACCAGTGTTTCAACTCTGTGTCTGGTTTTGGCTTGTATCCATTTTGTTCAGTTCATTTTCTTGACTTTTAGTTTGTTCTTTCAATTGGGACATGTTTCTTTGTCTCCTCATTATGACCACCTCTCTGTGTTTGATTCTATGTATTAGGTAGAGCTGCTTTGTCTGTTGGTCTCAATAGAGTGGCCTTATGTAGTAGGTGTACTGTAGAGCACCGTGGCACAGTCTCCCTGATCACCTGAGCTGGGTGCTTCAGGTGTGTTTCTTGTGTGGATTGTGTGTGCTCTCCTGTTGCAGTTGAACCTTGGTTGTTGTTTGCACATCAATGGGAGGGATTTACCCTCAGGCTGATTGGTTTTGAGTACTGGTCATGACTACAATGGAGGAGCTGTTGTGCAGGGGGCCAACCCTAAGGAGCAGGAATTATTTTAGCAGGGCTCTGGTGCCTGCCCAGTCTGCCCTTTGTGTGCCTTCCTAAGAGATGGCCAGATGATTCTCTGGCTTGATCCAAAGCTGGCCACTGTGCATGCAAGCCTTGAGGCCTCCTGGGAGGAGCCTTGTTCCAGACCAAATTCAGTTGCAGCTTCTATTCTGCCTGGAACCACCTGGCAGGAGTCACAAAGCAATCCGCATACTGACATCTGCTCTGGGCTTGGAGGTACCCGAAGAGGCCAAACCATGAACTGAGGCTGGCTGCCACTAGTGCCAGACTTGGGGCTGCTCAACAACAGATAATGGACATGGCAAGGCCAGATGCTGCTTGTTTGAGTTTTGTGAAAATTTGAGAAATTTTAGGAAATTCTGTAACATGAGTCAGGCACACCGTTTGTATGGAAAAGCCACTGGAAGCAACTTGGGTTGGCCTCCAAGTTGGGTGGGGCAGGGTCTCAGGGAGTCACCAGGGAGTGGCAAATGGTGTTAGCTAGGTTGATGGAGACTCAGATATGGTGCTTGCCTGTATGATCAGTCTGGCTGAGGGAAGGGCTCAACAATACAGTTCATTTCCCATATGTCCCTGGCACCTTTGAAGCTGCTGCCCCAGCTCTGCAACTCAGAGTTTGTGAGTCTGTCATTGAGTAAATCCACAGACCCTTTAAGTGGAATACTTGGGACTCCAGCAGCCTTCTGTCCCACTCAGCCATTCTCCACTGTTTTTCAGAGCCACAATTTATGGGGACCTATCTTCCCAGAACTGGAACCCCACACTGAGGAGCCTTGTGTGGGGCTGGGACTCCTCACTCCTCAGTAGAAACCATTGCAGCTGAGATATCCCTCCCAATTTTTAACCACAACACATGGGTATGGGATCAGCCCATTCCACATCTCCGCTCTTCCTACTAGTCTTGAGATGGCTTCTCCTGTACATCCTTAATTATAAGACTTCTGTTCAGCTACACTTCAGGCAGTTCTCAATGATGGTTGTTTTGTAGTTTAGTTGTAATTTTGATGTGGTGTGACAGGAGCTAAGCACAGCATTTACCTACTCTGCCATCTTGACTGGAAGTCCATGCCTTCTCTCTTTAAGAACATTTCTCAAATGCTCTATACACCACTTGTGCTTATATCCCTTTGACTAAAACTTTGTCACATGGCCACACTTAGCAGTAAGAGAAGTTGGGAAATGTAGTGTTTTTTTTCCCCCAGGAGACCATATACCCCACTAAAAAAGTGAATGCTTTATTACTATGCAAAACCAAGAACAGATATTGCCATGCCTAGTGATTTACACTAGATAAAGTGTAGCAATAAAAGTGATATTTATTTTCTATTTCCATAGCATAACTAGAAGGTGGGGTCCTCCCATCCTAGGTCTTATACTCCCCCTCCAGAGGGTCCCCTTTTCTCCTAGCTCTAAGCTTCCAACACTATAGATGAATATTTATCAGGGGATTTGAGCAAAACGTTTTGTTTTTGGAAGCTGTCTTTTCCCCACCTGTAGGCCTTCTCAGCCACTTCTGTGCATGTAAATCATAATTGAGGTGCCAGCCTCAGTGCATTATCAGTCACTGCTCACAGAAGACCACTTTATCCCAGTGACCCTGAATGGTATCTGACCTATTGGCCATCAAAAGAAGCTGTCACCAATAGCTCTCATGTGTCCTGGACTGTCATGTTCCACTAGATCATACTTAACCCCAGGGCCTCTTTCCAGGGCCTTTAGCCTCATAAAACCCAGCTCTCATTGACCATAAGTTGTGAACACTTAACCCCAGGTGAAGAATTTGAGACAGACTTGGCTGTGGCAGGGAGACTGGTTAATACATTAGGGGAGATTTGTTTCAGTGCTAAGAGGATTCCAGAAAAAGCTCATCTGGGAGACAGGCTAATAATGCCTTGGGTGTAAATGGGGGGATAAAATAAGGAAGATTGCCTCGTGAAATCACAAATGACTTCTCAGAAGTTTTCAGAAATATAAGGGACCCCTCTAAATCCCTTATTAAAAATGGGGAATATGAGGACTGAAGAGGTGACAATATTTACCCAAGGCCACATAACTGGGCGGTGGCAGGGCTGCTACCTTACTTACCATTTGCACTACACTAAAATACATTTTTGAATGTTCATTCACTTCACTCTTAAATTATCATATATATGCCAGGGGTGCCAAAACAAAATGTATACACATGACTTGTATGCATCTTTTGTCATCAGTATATATTGAGTATTACAATTTTAATACAGTTTTTTCCTTTCTTAAAATGTATATAGATTTTTTTCACACCCTCTGTATGAGGCCTGACAATTAAGTTTGCAAACTTGTTGCTACGATGTTGCTAACCTTTTTTGATATCAGAGGGATTATTCATTATGAATGTGTACAAATTGGATAAACAGTTAACCAAATTTTCTATTTATAAGTGCTGAAAAGGCTGTGTGAAAAAGTTAGATGACCTGAAATTTTCGCCAACAATTCATGGCGCTTGCATCATGACAATGCACCAGCTCACACGACATTGTCTGTGAGGAAGTTTTTAGCCAGTACACAAATAACTGTATTGGAACACCTCCCTACTCACATGACCTAGCCCCCCATGACTTCTTTCTTTACCTGAAGATAAAGGAAATATTGAAAGGAAGTCATTTTGACGACATTCAGGACATCAAGTGTAATATGACAACAGCTCTGATGGCCATTCCAGAAAAAGAACTCCAAAATTGCTTTGAGAGATGGACTAGGTGCTGGCATCCATGCATAGCTTCCCAAGGGGAGTACTTCGAAGGTGACTAGTGCTATTCAGCAATGAGGTGTAGCACTTTTTCTAAGATGAGTTTGTAAACATAATTGTCAGACCTTGTATATATCTTTCAAAGGAGATTCAAGACTAATATATTTAAGCCCCACATCAACCCCATAGAGTAGGTATAAAAAAGGATGTTTTCCTCATATATTCATTCAAGAAACATATATTTAGCACCTACTATGTACCAGGTGTTAGGCTAGCTGTAGATGATATGGTACTAAACAAAATTGACAAAGATCTTTGCCCTCATGGAGATGACATTCTTGTGGGAGAGACAGAAAATAAACAAAAATAAGTAAGAAAATTGTATAGTATATTAAAAGATGATAAGTGCTGTGGAGAAAATATCAGGATAAAGAGACATAGAGTAAAGGGGAGGTGTTTCTTCTAAAATGTTGGTCAGGATAAAAGTGTTATTTGAACAGAGACATAAAGGAAGGAGCCATGCACATATGTGGAGGAAGAATGTCCCATACAGGGGGAATAACAAATGCAAACACCTTAAGATGGGGTGAATTTGGCATGGTCACAAAACAGTAAGAAGTTGGTGTGGCTGGAACAAAGTAAGTAATGGGGAGAAAGATGGGAGATTAGAATAGAGAAGTGCTAGAGTTTTATAGATCACAGTGAGGATTTGGAATTTATTCTGAATGTCATGGAAAGCCACTGGAAGAATTTAAGCAGGGTAATGATGTGACCTTACATAGTTTTTTAAGTCTCCCTCTGGATGCTGTGAGGGTTATGGGTTATGGAGAGCAAGAATCAGTGGCTATTGCAGCAATCCAGATAATGGGGGCTATGATAGGCTGCCAACAGTAGAGGGAATGACAAGTTGTCAGGTTCTGAGTATTTTGAAAGTAGAGCCTACAGGATCTTCTGATGGATTGGAAGTGGAGTATGAGAGAATGATACCATGTTTCCCCGAAAATAAGACCAGGTCTTATATTAATTTTTGCTCCAAAAGATGAATTAGGGCTTATGTTCGGGGATGTCATCCTGAAAAATAATACTAGGGCTTACTTTCCAGTTAGGTCTTATTTTCAGGGAAACACGGTATAATTCAGAAATGATTCCCATGACAGATAAAGCTGATAGCCACAATAGCTACCATTTGTTGGGTTATTCTGTGTCAGGATTTATTCAAAGTACTTTACATGATTGAATCAGTAAACCTTCACAATGAATCTGTGAGGTAAGTTCTATCAGTCTCACTTTATACATGAAGATACCAAGGCCTGAAGTAAAGAAGGGACTTGTTAAGTTTCCAATACAAGAAACAAGTCCTCCTGACTCCCAAGCCAGTGGGCTTTTCATTATGCAAACATACATGCAACTCTTCATACTTTCCAAGTCTTGGCAAATCTGTGGAGCAGGCTGAGCTCATGCTTTCTTTTCTAGCTCCAACAGGGACTGACCATGCTTCATTGTGTTGGACTTGTATCAATCTGCTCAGCTGGGCCTTACTAATGCTTCCTGGTCCAAGTTACCCAAGTTCCCGAGCCTTAAGCTGCAGGCCTTTGGTGGTCTTATAGGCAAATACAGCATCTTGTGGAAGGTGGGTGGAGGAAATGAATCAGCCTGTGAGAAAGCCTAAGCCTCTGGAATGTGATTCTCCCCAGGATGTTATCAGGAATAGGAGGCCTAGTCATTCCAAGCATTCAGCTGCTCAATCCCAGGCATGAGAATCTGCTGTTGGAGTCACTGGAATTCAGTTTCTTTCCCTGGAATGTTTTAAAAAGTGTTCTCTTAGGCTCAACCAAATATCCAGGAAGGAGACCAGCAGAGCATCAGACATGGAATACGAGAATGGGTCTAAATCTGTAGTGTGCTGTGTGAACACATGTAACCAGCTCCTCCTCCTTTACCTCCACCCCTACTTATTCATCCCAGGCCTTCACCTTTGTGCGCTTGCCCAAATCTGATCTCTTTAAAGATCCCCATACCCTGGTCATCCCCGCCTTACCACCCTAAATAATAAGTCCTGTGCCCCACCTTCAGGAAATCTACTAATCTAATGCATGCCCAACTGATACTGAAATATTTTGGTAAGGCATATTTCCACCGATTCCTTCTAAAGTCAATGGAAAAGTAAACACCCAATGTGATACAAAGTTATTTATTATTAAGAAGCAACAATTGTCAGAGATTTTATTAGTGATAAAATGGGATACTTTGGGGAAAAAGAGGGTGATAGTGAGTTTCCCACCACTAGAGGTATTGAAACTGAGGTTCAGTAGGTTGGGATTCTGTAGTAGGAATTCAAGCATCAGATAGAAGCTTGAATTCTGGGCTCAGCAAATTATAGCCCTTGCAGCCATTATTATTTTTTTGGCCCTATAAGCTAGTGTTTTGTTTTATATGTTTAAAGGGTATAAACATAAGAATTTGAGTCAGAGACTCACAAAGCCTAAAATATTTATGTGACGCTTTTATAGAAACCATTTTGCTGAAGTATAGTCGAGACAGTGGAGTAGGTAGAGCCTGTGCTCACCTCCTCCCATGAACACACCAAAATTGCAACTAAATATAGAGCAAACTTTGCTGATAACTAGCTGAACAGAATCCCTATAACTAAGGATATAAAGAAGAAGCTATACAAAGATACAGAGGCAACACACAGAGAGAACACCATGTGACATGGAGGCAGAGAGTGGAGGGATGCATCTACAAGTCAAAGAATATCAAGGATTGTCAACAACTACCAGAAGCTAGAAAAAAGGCATGGAACAGATTCTCCCCCAGTACCTCCAGAAGGAACCAACCTTGCGAGCACCTTATTTCAGATTTTCAGCTTCCAGAACTGTAACAAGGAAAAGACGTACACAGACTGCCTTCAGTGATGGAAATGAATGCAATATTTATGCCCCTTTTCCTTGACAGACTGGATACAAGATGAAATACAGGCTTACCAATAAAGGAAGATCTGAAAACACCTTCCTTACCCAAAAATGCACAGGAACATGGGAATGCACAGGAAGTAACTTCATCATTTCAGCTACCGTAGGTCACAGGCTTTGAGACAAAAGTGTATTTCACTTAAAGGTAGTTCAGCATTAGTGGGGATGTGTCTGGAACTACAGTGATGCACACCTTGTCATTGTTCATCTGGAATTCATATTTTCCCAAAGAATGCCTTAAAGGAGCCTGTTTTCCTCCATTAGATATGGGATACCTCTAGAGGGCAGGATGTCCCTGGAGCCACCTTGAACAGCTTTGCCTCCCTCCTGCACCACTCCCCAGTGCAGTCTTCCAGCTGGGTGGATTTCCTTACATCTTACACTACAACACAGCCGCAGCACTGTATGCAGGAAAGAATGCATTTAGATTGCTTTCCTCAGAGGTGCAGTGTCCAAGGCAGTACTTAAAGCCTTCAGGACTCAATTCCTGCTGATACCTTGTCTGGTCTCTGAGTCACCAGGAACTAGTAATTACCTTCACTGATGTACTAAAGTGATAATAAACTTCCACCCCCCCCCCAAAATTTGAAGAAACCATGTTGTGACAGGTAGAAGGGGCAGAGATGTGGCCTAGTCAGGTGCCACACCTTGGATGGCTCACAAACTGGAGAGAAATCACAGCCACAGTGGTTCTCCCTGAGAAGTGAGGGTCCAAGCCCCACATCAGGTTCCCCAGCTCAAGCAACCTGTGGTGGAAGATGAGTCCCTATAATATCTGGCTTGAAAACCAGCAGGGGTTACATCTGAGAGAGACAAAGGGCTGGGGGAGACTGAGATACTTCTCATAAAGAACCCAAGAAGAAATTCACTCACTCTAAGCTTCAGTACAGAGTCAGCACTTTCAGATGTGCCTGGGACATATGAGGAGAAATTAAATAGACTAACTTTAGGGTGAGCACTGGGGGGCAAGGATCAGTGGGAATTCTCTCTGGGGATGGAAACACTGGTGGGTGCTATTTTTTGTTTGTTTCTTTTGTGTTCTTCTTCCACCTGGATGGCCTGGAGCAGGTAGACACCAAATCTGTGACCTTCTTTATTGATTGATTGACTGATTGGTTTTCAGTTACAGTTAACATTCAATATTATTTTGCATAGTTTTGCTCTCCACTAACCTGGTTAACACCATTACATTATCCCAGTGAGTGCCTCTCCAAAGCAGCTCCAGACATGCCATACATGATAGCCAACCTTGGCTCAACTCATAACTTATTTCAAGCAGCTCCAAACCTACCACATATGGCAGCTGGCCTCAACTCATATTGTAACATTTCACAAGTGTCCCCAAGTCCAGCACAAACAGTGACCAGTCTCAGCTCACATTATAGCTATTACCATGTGGCCTCAAGCTTGGCAAAGTGGTGACTGGTCCTGGCTGACACCAGAGTACCTCCCAAGAGACTCAAAACCCAAAACACCTGGTGGCTGTCCTCAGCCTGCACCAGAGCCCCACCCAAATGACTCCAATAGTGACACACAGATGGGCAGCCTTAGATGACACAGGAACACTTCTAAAGCAGTTTCCACTCATGGGACCAGCCACTACACATCAGAATTTCTGTAGTAATCATGGCCAGTCCTCGCAGCTAGTTGGTTGGCCTATTTGTCAACCTCACCCACTAGTGCACCTGTAGTAATTGCAGCCAAACTACAACAGGAGGACATACACAATCCACACAGGGGACATACTTGGACCACCTGGCTCTGGTGATCCCTGAGCCCCAAAGGACACCTTCTACAAAAGGCCACTCTTTTAAGACTGAAAGATGTAGTGTATCTACATAATACATAGAAACAAACACAGAGAGAGAGCCAAAATGAGGAGACACAGAAATATCTACCAAATGAAAGAACAGGACACAACTTCAGAGAAAGAAATAAATGAAATAGAGACAAGAAATTCACCAGATAAAGCATTTAAAGCAATGGTTATAAAGATGCTCAAGAACTTGGGAGACGAATGGATGAACTCAATGAGAACTTCAACAAAGAGACAAAAATATATGAAAAAAGAACCAATTACAACTGAAGAATATAACGACTAAATTGAAAAATACATTACAGGAAATCAAGAGCAGATTACATGATTCAGCAAAAAGAATCAGTGATCTGGAAAAAAGGTAATGGAAATCACCCAAATGGAAAAGCAAAAAAGAAATAAGAATTTCTAAAAATGAGGATAGTTTAAGGGATCCCTGGGACAACATCAAGAATACCGACATTCATATTATAGGGTTCCCAGAAAGAGAAGAGAGAGAAAAAGGAACAGAAAACCTATTTGAAGAAACAATAGCTGAAGAATTCCCTAATCTGGTGAAGGAAACAGAAATCCAATACCAGGAAGAACTCAAAGAGGCATTATAATTAAAATTTCAAAAGGTAAAGATAAAGAGAAAATCTTAAAAGCTGCAAGAGAAAAGCAGCTAGTTATGTACAAGGGAACCCCCATAAGACTAAGTTAACAAAACAAAGGATAAAAATTGTGTGATCATCTCAATATACACAGAAAACACATTTGACAAAATACAACATCTAATCATGATAAAAACTTTTAACAAAGTAAGAATAGAGTTAACATATCTCAACTTAATAAAGGCCACATATGACAAACCCACAGCTAACATCAGACTCAATATGAAGAAGCTAACGGGTTCTCCCCTAAGATCAGGCACAAGACAAGGATGTCCACTCTCACCACTTTTATTCAATATGCTATTGGAAGTCTTAGCCACAGAAATCAGACAAGAAAGAGAAATAAATTTATCCAAATTGGAAAAGAAAAGATAAATTTGTCACTATTTGCAGATGACATGATACTATATATACAAAATCCTAAAGACTCAAACAAAAATCTTTTAGAATTAATAGATAAATTTAGTAAAGTTGCAGGATGAAAAATTAATATACATAAATCAGTGGCACTTCTATACAAAAAGAATGAATTAGCAGATAGAGAAATTATGAAAACAATCCCATTTACAATTGCATAAAAAATACCTAGGAATAAATTTCACCAAAGAAGCAAAAGGTCTGTACTCTGAAAAGTATAAGGCATTGATGAAAGAAATTGAAGATGACACAAATACATGGAAATGTATACCATACTTATGGTATATAAGAATATTGTTAAAATGTCTATACTATCCAAAGCATTCTACAAATTCAACGTAATCCCTATCAAAATATCAATGGAATTTTTGACAGATTTGGAAAAAATAATGCTAAAATTAATTTTTATTTAATTTATACTTTTTTTATAATAATCACAAAAGACCTAGAACAGCCAAAGCAATCTTGAAGGAGGGAGGGAAACAAAGCTGGAGGTATCACCCTCCCTGATTTCAAACTATACTACAAATCTATAGTAATCACACAGTATGGACATATAGATCAATGGAAGAGAATAGATAGCCCAGAATTTTTTTTTAAATGTCTATTTTTTAAAAATTAAATTTATTGGGGTGACAATTGTTAGTAAATTTACATAGATTTCAGGGGTACAATTCTGTATTACATCATCTATAAATCCCGTTGTGTGTTCACCACCCAGAGTCAATTCCCCTTCCATCACCACATATTTGATCCCCCTTACCCTCATCACCCACCACCCACCCCCTTACCCTCTGGTAACCACTAAATTATTGTCTGTGTCTATGAGTTTTTCTTCCTCATTTGTTTGTCTTGTTCCTTTGTTGTTTTTGGTTTATATACCACATATCAGTGAAATCATAGGGTTCTCTGCTTTTTCTGTCTGATTTATTTCACTTAGCATTATACTCTCAAGATCCATCCATGTTGTCACAAATGCTCCTATATCATCTTTCCTTAACGCCGAATAGTATTCCATTGTGTATATATACCACAACTTCTTTGTCCATTCATCTATCGAAGAGCATTTTGGTTGTTTCAGTGTCTTGGCCAACGTAAACAAAGCTGCAATGAACATTGGAGTACACGTGTCTTTATAGAGAAATGTTTTCAGATTTTTTGGGTAGACACCCAGGAGAGCGATTGCTGAGATAGCCCAGAAATTAACCCATACTTATATGGTCAATTAATCTGTGACAAAGTAGGCAGGAAATACAAAGGGGAAATGACACTCTCTTCAATAAACGGTTTTGGGAGCACTGGACAAATACATGCAAAAAAGTAAAGCTGAACACCTTTCTTACACCATATACAAAAATAAACTCAAAATTGACTAAAGACTTAAATGTGTGACCTGAAACAAACAAACAAACAAACAAACAAACAAAAAACCCTACTAGTATAAAAGATAGGCAGTAACGACTTAGACGTCAATGTTAGCAATGTTTTTGGATATGTATTTTCAGGCAAGGGAAACAAAAGCAAAAATCAACTAATGGGTCTATCAAACTAAAAAGCATTTGCACAATAAAGAAACCATAAACAAAACAAAAAGTGAATGGGAAAAGATGTTTACAAATTCTATACACGATAGGGGTTAATAACCAAAATATATAAAGAACTCATAGAACTAAATGTCAAAAAACAAACGAACAAACAAATAATCTGATTAAACAATGGGCAGAGGACCTGAGCAGACATTTCTCCAAAGAAGACATACAGATGGCCAACAGACATGAAAAGATGCTCAGCATCACTAATCATTAAAGAAATGCAAATCAAAACCACAATGAGTTACCACCTCACACCTTTCACAATGACTATTATCAAAAAGTCAACAAAATTCTGAGCTTCGGAAAACCCAGAGCTGCCTCTGCAACCCAATGCTATAATCAACAATGTTGTAAAGATTACGTAGGTTGCCAGATGGGCACTGGACTTATTAGGGAGACCACTTCATAGACTGTGTAGATGCCTGACAACTGCATTATATATATATGAAGCTGAAGTTGAATAATACTCAATGTCAACCATACACACACACACACACACACACACACACACACACACATAGTGATGGAATGTGGAGTACAGCCTGGGGAATATAGTCAGTCAATGGAATTGTAACAGCTATATATGATGTTAGAGGCGTAATAAATTAGGGGAGTGTTATTTCTTTATGAGGGGTGTAAATGTCTAACTATTACATTGTTTTGTACACCTGAAACTAATAAAAAAGTTA
Source organism: Rhinolophus hipposideros (assembly GCF_964194185.1). Classification (NCBI taxonomy): domain Eukaryota; kingdom Metazoa; phylum Chordata; class Mammalia; order Chiroptera; family Rhinolophidae; genus Rhinolophus; species Rhinolophus hipposideros. The sequence continues at coordinate 80,473,621 of NC_138046.1, read as the reverse complement.
AAGCTAGCTAAAACTATAAGATGGTGAACCCAAAAAAAAAAGTCAACAAATAGGAAGTGTTGGTGAGGATGTGGAGAAAAGGGAACCCTTCTGCACTTTTGGTGGGCCTACAAATTGGTGCAGCCACTATGGAAATCAGTATCAAGATTTCTCAAAAAATTAAAAATAAAGCTATAATATGACCCAGCAATCTCTCTTCTGGATATTTATCCAAAGAAAACAAAAATACTCACTTTTACAGATGTATGAACCCCTATGTTCATTGCAGCATTATTTACCATAGTCAAGATATGGAAGCAACCTAGGTTTCCATTGATAGATGAATGGATAAAAAAATGGATAAAGAAGATTTTATACACACAAGCACATATGTAATGGAATATTTCTCAGCTATAAAAATAAATGAAATCTTGCCATTTGCAACAGCATGGGTGGAACTAGATGGCATTACGCTAAGTCAAATAAGTCACACAGAGAAAGACAAATACCATATGATTTCACTTATTTGAGGAATCTAAGAAGACAAAATAATCAAATGAAACAAAGCAGAAACAGACTCCTAGATACAGAGAAAACTGATGGTTGCCTGAGTGAGTGAGGGGATAGCTGAAAAGTGAAGGAGAGTAAGAGGTACAAACCACCAGTTATTAATAAAATATACTCACAGGGACGTAATATACAGCATAGGGAAAAGAGTCAATAGTATTGTAACTTTGTATGGTGACAAATGGTTACTAGACTTATTGTGGTGATCACATTGTATGGAATGTACTGTATTTTGCCGTGTATAATGTACACTTTTTTGCCCAAATTTGTGAGGGAAAAACAAGGTGCACATTATACATGGGTAGTACTAACTCCTTATCTATGTTAATGTTTTCAATTCTTTTATTTATGCTTATGAGTTAAAAGTGTAATGCTAGAAATTAATAATGATATCCATATGCAAAATCATACTCTGGAATACGATAGTCGGTTGTGTTGAACTTATGACCAACTAGCAACGATGAAGAGTTCTTAGATTCCTATGATGTGTAAATATTGTAAATATTTTAAATTTGTTACTGGTACATAAAATTTCTTATACCTTGTATCTGTTTTTGTGTTTTGTAATTATTTGTTACATAAAATTTCTTGTACCATAAAATGTTAGAAAATAAATGCTAAAATTCCTTTATAATACAAAAAAGAAGTATTTAAATGTAAACAAATAAAAATTTAAATTAAAAATTAAAACGAAAAGTTTTTTTTCTCCTCAAAGTTTGGGCCAAAAACATGGGTGCACATTATACATGGGAGTGCATTATACATGACAAAATACAGTAAATGTTGAATGATTATGTCATACACCCGAAACTAATATAATATTGTATGTCAACTATACTTTAATTGAAAAAAGAAAAAAAGAAACAATTTCGGCTACCCTTGAACCCAAGATGCTATTTGCTTGCCTACTGGCTTTTATCTAGGGTCAGAGCAAACTATGTGGGATAATCCTGAGGACTTCCCAGGTCAGGTTGGGTTAGAATGGGAGATTGCCCAGAGCAGTTAGAGGTACTACATACCTAGGGGTGAAAATTGGAAGAACAGTATCAGTTGTTGGCTCCAATGGACAGGTATGAGACTCCAGTCAGGTGAGGCAAGCAGGGTTCAGGAAATGTGAACTCTAGGAACAAGTTCTCATGGAATCCAAAGCCCAACAAAAACAATAGACTTTCAAAAGGCAGCTGAAAACAATACAAAATGTGTATTAGTTTACTAGGGCTGCCACAGAAAAGTACCCAATACTGGGTGACTTGAACATCAGAAGTTTATTTTCTCACAGTTCTGGAGGCTAGAAGTCCAAGATAAAAGTGTCAAGGAATTTTGTTTCTCATTAGGCCTCTCCCTTTGGATTGCAGATGGCTGCCTTCTCACTGTGTCCTCTTATGGTCTTTGTGTGTGCATATCCCTGGTATCTCTGTGTGTCCCAATCTCCTCCTCTGATAAGGACACTGATCAGACTGGATTAGGGCTTACCCTAATGGCATCGTTTTAACTTAATTACCTCTTTCATTCAAGGCTCTACATCCAAATATAATCACATTTTGAGGTACTGGGGGTTAGTGCTTCACCCTAAGGACTTGTGGAGGACACAAATCAGTCTATAAGAGGATGCACCTTCTCTTAGGTTGTTTGACTTTGAGGGCACACAGTTTATTTGAAGATCCCAGATTGAGGCTGGACAAACCCTGAAGAAGTCAGAGTTCAAGTAGGAACAGAGACTCCAGTGGTAGGGAGTGAACAGCCAATGGAGGACTCTGGAGTCAGGCTGAAGAACTGTGACTTGGATTCATTTCCTTCTCACTTACAGAGAAAAAACCTGGTTCTAACTTCAGGGTGCAGGAGCTGGAAGGTGAGGGATGGGGGTATGAGATGTGGGCGGAAACTGCACTGTTGTTCTCTATCTGATTTTCCTCCCTGTCTTGCTTTCTATAAACCCTACCCTTTTATTTTTTAACAGTCTTAACCATAATCATCGTAACATATTATCTTTTCAAAATGGTTGGAAATACATTGCTTTTATTATTTTATTTTATTTTTATTTATTTTATTTTATTTTAATTTATTAGTTTCAGGTGTACAAGACAAGGTAATACTTAGACGTTCATCATTTATATCCCTCACACTGTGAACCCCCCTCCCCCCATCCAGTATCCCTCCGACCTCGCACTGAGCCATCACATTATATATATAAAATTATAGTTGGCATTCATTATTGTTTAGCTTCTGGTGTACAGTGCCATGATCAGGAAATACATTGCTTTTAAAGAATGTGCTCAAGGTGAGCAATGACTCTCCTCCCCACAGCACTTCATGGTTTACCTTCTGTTCACTTCAGTGAATTTATGAGTCATGATAAACAGTAGTCTAACAAATAAGTAAATGCTGGAGACGATATGATATGATATGGGGAAGGGTATCTTTCTTTGACATGAGAACAGGAGTCAAATCTAGCTCCATCCTGCCTCCTAACTCCCACTGCCTTCCACACAAGCCGAGGGCTTGCATTTGCAAAACATTTTTACGTAAGGTCTCTGAGGGAATCTTCACAGCATCCTGTAAGAGAAGGATCATAGTCCCTGTTTTTACAGATGAGAAGCCCGAGACCTAGAAAGCTTAATTAACTGGCCAAGGTGATATAACTAAACAATGGTAATGCTGAGATTCAATATCCAGGTTCTTTTGCCCTGACTACTTTTTTTTTCAATTATTGTGCCACAGATTCTTCTTATTATGAGGAAGTGGGAGGAGGAGAAAATAATCGCTGGTGAGATAAGGATATAGAGCTCAGTTGTTTTTTCTGATCTTGGAAAAAATGCAGTAAATTTTTACTTGAATTTGTTCCTGGTTCTCTACCACTGTGTGAAAGGAGTGGTAGTCTAGTCACATGTCTTTTCAGAACTTATTTCCCAGAAAAGCATTTGAAATTCAGTGAGGCAATTTGGTATAATTCAAAGATAAAAATAAAAACCTAGACTAGGACCTAGTACATATGTCTTTGAGTTTGGGTCCTGCTAGCAACTTTCTGGGCAAGGCCCTTTACCTCCCTGAGTATTGGTATTCTCATCTGATCAGTGAAAACAACAAATACAGAAAGAACCTAAGAAATCACTTAACCCAACATTTTCCTGTACCTTTAGAAGTTTATTGTCAAACACTCCAAAGTCCGTCTATTGGTGGAGAGAGCTGGGCTAGGAACATTGAATAGAGGAAGAGATATACCAGGAGACAGGGAGAAAGAAGGATGAAAATGTAAATCAAGTTTTCAGATGCTCCTCATGCCCATAGTTAAGTGTCCTAATCCTCTGTGCCAGTTCTTTCAAGGGAACTGAGCTATCCGTTATAACTATTCCTTTACAACCCAGGTTGGGAGCTGGAGCAACATTGCTTCTTCACTATCCCTCCCATACCTGACCAGCATGTTTTCTTTGTGTTGTGCTTTCAGGGGCTCGGCTGCCATTACCTGGACCTGGGGCACTGGTTCTACCGGGAGTCGGGCCCGCATCTTGGAGCACCCCTGCTCCGATAATCCCCTTATTACTTGCAACCAGCTCACCATCTTCCACACAGAAGCTAGTGACACTGGTTACTTCATATGTAGCTACAAGGATGTTGCTAATATCAAGGATCCTAATGGCAAGGCCAGTGTATACGTGTATGTTCAAGGTAAGTGAGTGAGTGCTTCCTGCTTTGGGACTGTAGGACTTTGCATTTTTTCTGGATGTGTGTGTACATGAAACCCTAGGTAAGCTTGGAATAAGATGGAATGATTTTCTATGGAAAGAGGAGAAGCAGGAAGACAGAAAAGCAAGAACATGACTTGTGCTTTTAAAATTATGTTAATGACAGTCCAGTTGTGACTTCCATACTCACATGCATTACAAAGGTGAAGTTTTTGATCCCATACCCCAGGAGACAAGAAAAATAGTATGAATTTTGAGTAGTTACCAGTGTATGGTGTATGAAAGGAAAGGGCTGCAGAGAGGCAGATGCCCCTGATGAGCTATATAGGCAACCTTGGCTTTATCGCTCTCTAACTCCAGCTGACTAGGAGGCTCTTTTGTTTTTTAATTTATTGGGCTGACAACTGTTAGTAAAATTACATAGAGTTCAGGTGTACAATTCTGTATTATGTCATCTATAAATCCCATTGTGTGTTTACGAAACAGTCAGTTTTCCTTCCATCACCATGTATTTGATTCCCCTTACCCTCATTTCCCATCCCCCCACTTACCCTCTGGTAACCACTGAACTATTGTCAGTGTATATGAGTTTTTATTTCTCATTTGTTTGTCTTCTTCTTTTATTTTATTTTTGGTTTATATACCACATATCAGTGAAATGATATGGTTCTCTGCTTTTTCTGTCTGACTTATTTCACTTAGCATTGTACTCTCAAGATCCATCCATGTTGTCACAAATGTTCCTATATCATCTTTTCTTACCTCTGAATAGAATTCCATTGTGTATATATACCACAACTTCTTTATCCATTCATCTATCGAAGGACATTTTGGTTGTTTCCATGTCTTAGCCACCATAAACAAAGCTGTATTAAACATTGGAGCACACATGTCTTTATGTATAAATGTTTTCAGATTTTGAGAGTAGATACCCAGGAGAGGGATTGTTGGGTCATATGGTAATTCTATTCGTAATTTTTTGACGAACCTTTTGACGAGCCTTCCATAATGGCTGCACCAGTCTGCATTCCCACCAACAGTGTATGAGGGTTACTTTTTCTCCACAGCCTCTCCAACACTTGTTACTGTTTGTCTTGTTGATGATAGCTATTCTGACTGGGGTGAAGTAATATCTCATTGTGGTTTTTATTTGCATTTCTCTGATGATTAGTGATGTTGAGCATTTTTTCATATGACTATTTGCCATTTGCATGTCCTCTTTGGAGAAATGTCTCCTCAGGTCTTCTGCCCATTTTTCAATTGGGTTGTTTGTTTTTTTGTTATCAAGTTGCATGAGTTCCTTGTACATTTAGGATATTAGCCCCTTATCGGAGGCACTGTTTGCAAAAATCTTTTCCCATTCAGTTGGTTGCATCTTTATTTTGTCGCTGGTTTCTTTATTTGTGCAGAAGCTTTTAAGTTTCATATAGACCAATTCATTTATTTTAGATATTACTTCCCTTGTCTTTGTAGTCAAATTCATAAAATGCTCTTTGAACCCAAGGTCCATAAGTTTAGTACCTATGTTTTCTTCTATGCAGTTTATTGTGTCAGGTCTTATGCTTAAGTCTTTTATCCATTTTGAATGAATTTTGGTACATGGTGACGGATAGCAGTCCAGTTTTATTCTTTTGAAGTAGCTATCCAATTCTCCCCGCATCATTTATTGAAGAGGCTGTCTTTCCTCCTTTGTATGTTACTAGGTTCTTTGTCAAAAATTATCTGTCCATAATTATGTGGTTTTATTTCTGGGTTTTCAATTCTATTCCATTGGTCTATGTGTCTGTTTTTCTGCCAATACCATGCTGATTTGATTGTGGTAGCCCTGTAGTACAAGCTAAAGTCAGGGAGTGTGATACCTCCAGCATTGTTCCTTTTTCTTAAGATTGCTTTGGCTATTTGGGGTCTTTTGTGGTTCCAAAAAATCTGATGATTTTTTTGTTCTATTTCTTTAAAATATGCCATATATAGATGATGTAATATGGAATTGTACACCTGAAATCTATGTAATTTCATGAGGAATTTTCACCCCAATAAACTTTTTAAAAATGCCATTGGGATTTTGATGGGGATTGCAATAAATCTGTATATTGCTTAGGGTAATATGGCCATTTTAACTATGTTGATTCTTCCAATCCATGAGCATGGAATGTCTTTCCATTTCTTTGTGTCTTCTACAATTTCTTTTAAAAATGTCTTATAGTTTTCAGCATATAGGTCTTTCACGTCCTTGTTTAAGTCTGTTCCTAGGTATTTTATATTTTTGCTGCAATTACAAAGTGATTTTTTTTTTATATTTCTTTTTCTCAGATTTCATTGTTAGTATATAGGAATGCAATGGACTTTTGAACGTTGATTTTGCAGCTGGCAACTTTACAGTATTCATTGTTTCTAATAGCTTTCTGGTGGAGTCTTTAGGATTTTCTATATATAGCATCATGTCATCTGCAAAGAGTGACAATTTAAATTCTTCATTCCCAATTTGGATGCCTTTTATTTCTTTCTCTTGCCTGATTGCTCTGGCGAGAACTTCCAACACTGGTGAAAAGCAGAGGTGATAGGGGACAGCCCTGCCGTGTTCCTGAACATAGAGCAAAGGGCTTCAGTTTTTCACCATTAATTATGAAATTAGCTGAGGGTTTGTCATATATAGCCTTTATTATATTAAGATATTTTCCTTCTATACCTATTTTATTAAGTGTTTTAATCATAAATGGATGTTGTATCTTGTCAAATGCTTTTTCTGCATCAATTGATATAATCATATGATTTTTGTCCTTTATTTTGTTTATGTGATGTATCACATTGATGGATTTGCGGATGTTGAACCATCCTTGTGCCCCGGGGATGAAGCACACTTGGTCTTGATGAATAATCTTTTTAATGCATTGTTGTATTCTATTTGCTAGAAATTTGTTTAGGATTTTTGCATCTGTATTCATCAGAGATATTGGTCTGTAGTTTTCTTTTTTTGTGATGTCCTTACCAGGTTTTGGTATTAGGGTAAAGTTGGTCTCATAAAATGAGTTAGGGAGTACTGTCTCTTCTTCAATTTTTTGGAAGAGTTTGAGCAGGATTGGCATTAGATCCTCTTTGAAGGTTTGGTAGAATTCACTAGTGAAGCCATCTGGTCCCGGACTTTTGCTTTTGGGAAGGTTTTGGATGATTGATTCAATTTCGTTACTGGTGATTGGTCTGTTTAGATTTTCCAGTTCTCCATGGTTCACCCTAGGAAGGCTATATGTTTCTAAAAACTTGTCCATTTCTTCTAGGTTATTGAATTTGGTGGCATATAGTCCTTCACAGTATTCTTGGATGATTCTTTGTATTTCTGTGGTGTCCGTGATAACTTCCCCTTTTTCATTTCTGATTTTGTTAATTAGTTTCTTCTCTCTTTTTATCTTAGTGAGCCTAGCCAAGGGTTTGTCAATTTTGTTAATCTTTTCAAAGAACCAGCTCTTAGTCACATTAATTTTTTCTATTGTCTTTTTGTTCTCTATTTTATTTAGTTCTGCTTGATTTTTGTTATTTCCTTTCTTCTGCTGATCTTCGGTTTCATTTGTTCTTCTTTTTCTAGTTCTTTAAGATGTAACATGAGGTTATTTATTTGGGATTTTTCTTGTTTCTTGAGATAGGCCTATAATGATATAGCTTTCACTCTTAAAACTGCTTTCGCAGCATCCCAAAAATTTTGGTAGGATGTATTTTCATTGTCATTTGTTTCTATGTATCTTTTGATCTCTCCTCTAATTTCTTCTTTGACCTGGTCGTTCTTTAAAAGTATGTTGTTTAATCTCCATGTATTTGTGTTTCTTCCTGCTTTCTTTTTGCAGTTGATATCCAATTTCAAAGCCTTGTGATCGGAGAATACGCTTGGTGTGATTTAGATCTTCTTAAATTTGCTGAGGCTGATTTTATGTCCCAATATATGGTCTGTTCTTGAGAATGTTTCATGTACACTAGAAAAAGATGTATAGTCTGATGTTTTAGGATGAAGTACTCTATATATGTCAATTATGTCCATTTCATCTAATGTGTCATTTAGGGCCACTATTTCATTATTTATTTTCTGTTTGGATGATCTATCTGTAGCTGTCAATGATTTATTTAAGACCTGTAGTATAATTGTGGTTTGGTCAACTTCTCCCTCTAGTTCTGTTAGTATTTGCTTGGTATATTTCTGTGCTCCCTGATTGAGGGCATAAATATTGACGACTGTTATGTCTTCTTATTTTATAGTCCCCTTTACACTTGTGAAATGTCCATCTTTGTCTCTCATTACCTTTTTCACCCTGAAGTCTGTTTCATCTGATATCAGTATCCTACACCTGATTTCTCTGGATACCATTTGCTTGGAGTGTCAATTTGCACCCTTTCACTTTGACTCTATGCTTGTCTTTATATCTGAGATGTGTCTGTTGGACACATCATGTAGTTGGGTTTATTTTTTTGATCCAATCTGCTACTCTGTGCCTTTTTATTGGTGAGTTCAGTCCATTTACATTTAAGGAGATTATTGATATGTGAGGATTTCCTGTCATTCTATCTTTTGTCTTCTGGTAAGGCTGTGTCTCCATTGTTTCTTTGCCTTTTTCTTGTTGACTATTATTTCTGTGTGGTGGCATTGTATGATGTTTCCATCTGGTTCTTCTTTTAATATTGTACATAATTCAGGTCTGGATTTTTTTGAGTGGTTACTCTTAAGTTTAAGTAAAGGGAAGTTTGATATTTAGAGTATTCCATTTTCTTCAGCACGCTTAGTTTCTCCATTCCCATGTTCCCGTTCCGGCCTTTACTCTCCCCCTTTTTATGATTTGGTTGCCACAAATTGTCCCTGTTGAAGGTGGTGGAATAGCCTCCTTTAGTGTTTCATGTAGTGCAGGTCATGTATTAGAAAATTCCCTCAACTTCTGGATGTCTGGAAAGGTCTTTAATCCTCCTTCATATCTAAAGTATATCTTTGACAGATATATTATTTTGGCTCATAATTTCTCTTTTTTAATAGTTTAAATATTTGGTTTCACTCCCTCCTGGCTTGTAGAGTTTCTGGTGAAAAATCTGATGATAATCTAATGGGCCTTCCTTTGTAGGTTACCGTCTTCTTTTCCCTGGCTGCCTTGAGGATTCTTTCTTTGTCGTTGATTTTAGACAGCTTCAATATAAAGTGCCTTGGAGAAGGCCTGTTGGGATTGAAGTAATTAGGTATTCTATTTGCTTCTTGGATTCGAGGATCCAGTTTTGTCCACAGGTTTGGGAAGTTGTCATCAACAATTTGTTTGAATATAGTCTCTGTTCCCTTCTCTCTTTCTCCTCCTTCTGGTATGTCCATTGTTCTTATATTGCTCTTTCTGGTGGAGTTAGAAAGTTCTTATAGAGTTCTTTGATTTGTTTTAAGTCTCAAGTCTCTTTCTTCTTCCATCCGTGTCATTTTCAGGTTTTTATCTTCAATGTCACTGATTCTTTCCTCCATCTGGTCAACTCTACTACCTAAGCTGGCTGTTTCATTCTTAATTTCTTCTATTGAGTTTTAAATCTCCAGAAATTCTCTTTGGTTCTTTTTTAAAATTTCAATCTCTATTGTAAAAGGATCATTTTATTCTTTGATTGTGTTTCTCAGTTTATTAAACTCCTTCTCTGTGTTTTCTTGCATCTCATTGAGTTTTTTCAGAACTGCAATATTGAATTCTCTGTCATTTAAGCCACATATTTCCATATCTTTAAGTTCCTTTTCTGGAGACTTTTCACTTTCTCTCTGAGCTTTCTCATTGCCTTTGTTATTTATGGCAATTAGTCATTTATTATTTCTCTTCCTAGACATCTACAGGAGTGGCTTCTGCAACAGTTTGAAAGGAAAAGGTCTATTTTTTTTCCAGTACTTATTGGTAGAACATTTATTTTCTCTTCGACTGCAGTTTTTTTTGTCTCTCTCTCTCACGGTAGTGCTATGTTTTCTCTGCACTATTCCAGCTTCTCACACAATGGGGGGATTCCTTGTGAGATGGGCATCTTCTCTGTTAATAGTTCATTTGGATGACAGGGTGCTGTGTACCGTAGGGTATGTGGAGAGCTTTTGAAGTTCCAAAGCTCTTTCTGCATCAGATTCAGAGCCCATTTGTTTCAGCAGTTCTGTTTACTCCTGCAGGGATCTGCCCAGATAGGTCGGGCCAGGGGAAGGATGAGTTGTGAGAGGTAGCCCAGAGTATTGGCAGCGACCACCACCACAGCGGGTTCTGTTTCCACAGCTCCCTCCTCTTTGCCGGAACTAGTTGGGCTGCGAATCTGTGTCTGTGGTCCACAGTTCTCAGAACAGCAAATATTCTGTTCTTTTGATCTGACACTGCTGTTGTTCTGCTTCTAGCACTGGGCAAGTGGGAGCGGGCGAGCTCTGGGAGGGTAGGGATGGGGCGGATAATCTCAGTGCCTAAGGCTTCTGTTCTCTGCTTGGCAGTGAGGGCTTAAACCACTGTTTTCAGCCTTCTTCCCTCAGTCTTTTCTCCGAGGTCTCTGCCGTGAGCGTTGGCTTCAGTCGTGTTATATGATGTCTCCTCAGTCCTGTGGGCCATGAACGGAGCCCTAGCAGTTTGAGTGCTTCCCTTCCCAGTAGCTGCGGCAGTTCTGTGATGCAGCGAGCTCTGCGCAGTGAGCTAGGTCTGCCTCCTTTGTCCGCGCCGCTCTGTCTCCGCACTTCTCCCTGCCCCCCTCCCCTAATTGTGCAATTCACCCACTTTTAGGTGAATTCAGTAGTGGGCCTCTTCGTCTTGCCTGTCTGCTGTGCAGGGAGTCCTTTGTTGAGTTATTGTTGTTCGATTAGTTGTAAATTCCAGTGGAGATTTACAGAGGCTCACCTCACACTGCCATTTTGATGATGTCTCTGAGACCAGGAGGTTCTTACCATTTTGATCGTTCCAGAACTTCTGTGGCTTTGCACTATGGTGCAAGACCTGGATGATTACTCCTTTTGGATTATAATTTTCTCTTTGAGAACACAGAGGGTACCTTTCAGATGCCTGTTTCTTTCTCTTCCTACATAACCATTTTCTTTCTGAACCATATCTTTACTTCCTTATACATTAACTGACAACCCAAATTTCTGTAAGGCAGCAAGGTTAGCCCTGAAGAAGACCTAAATTCCAACCCAAAGTCCTCCTGGGCTTTCAAAGACACAGGTTAAGCAGGTCTAGTTGACCATAGTAAGGAGGACTAGAATGAAGCAGAAACAGCTTTACGTTAGTAAACCTGGATTCTAGTCCTGACTTCACTGTTTTTCAGTTGAGGGAACTTGTACAAATCACTAATCTCTCTGATTCTCAGTCTCCTCGTCTGTAAAATTCAGGCTTTTCATAAGGACTAGAAATAATGTATATAAAATATTTTAATCCAATGCCTTACACTTAGTAGGCATTGCATAAAATATATAAAAACATTTTATAAACTGTTTGTTGTCATATAAAAGAATAAGTGGGTAATTGTCACTACATTATCCCTGATAGAACAACCTTAGCTGCTCTGTGATGAATCCTAGGGGAGGAGATACTAGTGGTGAAAAGGCAATGGTACAATAACTAGATATCATCATCCAGGGAAGTTTATGACTCAGCGGGAAGACCAGCCTGCCAGGAGATCAGGATGTTGACAGGGAGATAGGCTGAGACAGAAGTAATGGCATAAAACTTTGGAGGTCCTGAAATGCTAAAGAGTTTGTGCCTCATTTTATGTTCTCTAACCCCTAATCCTCATTTCAAGCTGAAATGAAGTTTGAAGCCTTTTGTTGTTGTTGTTCTGAGCTCTCCAAACAGATTTGGAAGTGAGTGTGAAGATCCTGAGATTTGATTGAAATCAGAATTATGAAGGCTCTTCTTAGAGATAGTAACTTCCCTGAATTTACCTTTTAAATGTTTACATCTGTACTACCCCAACCCTTACTCCCTAGATAACATGCTGCTGTCCCAATAGGAGACACTGTGAGAACAATAAGCCTTGGTATATGCAAGAACCTTCCAGGTCTGGCTTGCATTCTGAGAGCTGGACTCTTAAAATGCAGAATCTCTGGGAGTGAGGCCGTGGCATCTGAATTATTTTGTTTTTAATTTAGGTATATTGTGTATACAATATTATATGAGTTATATTCATTTTTCAGGTATACAATATAGTGATTTGACATTTTGATACCTTATAATGTGATCACCCAACTCATTCTAGTAATCATCTGTTACCATGCAAAATTATCACAATATTGTTGAGTGTATTCCCCTTGCCCTTTTCATCCATCTCCCCACACCCTCCTTTCCGGTTACCATTCCTTTGGTCTATGTATCAGCTGTTTTTGTTTTGCTATGTTTGCTTTTTTTTTTTTAGATTCCACATATAAGTGAAATCATATAGTATTTGTCTTTTTCCTGTCTGACTTATTTCACTTAGCGTAATACCCTCTAGATCCATCCATGTTGTCACAAATAGCAAGATTTCATTTTTTATTGCTGCATAATAGTGTGTGGGTGTGTGTAAAACAGTTTTATCCATTCATCTATTGATGGACACCTATGTTGCTTCCATATCTTGTCTACTGTAGATAATTATGCAATAATCACACAGGTGCATATGCATATATCTTTTCAAATTAATGTTCTTTTTTTTTTTTTGATAAAAACCCAGAAGTGGAATTGCTGGGTCATATGGTATATCTATTTTTAGTTTTTTGAAGTATCTCAATACTGTTTTCCGTAGGGGCTGCACTGGTTTACAGTTCCAAAAGTGCACAAGGAGTTCCTTTTCTCCACATCCTCACCAACACATGTTGTTTGTTGACTTTTTGGTAATAGGCATTCTGACTGGTGTGAGGCGATGTCGCATTGTGGTTATTATTTATATTTCCCTGATGATTAATGATGTTGAGCGTCTTTTCATATGTCTGTTGGCCATCTGTATGTCTGCTTTGTAGAAATGTCTTTTCATGTCCTCTGCTCATTTTTGATCAGATTATTTATTTTTTATTGAATTGTATGAGTTTCTCATATTTTGGATATCAACCCCTTATCAGATATATCATTCACAAATATATTGTCCCATTCAGTAGGTTGTTCTTCTGTTTTATTGAATGTTTCCTTCACTGCGCAAAAGATTTTTGTTTTATGAAGTCCCATTTGTTTATTTTTGATTTTGTTTCCCTTGCTTAAGGGGATGTATCCAAAAAGATATTACTCAGACTGATGTCAAATAGTTTACTTCCAATGTTTTCTTCTAGGAGTTTTATGGTTTTAGGTCTTGCATTTAAGTCTTTAACCCATTTTGAGTTTATTCTTGTATATGGTATAATAAATGATCTAGTTTCTTTTTTTTCTTTCATTTTTTTTGCATGCATCTGTTCAGCTTTCCCAACATCATTTATTGAAGAGACTGTCCTTACTGCATTGTGGACTCTCGCCTCCTTTGTCATAGATTAATTGACCATATAGGCATGGGCTTGTTTCTGGGTCCTCTATTCTGTTCCATTGATCTATGTGTCTGTTTTTGAGCCAGTACCATAGTGTTTTGATTATTATAGCTTTGTAGTATAGTTTGAGATCAGGGCGTGTCATACCTCCAACTTTGTTCTTCTTTTTCAAGATTGCTTTGGCTATTTAAGGTCTTTTGTCATTCTATATAAATTTCAGGATTATTTGTTTTAATTCTGAGAAGAATGACATTGGTATTTTGACAGGAATTACATTGAATCTGTAAGACTACTTTGAGCAGTATGATTATTTTAACAATATTAATCCTTTTTGATACATGAGTACTTTATATCCTTCCACTTACTTGTGTTCTCTTCAATTTCTTTCTTTAATCTCTTATACTTTTCAGAATGCAGGTCTCACCTCCTTAGTTAAATTTATTCCTTGTATATATTGGATATTGGGCCCTTATCGGAGGCTCTGTTTGCAAAAATCTTCTCCCATTCAGTTGGTTGCCTCTTTATTTTGTCGATGGTTTCATTTGCTGTGCAGACGCTTTTAAGTTTCATAGAGTCCCATTCATTTATTTTAGCTTTTACTTCCATTGCCTTTGGAGTCAAATTCATAAAATGCTCTTCGAACCCAAGGTCCATAAGTTTAGTACCTATGTTTTCTTCTATGCAGTTTATTGTGTCAGGTCTTATGCTTAAGTCTTTGATCCATTTTGAATTAATTTTGGTACATGGTGACAGATAGCAGTCCAGTTTCATTCTTTTGCACATGGTTACCAGAGGGTAAGGGGGTGGGGGGTGGGTGATGAGGGTAAAGGGGATCAAATATATGGTGATGGAAGGAGAACTGACTCTGGGTGGTGAACACACAATGGGATTTATATATGATGTAATATAGAATTGTACACCTGAAATCTATGCAATTTTACTTATAATTGTCACGCCAATAAATTAAAAAAAATTGTAATGCTCAATATATACCAATAACTAAAGATGAATACAAGTCACATTTGACTTCTGTAATTACAAGAGGTGCTCAAAGTGGTTATCATCTGTAATTTTAATGCAGTTTTTTCCTTTCTTAAAATGTGTATACATTTTTTGGCACCCTGTGTGTGTGTGGATGTGTGTGTATCATATTTAATTGTAGTTGACATTCAATATTAATGTATATTAGTTTCAGGTGTACAGTGTAGTGGGTAGGCATTTATATAATTTATGAAGTGATCCCCCTGATAAGTCTATTACTCATCTGATACTATGTATATAGTTTTTACAATATTTTTGACTATATTCCCCGTACTGTGTTTTGCATCCCATGACTATTTTGTAACTACCAATTTGTACTTTTTAATCCCTTCATCTTTATCACCCATCCCCCCAACCCTCCTCCCAACTAGCAAACATCAGTTTGTTTTCTGTATCTATGAGTCTATTTCTGATTTTTTTTTATTTTGTTCTTTAGTTTCCACATATAAATGAGATCATATGGTATTTGTTTTTCTTAGTCTGACTTATTTCACTTAGCATAATACCATCTAGGTCCATCCATGTTGTTGCAAATGGTAAAATTTCACTCTTTTTTATGTGAGAGTAATACTCCATTGTATATATGTACCACAATTTTTTATCCAATTGTCTATTGATGGGTATTTTCATTGTTTCCATATCTTGACTATTGTTAATAGTGCTGCAGTAAACATAAGGGTCTGTATCTTATTTGTCTCTTTTTACATTCTCTGTTTTCAAGTCTGTTTTGTCTGATGTGAGTATTGCAATCAGAGCTTTCTTTTCATTTGCATTTACATGGAATATCTTTTTCCATCACTTTACTTTCAGTCTGTGTGTGTCTTTTGATCTAATGTGAGTCTCTGGTAAGTACCATGTAGATAGGTCATGTTTGGGATCTAATTTTAAAAAGTTTTCCTGGTGTAATTAACCTGGTGTCAGTAATTAGATAATGTGTATTTTTTTCTACTCTGACGTTCAGGCATTTCTCTATCTTAATAATGGCTGGTTGACTCTTATATCTAATACCTGAGAGGAAGATGAAAGGAGAGATCCCCCAAGGAGAATATTAGAGGTTACATATAACTGAACTGGTGGAATAGTTCTTCATGAAGTCTTTCTGGAGAAGAAACTAGGACTCAGGTTCTGTATGTGCAAGAGTTCATTTCAAATTTGATTCTGTCTCTCAAGGGTAGTAAAGTAACTGAGATTAGATTGACCAACTGACAATAAGGGCTTTCAGACACCAGAGAGAAGGGAGGGGGCAGGTGATCTTTAAGGTATTGTCCAATATTAAAAATGTCTGAGTCTGTGATCTAAGCATGGGCAGGACTGGAATGGTGGTAGGGATTTCTAGGCAGGGGAACAATACAAGCAAAGGAGTAGAGACCATAAGGACTGCTTGGGTCAGAGTGAGTGGATGAGACTAGCTGGTGTGGAAGGATTTAGGGAGAGGGACGTTTGGGAGAAGGCTTATTAAGGATAAGTTCTCTCTCTTGGACAGTCCACCCAAGATATTCCTCTAAGAAATATTACTAACTAACACTATATAATCCATTCCACACTTAGGTTTTCTCTAAGAAAGAAGCTTGATTCCATGTCCATCTCATGACCCTTCTCCCTGCAGAGTGAGAAATGGCAGAGCAATATGGCCTCTTCCATCTGGAGAGACTTGTCTAACTGGGTTTTTATATTCCAACCTCTGACTCATACAAACTTTTTTCCACTGCCTTAGACACTCAGCTAACCCTACCAGATGACACTTCCCAGCAAGTAATACTTCCCCTGCTCCTGTGAGAGGAGGTCCAGAGCTTAAGAATGGGGAGGGAAAGGAGGAGGGCTGGACACCACAGCAATTTTACAGCTGTATCACAGCCCTCCTCGATAGCTGGGGACCTGAGGCTGCAAATAATGCAGACCTTCATGAGTGGGATTAATGTCCTAATAAAAGAGACCTCAGAGAACTTCCTTGTCCATTCCACTATGCGAGAAAACAGCAAGTAGATGACTGTCTGTGAACCAGGAAGCAGGTTCTCACCAGACACCAAATCTGTTGGTGACTTAATCTTGGACTTTACAGCCTCCAGAATTGGTAGAAATAAATTTATGTTGCTTATAAGCCACCCAATCTATGGTATTCTGTTATAGCAGCCTGAATGGGCTAAGAAGACACCACCCTATTTATAATTGAAGTGCAACATTCCCTATGCACTTCCCATGCATTATTTATTGCCATAACATATTTCCCACCATCTAACATTCCATATGTGTTACTTAGTTTTTGTCTGTATCCCTCACTATTCTGTAAGATCTATGAAGATAGATATGATTTTTGTCTCTCTTATTCAATGCTCTATTTTTAACTTCTACAAACAACACACAAAGTTGTTGTGTAAGTGCTTGTTTAATGAATCAATGCTTGAGGCCTAAGTCTTGAGGAACACCTACCCTGGGCCATGACGTATTTGAAAGTGCTGGAATAGTACCTCTTTAAGTGTGTATATGATGTCAGCACAGCATGTGTATAGAACAGGAAAAGAATATCATACCCACTTTCCCCTGAAGGGGACTTATTCCTGAGAGGCTGACCTATGAAACAGATGGTTTAGGGCAGCAATGACCAAAAGAGATATGATGCAAGCCACATGTGTTATTTAAAAATTTCTGGTAGCTGTATTTAAAAAGGTAAAAAAGAATAGGTGAAATCAATTTAAATAATATATTTAAAATAAGATATACAAAATATTGTCATTTCAACTTATAATCAACATAAAATATTAATGAAATATTCTTTTTGTCTTACTAAGTCTTAGAAATCCTATGTGTATTCTACGTTTACAGCATATCTCAATTCACGCTAGCCAAGTTGCAAGTGCTCAATAGCCACATGTAACTGGTGGCTACCATATTAGATAGAGCAGCTTTAGGAGCTCAGTCCAAAGCGGCCCTCTTCCTTTCAAGAATAAAGCTAAAGGTATACAAGATGTCAGAGGGGTAGTAGCTTGGAGGAAGGGGGATATCACTTTGTGAGGGGTGTAAATGTCTAAGTATTATGTTGTTTGTACACCTGAAAGTAATTTAAAAAAAGAATAAAGCTAAAGGTATAAGTGAATGCATGTTTGGTCCTGTTGTCTTCTGGGAGAAACTCCCTCTTTGGCCCCAAGATGCACTTCACTCTCTTTGAAAGAATGTGGGGTTGGTGTTACTCTGTCTGCTCTTGTCATGTGGAAAGCCAAGTGGAGGGATGGAGGTGGACAGAGGTGCTGCTTACTTTGAGTCTAGATCCTTAGGCTATGAGGAGCCAGTGATATCAGCTCTCAGTTTGGACTGCGTCTCCACTTTGCTCAGCTCGTGGTGTATAGTTCTCCTTTACCTCCTCCTATAAGCCCTCAGATCTTCCCTTCTGCATAGAGCAAGGGAACCTGGAGAGTTCATATCACAAAGATGAAAATAGCTTTCAGTCCAGCAATCTCTTCTCTGTACTTTGAATGACTCTTAACTTTTCCTTTGTATTCTGATAAAGATCTTAGAAGGAGGTCACACGTGTATAGGTTTCTTCCACACCTTTTCCTCTTCTCTCTAGTTTTGGCTGTTGATCCAAAGTCCCCAGGCATTGTGAATCTCTGGTCCACACCCTCTTTTCCATTAGGAAACTACTCTCTTCAACAACACAATAGCTGAGGCAATAGAGATAGGACAGGTCCCTGTTACCCAGGATGGGAGTGTCCTTTCCTCACCAGCCCCAATCCAGCTCTGGACTAGCTCTGGTCTAGCCCTGGGTCAGTCCAATGATTCATAAAATACAGAAAAAATGAGACTCTTAAGGACAAGCTCCATAATTTCACTCCCTTGTAGCTTGTCAGTGCTGGAGCATGCCAGGGGTAGGGGTGGGGATGCTATCAGGAACTGTTCTGGATGGTTTTATCTGAAGATTTCTTGGTTTAGGACACAGGTGTGGAGCCAATGACTCTATGAACTACCAGATTATCAAGGGCTGTCATGATCCATAGAGGTTAGTTTATCATACCCCCTCAAAAAAGAATTAGAGAAAACGAACACTTGCTCAAGGTCACATAGGGAGTTAATGGCAGAACAGGGGCTAAGACCCAGAGTTCACAATTCCTAAAGTCCAGATCCCACCTTTTGGAGTAGTTGACTTCATATTATTCTCCTTAGTGTCAATGTTGTGTGCATGGGGTCTCCCACACCACTTGTTGGGGAGAAAGGTTTGGGGGTTTTAAGAGGGCTGAACTCCATGTCGTCAACCAGAGTATATCTGCTCTTATTTGCTTTGTTTGTGTGTTTATATATGTGTGAGGTACATATAAGATTTCAGTTTATCTTGACTCTTAAGAGCATCAACTTTATTTTTTATTTTATTTATTTATTTTTTTAATTTAATTATTTATTAGTTTCAGGTGTACAAGACAAGGTAATACTTAGACATTCATCATTTATATCCCTCACACTGTGAACCCCCCTCCCCCCATCCACTATCCCTCCGACCTCACACTGAACCATCACATTATATATATAAAATTATAGTTGGCATTCATTAATGTTTAGCTTCTGGTGTACAATGCCATGATCAGGTATCCACAGTATCCCTGAGGTGGTCTCCCAAATAGGACGCATGTCCATCGGATACCCAACAAAATCTTTACAACATTATTAAATACCTTCCCCAAATTAATTTTCAAAAAAACCCTGAGGCCATCTTGTGGTTACCAGCTGCTTCCAAATCCCTTCCCCTTTCCCCTTATCCCCAACCGCCCCCCCCACACCCATCTAACAACTCTCGGTTTTTTCTTTGTGTCCCCAAAACTGTTTCTGATTAGTTCATTCACATAGTCTTTTCTTTAGATTCCATATATAAGTGAGATCATATGGTACTTGTCTTTCTCTTTCTGACTTATTTCACTTAACATAATGTTAAGAGCATCAACTTTAAAGCTTGATGACCTGGGTTAAAATTGTGACTTACATACCAGCTATGTGGTTTCTTACGTCACTTAATGTCTTGTGTTTCAGTTTCCTCATTTATAAAACGGGAATAGTAATCAACCTCATACAACCGTTGTGTGGATTTCACAGTGCTTAGATTAGAGATAGGCACAGAAGTGCTCAGTAATGTTAGTCATCAATACTATATCATGTATAGAAAGGATTTCACTGCTTTAGATAAAAGTGTATAAACCACTGCTTTGCACCCAATTCTTTTCTTTTTTAATTATTATTATTAGTTTAAGGTGTGCAAAACAACATAGTGATTATACATTTATATACCTCACAAAGTGATAACTCCAATAAGTGTATTACCCATCTGACACTGTACATAGTTATTACAATATTAATGACTATATTCTCAATGCTGTACTTTATATTACGTGACTATTTTTTAAATTATAGTTGACATTCAATATTATTTTATATTAGTTTCAGGTGTACAGTGTAGTGGTTAGACATTTATATTCTTTTCAGCATTCCCTGTCAATGTCTTATTTTTCCTTAAGTATCTACAGACATTCCAAGGCCCTCTCTAGCTTGTACCTGCATGGTGTCAGGGTTTGGGCAATCTGTATCAGATCACTGAGTGAAGACTCTGGAGAAACAGATTGGGAGACAGATTTCTATTAACCTAATTGTTTGAACCTAGCCAAGTCTTTTCCTCTATTTGAGCCTCAGTTTTCCTGTCTCTAAAGAAGTGGGTTGAACTAGCTGGACTAGGTGGTTCCTATGGTATCTTCCAGCTCCAAAGACCTCTGTATCCAAAAATACCATGTGAAACCCCTGCTCAGATAATCTCCAGGGTGAGTTCTCTTATGTGGTTTCTAAAGCCCTTTTTTACCACAAGCTTTTCAGCTCAGGAACACCAAAATTTCCCTGTTTTTTGGAAGCCCAGAGTCTCTGCTGGCAACTGGGAAGGAAGAACAATTATCTAAGGGGATCAAGATCTCCAAGACATGTTCACATTGCATTCATGGCTGTAAACAAGTTGAGCTTGAGTCATCTTTGTCTCACTGGGCTCCATTGCTTCCTCTTCTTTTCCTTGCTTAAGTTATACATTAGGTGTTGGGATGCCAGTGTTTCCATTGCTGTCCACATTCTTGGGGCCATCTGTGTTTTACTGGGTTTCACACTAAGGAGCTATACCTCAATTGGACATCAAAAGAAAACCTGGATGCCAAGAGACTCTGTGCCATTTCATCTGAGCCCTTCTATCTTTCACAGTATCTTCCACCGCTTCCCATTTACGTATCTCTGAGCAGTTATCTGGTGACACAGATCAACCTAGGAAAATTTATCAAGTAAAAATCTCTTCTACAAGCAAACTCTGAGTCACTGAATTCTAGCCCTGCTGGAAGCTTGGAAAGGAGTTTCAGTGCATTTACTTTTTGCATTGGACTCTTAGAGATAAGGCTGTCAGATTTGATGGGGGAAATTTAGGAGTATGTTTTTCAATATTTTAGGTCCGTTGTGTTGATCTGTTTGTATACATTTACATGTTACATTCCCTAAATCTTAAAACCAAATTTATCTCATGGCTTGTGGCATGTTCTGGGCCTGCCACCTGCACATTTCTGCTCATGTGGTGCTCCCATGCTGGAACGTCATCAGGCATTCTCCCCCATCTCTGCCTGAAAATCATATCCATCTCTCAAAGGACCATCTTAAATTTCACCTCTATCATCTAGAATGCCAGAATGCTGAAACTGAAGGGAATCTCACATTCTTTCATTTATTAGATGTTTCTTGAATTTTTTTTTTAAGTGGAGAAGCAAGACGTGTTTAATCAAGGAAAGTAATGTTTTTCAGGAAGGATTTATTTAATTTCCATCATCCTATTATCTTTATCACAGTTTTGGTTAGAGATGAAGTTTATTCAGGGGTAGCATAAGAATCAGATTTAGAGGAACCTATTTTTCTGGCAAACGGATTATAGCCACCCAAGTTATACACACAGTAACATCATATGTTCAAATGTGAATATTTTACCTATTGAGTCATATTAGGTGATCTTTGTGGAGACTTGATATTTTGAGTTCACAGTAACACTCCTGAAACAAGTACAAAATGCTATTGATGTACACCAAAGCTATTCTCAGCCTCACATATTGTATAAATAATAAAACAACTTGAAAGCATTAATTCCAAAGAAGATATGAGTTGCAATTTTTCATGAATTAGTAAGAACTGTAAGTTTGTCTCTATCTAAACTGTTGTTTAGGTAAAATTTCATGAATTTTACCATTTTATATACTATCTTACTTTCTTTGGCAGTTCTAAGCAATGCAGTGAAACTTAAATATTTTTCAGGGGAAATCAAAGTCAGTTTCCAGCAGAGAAAATACTAGATTTGGGTTAAGGAAGCAAATAGATATTTTTGATCTTTAAATTTCTCCCTGCAGGTGATTACGGGCTCAAACCATGGTTTAAGCCTCTGGAAACTATATTAAAATGAGGATTCTCTTTTCAGCTGGTAAAATGAATACTTTGCATAACATATGCAGCCCCCTGTATCAATACTATTTTTATAGAAAGAATGTGTTGGTACTTTTGCTATCTGAACCAAGTTTTTCCAAAACAGGATTTTCAAATGAACAAGGAGTTTACTTTGCTGTAAATAAAGTTTCTTAAATGTATAAATAAAAGAGGAAAGCTTTCTATCAAGTTTCATGTGAAAAAACTTCATCAAATTATTGGCCCAAATCTGCACCTGCCCTGGAATCTTACCCAATGCTGAATCATATTAACAGCGACAAAATGAAACTAATTGGGAACTGCTTTCCTGGCATTCCTAACTGTTTCTTGAATTTTTACAATATGTCTGGCATCATGATAAATACTAGATGCACACCACACATCAATTAAGGTGTGCTCTCTGCCCTTATGTAATAGTTTTGGAGGGATCAGAATGACATGATATTTCTAATAAATATTTTAACAAATCTTTCTAATATAGCCATAGTGCTTAACCATTGTGGAGTCAATATCAAGATTAGGTTCATTTGTAACTTAAAATCCTACACAATATTGACTTAAACAAGACATAAAGATATTTATAATGATGTCATAAAAATGGCAGCATGAAGTGAGCTTCTGAAAATCTTCTCTGGAATTTACAACAAATTGAACAACTATAACTCCACAAAGGACTCCCTGCACAGCAGACAGGCAAGATGAAGAGGCTCACTACTGAAATCATGTAAAGGTGGGCAAATTGTGTGAGTAGGGAAAGGAAGGGAGAAGTGCTGGGACGGGGCCATGAGGGTGCAGGACACAGACGCATCTCGGAGCTCCAAGATGGATGCATCCCAGAACTACCACAACTGCAGAGAGGGAAGAACCTGGACTGCTAGGGCTCCATATATGGCCCACAGATTTGAGGGGAGAGCATATAACACTACTCAACCCAACGCTCACTGCAGAGACCTCGGAGCAAAGACTGAGGGAAGAAGGATGAAAACAGTGGTTTAAGCCCTCACTGCTGAGCAAAGAATGTTAACAGTAGGCACTGAGACTAGCTGCCCCTCCATACCCTCCCAAAGCTCGCCCTGCCCCCACCTGCCCAGTGATAGAAGTAGAACAGTAGCAATGTCAGATCAGAAGAACAAAATATTTGCAGTTCTGAGAACTGGTTCACAGACATGGACTCACAGTACAACTAGTTCTTGGAAAAGGAAGGGAGCTATGGAAGCAGGATTGGCTGTGGTGGTGGTCACTCCATTGTTTTGGACACCTCTCACAATCCACCCCGCCCCTGTCCCCAACTATCTGGGTGGATCGCTGCAGGAGTAAACAGAGCTGATGTAGCACACAGGCTCTGAATCTGGGGCAGGAAGAGCTTCGGAACATCAGAAGATCTCCCCATCCCCCCATGGAGGTGGTGCCATATGACCAAGGTGAACTGTTCACAGAGGAGAAGCCCAACTTCCAAAAATCCCCCATTCTGTGAGAATCCAGAGTAGTGCAGAGAAACATAACACTACAGTGTGAGAGAGAATAAAAGGCTGCATTCAGAGAGAAAATAAAACATTCTACAAACACCTACTGGAAAACAAAAGAAACACCTCTTCTTATCAACCTGTTACAGAACCCACTCCTGTAGATAACTAGGAAGAGAAATAATAAATCATTAATGTCCATGAATAACCAAGGCAACAAGACAGCTCAGAAAGAAAGTGAAAAATCTCCATAAAATGAACTTAAAGATATGGAAATATGTGACTTAAATAACAGAGGATTCAAGATTGCAGTTCTTAAAAACTCAATGAGATGCAAGAAAACAGACACAGGCAGTTTAATGAACTCAGAAACACAATCAAAGAACAAAATGACATTTTTCCAAAAAGATTGAAATTTTAAAAAAGAACCAAAAAGAATTTCTGGAGATGAAGAACTCAATAGAAGAAATGAAGACGGAAATAGCAAGCTTAGGTAGTAGAGTTGACCAGATGGAGGAAAGAATCAGTGACATCGAAGATAAAAGTCTGAAAATTACACAGATGGAAGAGGAGAAACTTGAGACTTAAAAGAAATGAAAGAACTCTACAAGAACTTTCTGACTCCATCAGAAAGAACAATATAAGAGTAATGTGCTTACCAGACGGAGAAGAAAGAAAGAAGGGAACGGAGAGTATACTCAAACAGTCAATGAGAACTTTCCAAACTTGTGGACAGAACTGGATACTTGAATCCAAGAAGCAAATAGAATACCTAATTATCTCAATCCCAATAGGCCTTCTCCAAGGCACATTGTATTAAAGCTGTCTAAAATCAACGACAAAGAAAGAATCCTCAAGGCAGCCAGGGAAAAGAAGACGGTAACCTACAAAGGAAAGCTCATTAGATTATCATCAGATTTTTCAGCAGAAACTCTACAAGCCATATGCTGTCTCCAAGAGACACATCTCAGCTACAAGGACAAGCATAGACTCAAAGTGAAAGGGTGGAAATTGACACTCCAAGCAAATGGTACCCATAGCTATCAATGATGTATTTAAGTCCCCTAGTATAATTGTGTTTTGGTCAATTTCTCCCTTTAGTTCTGTTAATAGTTGCTTGGTATATTTTGGTGCTCCCTGATTGGGGGCATAAATATTGATGACTGTTACGTCTTCTTGTTGTATAGTCCCCTTTACCATTATGAAATGTCCATCTTTGTCTCTTGTTATCTTTTTCACCCTGAAGTCTGTTTCATCTGATATCATTATGGCTACACCTGATTTTCTCTGGGTACGATTTGCTTGGAGTGCCAATTTCCACCCTTTCACTTTGAGTCTATGCTTGTCCTTGTAGCTGAGATGTGTCTCTTGGAGACAGCATATGGTTGGGTTAAGTTTTTGATCCAATCTGCTACTCTGTGCCTTTTTATTGGTGAGTTCAGTCCATTTACATTTAGGGTGATTATTGATACGTGAGGATTTCCTGTCATTCTATCTTTAGTTTTCTGGTAAGGCTGTGACTCCATTGTTTCTTTGCCTTTTTGTTGTTGTCTATTATTTCTGTGTGGTGGTATTCTATGATGTTTCCCTCTGTTTCTTCATTTATTACAGTATATATTTCAGTTCTGGATTTTTTTTTGAGTGGTTACCCTTAAGACTATGTAAAAGAAAGTTTGATATTTAGAGTATTCCATTTTCTTCAGCACGCTTACTTTCTCCATTCCCATATTCCGGTTCAGGCCTTTACGCTCCCCCTTTTTATGTTTCGGTTGCCACAAATTGTCCCTGTTGATGGTGGTCGAATAGCTTCCTTTAGTATTTCTTGTAGTGCAGGTCGTGTATTAGAAAATTCCTTCAGCTTCTGTATGTCTGGAAAGGTCTTTATTCCTCCTTCATATCTAAAGGATATCTTTGCTGGATATATTATTCTTGGCTCATGATTTATCTCTTTCAATAGTTTGAATATTTGGTTCCACTCCCTCCTGGCTTGTAGAGTTTCTGCTGAAAAATCGGATGATAATCTAATGGGCTTTCCTTTGCAGGTTACCGTCTTCTTTTCCCTGGCTGCCTTGAGGATTCTTTCTTTGGTGTTAATTTTAGACAGCTTGAATACAATGTGTCTTGGAGAAGGCCTGTTGGGATTGAGGTAATTAGGTGTTCTATTTGCTTCTTGGATTCGAGGATCCAGTTCTGTCCACAAATTTGGGAAGTTCTCATTGACAATTTCTTTGAGTATATTCTCTGTTCCCTTCTCTCTTTCGTCTCCTTCTGGTATGCCCATTATTCTTATATTGCTCTTTCAGATGGAGTCAGAAAGTTCTTGTAGAGTTCTTTCATTTCTTTTAAGTCTCAAGTCTCTTTCTTCTTCCATCTGTGTAATTTCCAGGTTTCTATCTTCGATGTCACTGATTCTTTCCTCCATCTGGTCAACTCTACTACCTAAGCTGGTTATTTCATTCTTAATTTCTTCTATTGAGTTCTTAATCTCCAGAAATTCCATTTGGTTCTTTTTTAAAATTTCAATCTCTTTCGTAAAATGCTCGTGTTGTTCTTTGATTGTGTTTCTGAGTTCATTAAATTGCCTTTCTGTGTTTTCTTGCATCTCTTTGAGGTTTTTCAGAACTGCAATCTTGAATTCTCTATCATTTAAGTCACATATTTCCGTATCTTTAAGTTCCTTTTCTGGAGACTTTTCACTTTCTTTCTGAGCTGTCTTGTTGCCTTGGTTATTCATGGCAATTACTGATTTATGATTTCTCTTCCTAGACATCTACAGGAGTGGCTTCTGCAACAGGTTGATAGGAAGAGGTCTCTATGACACAGTAGTGCTATATTTTATCTGCACTTTTCCAGCTTCTCACACAATGTGGGGATTCCCTGGGAGACGGGCCTCTTCTCTGTTAACAGTTCACCTGGGTCATAGGGCGCCACGTTCCTGTGGGGGTGCGGA
Source organism: Rhinolophus hipposideros (assembly GCF_964194185.1). Lineage (NCBI taxonomy): Eukaryota > Metazoa > Chordata > Mammalia > Chiroptera > Rhinolophidae > Rhinolophus > Rhinolophus hipposideros. The sequence continues at coordinate 80,447,050 of NC_138046.1, read as the reverse complement.
GAGCTTTTGAAGTTTCAAAGCTCTTTCTGCACCCGATTCAGAGCCCATATGTTTCAGCAGTTCTGTTTACTCCTGCAGGGATCCGCCCAGATAGGTGGGGCCAGGGGCGGGGTGAGTTGTGAGAGGTGGCCCAGAGCAATGGCTGCGACCACCACCACAGCCGGTCCTGCTTCCACAGCTCCCTCCCCTTTGCCCGAACTAGTTGGGGTGCGAATCTGTTTCTGCGGTCCACAGTTCTCAGAACAGCAAAGATCCTGTCCTTGTGATCTCACACTGCTACTTTATCGCTTCTAGCACTGGGCAGATGGGGGCGGGGCGAGCCCTGGGAGGGTAGGGAGGGGCGGCTAGTCTCAGTGCCTAAGGCTTCCGTTCTCTGCTCGGCAGTGAGGGCTTAAACCACAGTTTTCAGCCTTCTTCCCTCAGTCTTTTCTCTGAGGTCTGCCGTGAACGTTGTGTTCAGCCGTGTTCTATGCTGCCCCCTCAGCCCTGTGGGCCGTAAGCGGAGCCCTAGGAGTCCGAGTTCTTCCCTGCCCCGCAGCTGTGGTACTTCCGGGATGCAGCGAGCTCGGAGCACTGAGCTAGGTCTTTGTCCTGCGCCCGAGAGGCTCCGTCCCCGTACTTCTCCCTTCCCTCCTCCCCTGCTTGCGCGATTCGCCCACCTGTAGGTGAATTCAGTAGTGGACCTCTTCGTCTTGCCTGTCTGCTGTGCAGGGAGTCCTTTGTGGAGTTATTGTTGTCCGATTAGTTGTAAATTCCAGGAGAGCTTTACAGAGGCTCACCTCACGCCGCCATTTTGATCCGGAACCCTGGGTCGTCGTGTTTTCATTTTTGGTTGTCTCGAGATGTCTTTTGATTTTTTCTTGATCTCATGGTTGACCCATTCATGTTGTTCAGCTTCCATCAATTTGTGTGTATTCCTGTTTTTTTTTTCCTGTAATTGATTTCTAATTTCATAGCACTGAAGTCAGAGAAGACAATTGATATGATTTCAATTTTCTTAAACTTATGAAGACCTGTTTTGTTGCCTAACATGTGGTCTATCTTAGAAAATGTTCCATGTGTGCTTGAAAAGAACATGTATTCTGCAGCTTTGGGGTGAAATGCTCTGAAAATATCTTTAAATGCAACTGGTCCAATGTGTCATTTAAGGCCATTGTTTACAGATTGATTTACTGTCTGGAAGACCATCCCTTGTTGTCAGAGGAGTGTTGAAATCCCCTTCTATGATAGTGTTACTGTTGATCTCTGTCTTTATGTCAGTCAGTATCTGTTTTATATATTCAGGTGCTCCTATGTTGGGTGCATAGATGTTTACTAGGGTTATGACTTCTTGTCTTATAAATCCCTTTATTATTATGTAGTGCCCATCTTTGTCTTTTAGTATATTCTTTATTTTGAAGTCTATTTTGTCAGTTATAAGCATTGAAACCCCAGCTTTTTTATCATTTCCATTTGCATGAAATGTGTTACTCCAACCCTTCACTTTCAGCCTGTGTGTGTCTTTTGATCTGAGGTGAGTCTCTTGTATACAGCATATACAAGGGTCTTGCTTCCTTATCCACTCAGCCACCCTATGTCTTTTGATTGGAACATTTAAGTCATTTACATTTAAAGTGGGGATAAGGAGAAAGGTGAAGGGATTAGGTAACAGTTGGTAACCACAAGATGGCCTCAGGGATTTTGTAAATTAATTTGGGGAACGTAATCAATAATGTTGTAAAGATTTTGTTGGATATCCAATGAAAACCTGTCCCATTTGGGAGACCACCTCAGGGATACTGTAGATGCCTGATCATGGCACAGTACACCAGAAGCTAAACAATAATGAATGCCAACTATAATTTTATATATATAATGTGATGGCTCGGTGTGAGGGTGGAGGGATAGTGGATGGGAGGTTGTGGGTTCACAGTGTGAGGGATATAAATGATGAACGTCTAAGTATTACCTTGGCTTGTACACCTGAAACTAATAAATTAAAAAAAAATAAAGTGATTATTGATAGGTACATAATTATTGCCATTTTTTAAATTTGTAGTTAGATTGTTTTCATCTTTCTTCTGTTTACAGAAGGCCTTTTAATATTTCCTGCAGTGCTGGCTTGGTGGTAATAAATTCCTTTAGCTTATTCTTTTCTGGGAAGCTCTTTATCTCTCCATCAACTTTAAATGATAGCCTTGCTGGATAAAGCAATCTAGGTTGTCAGCCTTTGTTTTCCATCACTTTGATTATCTCCTGCCACTCCCTCCTGGCCTGCAATGTTTCTGTAGAAAAGTCATTTGATAGTCTTATGGCAGTTCCCTTATATGTAACCCTCGGTCTTTCTCTTGCTGCTTTTAGGATTCTCTCTTTATCTTTAAACTTTGCCATTGTAACTGTAATGTGTCTTGGTTTGGACCTGTTTGGGTTTATCCTGGTTTGAAGTCTCTGTACTTCCTGGGGTTGTATGTTGATTTCCTTCATCAGGTTAGGGAATTTTTCAGACATTATTAGTTCGAATATGTTGTCAATCCTTTGCTTCCTCTCTTCACCTTCTGGTATTCCTATGATGCGCATGTTGTTGCGCTTGATGTTATCCCAGAGGTCTCTTAAACCATCTTCGTTGTTTTTTATTATTTTTTCTTTCTGTTGTTCTGTTTGGGTGATCTCTGCTAACTTGTCTTCTAAGTTGTAGATTCGATCCTCTGCCTCATCTAACCTGCTGTTAATTCCTTCAAGTGTGTTCTTTATTTCAGTTACTGCATTCTTTTGTTCTAAATGGTTTTTCTTTATGATTTCTCTATCCTTCTTTACGTTGTCACTAAGCTCCTTAACCTTCCTAATCATCATTGTTCTGAGCTCTGTCTCTGATAGGTTGATAACCTCTATTTCATTTGGTTCCAATTCTGGAAGTTTCTTTTGTTCTTTTATTTGGGACATGTTTCTTTGTCTCCCCATTATGGCTGACTCTCTGTTTGCTTCAATGGATTAGGTAGATCCCCTAAGTTTCTTGGTTTTTGCTGGGTTATCTTATGTAGTAAGTGTCCTTTACATTTGACTTTCACCAGTTCCCTATTTTCCTGTGCGTGTTCTCCAAAGATGACCCTTGTGTTGTGTACATTGTCCTGTTAATGTTGGTCTTTAATTGTTTTTGGCTTGTCAGTAGGTGGGATTGACTCCTAGGCTGACTAGTTGTGAGACTTGGCTCTGCCCACAGTGGATGTTCTGCTGCGTGAGGGTTGACCACTCAAATGAGGCTTGGCCCCTATGAACTCTTGTGCCTGTAGAGAATTCCCTCTGGATGTGTCACTTGTAGGTCAAACCCAGTAATACTCTGGTTTGGTCTCGAGTTGGCCTCTAGGTGTGTTGAATTTTGTGCCTCTTGAGCTGGGCCCTGGTGTAGGGCAGTTTCAGAACAAAACAAATCACCAAGCCCAACAACAACAACAAAGAAGAAAACAAATACACTCACATGTAAAAACAACCGATAACCCACACTTAACACAGGCAAAAATATCAACAATACAAAAACAAAACAAAACAAAAAAGCAGTGCCAGTCTTGGCTTAAGCCCACCAAGTAATCTCCAGGTTGTCCTCTGCTATACCAAAGAGTCCTCTTTGTCTTGTGCAGGCAGAGCTAGTCACCTGGTGCCCAGAGTGACCCTGGGACTGCACTTCTAGATGAGTGGGGGTATGGGGTCAGGATGGTAGTTTTTACAAAGTCACTGCAGTTTCTGCTCTTGCCTGCAGATATGCGCAGTGAGAGTAACACAGCCAGCCCTGTGCCCATGTCTCCTGAGTCTTAGGGCACTTCTTCCTTGTGTGTGTGTGTGTGTGTGTGTGTGTGTGTGTGTGTGTGTGTGTGTGTAGGGTGGGTGGTTTCTGAGCTGCTGAAAGCCCAGAGCTGCGCCTGCCACCTGCTGCTGACCCCTGGGTGTATCTCCACGCTTGTAATTGCCCTTCCCTAGGCAGGCCACAAAAGGTGGGGCCTGGAGATGGAGGAGTCTTCTCTCTCCCAGCCCAGCAGTGTCACACTCTTCCCAGCCTCTTCTCTGGGTCAGAGCTGCAAGCTGGGTCTTTCCTATCCTGAGTGTTATGGCTCCTCTGTAATCTGACACTACTCCTCAGTTCAGGGGCCAGCTTGTGTCTTTGGAAGGACAGGAGGTAGGATTGGGAGAATGGGGGCAAGGGCCCAGGTATGGTGTTTAAGTCCTTTGTCCAACCTAGGGCCCAGCTGGACGTCTCAACTGAGGTTACTGCCTCAAATGCTGGATACGCTGCTCTCTGGGCAGGAGAGATCAGCTGTGGGATGCAGGGAGAGAGCCTACCTCTTGGCTCTTGTGGTCTCTGTTCTGTCCTGGGATCTCCCGCGTTTCCACCGCTGATGAGGCCACATCTCCACTCGGCTCCCTTCCCTCTTCCCCTGCTCGCCCAGTTTGCCCACCTTCAAGTAATCATTGTAAGAGTCTCTTAGCTGTTATGTGTGATGAGCAGAGAGTCCTTTGATGGGTTATAGATGTTTGTGGTATATCCTGGAAGAGAACTCAAGAAGACCACCTTGCTGCTGCCATTTTTATGGCGTCACTCATGCATTCTCAGATTATGAATGGATTTATGTTTTGGGGTGAGATGAAGCTGGGACTTTGGGGTTCAAACAAACAAGCAAAGAGAACTGAGGTGGAATGGAGTAGAAAGGAATGGATTGGGGTATGAGGGAGACAGGTTTGACGAGCAGAGCATCTCTATGTCTCAGAAGCAGGTTCTGAACTTTTCATCATGAGAGAAAGCAAATGAGAATCTTCCAATATTTAATGTGACCAAACAGTTGTATGGGTTCACATCCATTTTTAAAAATTTCTCCTTTGTAGAGTATTGCTATGAAAAAAATTAGAAGGAAGGAAAATAATTTATTGAGCAACCAGTATATGCCAAGTACCTGCATATATGAGTATGTTATCTTATTTAATTCTCACTGTGACTCTGTGGGTAGATAGTAATTTCCCCAGTTTGGAGATTAAGGCACAGGAGCAATTAATAAGAAAAGATACTAGAATTGGGAGCCTGAAGAGTGATGGAAAATTGATTTATAAAATGTGAAGTCAGTTTGCAAGTGAGGGCCTTAAGGATTCTGCTTCCCAACTTCCATAAGTAAGGTACTGGAGCTGGAGAGAGTATTGTGGTTCCAAGTCTCCTTGATGGTAAATTACTGAAGTCTAACTAGGCCTCCAGTCTATTTCTTTGGGCCCTTAATTTGAATATCTATACTTTTGCCTTGTTCCTGTATGAAAGGCATATCATTTATCTTCTAGGGGCCTCAATTTACTCATTTGGAAATACCTCTACTACTGGCACTGTTTGTTGTAATACTTCCTACAACCTTATATCAGTAGTAATTTTCACTCACTCAACAAATATTTATTGTCCACCATATGCCATAAACTGTAGTAGGTACTGATAGTAATTGTGGCAGTAGTTGGCCATGTCTTATTCTGAGAGCAACTGTTCTGTATGCTGACTGTAACTGTGGATTCTCTGGTCTCCTTGTCTCCCCACCATAGATTTTTCTGCACTTTGAAAACATGAGCTGTTAGGGGAGACTGTCCCTACTTCATGTGGGACCTGTTGTCTGGGGTTACCAATTGCAGAGTTTTTTTGAGGGATCCCACCCTTTTTTTGGCCAGCACCCCCCAACTCCATACAAGTTGCTCTCATAGAAGCTGATCAACGAGGCAAGTGGATCTATAGTTTAATTCAACAAAGATCTATCAAAAATTCCCCACAGTAGACTTGTAGATAAAGCAAAATGTTAGAGCTGAGGGATTTTAGAAATCTCATCCAAGCTTCCAAGTTTGCTTTGGTTAACCAATAACCCCCTCCATTAGGGCATTTCCAAAAATGAAGAGATGTGGCTCCCAGTCCTTGGGTATTGAAACTAAAGTCAGAGGGTAGAGGGCTTGAGAGCACTACAGAAAGTCAAATTTTATGAAGACTGTAGCCATAATGAGTCTAAGCCCAGATTTCTTTCATCTCCTGCTGTGATTCTCCTAAGTCATTTTCTGAGGATAGTTTGGAAAGAGTCCAAGTGTCTCTTTGTTTTACTTTCGGCTATTAGATATTGGACTGCAGGAGCAGAAAGATCACTTTAGACAAAAGTAAGTACTTCTATGATTTTTAAATTAAATTATAGTTGACATAAAATATTAGTTTCAGGTAAAAATACATAGTGATTCAACATTTATATTTCTTACGATGTAATCACAATAAATCTAGTAACCACCTGTCAATAATGCAAAGTTATTATGATAATATTGAGTATTTTCCCTATGCTGGACATTACATCCCTGCGACTTTATTTTATTTATTTATTTATTTTTTATAACTGGCACTTTGTACCTCTAATTTCCCTTCACCATTTCCATGTATCTCCCCATCCTCCTCCCCTCTGGCAATCTTCAGTTTGTATCTATTAGTCTGTTTCCATTTTGTTTTATTTGTTCATTTGTTTTGTTTTCTTAGATTAAGTAAAATCATATGGTATTTGTCTTTCTCTGTGTGATTTATTACACTTCGCATCATATCTTCTAGGCCCACCCATGTTTTCACAAATGGCAAGATTTCATTCCTTTTTTATCTATTGTATATATAGTTTGCCCATTCATCTATTGATGCACACCTAGGTTGATTCCATATCTTAGCAGTTGTAAATAATGCTGCCATAAACATAAGAGTGCATATATCTTTTCGAATTAGCATTCTGGTTCTCTTCAGAATAAATATATCCAGAAGTAGAATTGCTGATACATATGGAGGTTCTATTTTTAATTTTTTGAGCAACCTCCATACTGTTTTCTACAACAGCTGCACCAAGTTACCAACAGTGCATGAGAATTCCCTTTTCTCCACATCCTTACCAACACTTGTTATTTGTTGTCCTTTTGATAATGGATGTTTTGACAAGTGTGATGTGATATCTAGCTGTGATTATGATTTGCATTTTTCTAATGATTAGTAATGTTGAGCATTTTTCCATATATCTGTTGACCATCTCTATGTCCTTGGAGAAATGTCTGTTCAGGTCCTCTACTCATTTTTTAATTGGATTGTTTGTGTTTTTGATGATGAGTTTTATGAGTTCTTTATATATTTTGGATATTAACCCCTATTTGGATATATCAGTTGCAAGTATCCCATTCAGTAAGTTGTCTTTTTACTTTGTTGATTGTTTGCTTCACTGTGCAAAAAATTTTTGGTTTGATGTTTTTGTTTAGTTTTGTTGCCCTTGCCTGTGGATACATATCCTGAAAAATATTGCTAAGACCAGATACTTGGTTGTGATTCGCCCATGTGCACAACTGCAAGGATGCATTACACACATTCTTTGCCATGTTCTCTGGATAAATAGGCACTATCTCCTTGTGGTTGCTGAAATTTCTGTAGCTGATATGATCAGTTACAGGATGAGAGTTTATTTGAGTGATTTACTTCTTCATCTGCTTTTCAAAACCCTTTGATTGTTGGATATGGCTCATGCTAGGATCTCTGAAGGTTCCAGAGATGGATGGAGCTTATTAGCATAGATACCACAAGTCTTGGCTCTCCTAACTCTATCTCTGTGATTTATATAATTGCTGAGCCCCAGTTTTCTCATCTTTAAATTGAGGATAATATTACCTATCACTCTGAATTGTCATGATGCTTAATGAAGAGGATAGATGTAACTTGCCTAACACTGTTACATAACAGCAATTTTGTTTTACAATGGCCATTGCTGTTATTATTACTTGAACACAGTTCTCTTGAACACAGTTTGGTGTTCTTTTACTCCCACTCTACTCTAGTAGTCATCACCTACTCCTTTTTGCATCTATTCTGCCTCTAATTATGGACCTTTTTACTCTTCAGTCCTCCCTGAGATAGCACATAATTTTCTCCCTCTTATTACTTCCCCATCCACTTTCCTTCAATTCAAATATTGACTGATTGATTTATACCTATATTTTAGCAGCATAATCTAAAAAATAGGTAAAACCAAAAATAAATGCTAGTATTATGGAGAGGAAGCAAAATCAGTTTCAGACTTGTAGCCTATGTAAGTGAGAGATTTCTGATGCCATTAAAAGACATGGGAAATTAAAGGGGATTTTGGAGGGAACACGATATGTTTTAGATTATGCCACGGAAGGTCAAGTGGTTGTAGCTCAGCTCAAGAGACATCTCTTGACTGCAGATAGACAAATGACTGGATGTTTTGCAGGAGAATTGCTGGAGTATAAATAAAGTCATAAAAAGGATCTCTAGCTGAAGCCATAGAAGGAGCTGAAATTACTGGAGAGCTTGTAGATAAAAAAAAATGGAGAGTTGAAGTATGAACCTACATTAGAGAAAAAGAGAAATTGGAGCTAAGAGGAGAATTTGTAAGCTGTCTTATGCAGTATTTAGTGTTTAAGAAGTACTTGCAAGGATATCTTGAGGAATGACAAAGTACAGAATAAGGACTAATATTAGGTTCCGTTGAAGAGGGAAAACCAAGGAAGCAGGAATATATAGCAACCAAGATTATTTTCAAAGATACACAACTGAAACCTCACTTTCTCCAAGCATTCTCAATTCTCAGATTGACATTCTGCTTACTTATAATGTGAGAAGTGCTTACACTGCAAGTGCCTATTATAAATTTATTGATTGGGTCCAAGATCTCCTGTAAGAAGACAAAGTACATGCAAGCTGAGCATGCTTGTGGTCATTCAAATGCATTTTCATTTATAAAAGGACAGTAGTAATTTGATTTTCATGTGTATGGAGAGATAGTACTCAAATAAATGATCATCATTGGTATACAATTATAATATGCCTAATGTATTAATCACTATAGATATTAGCTCAAATGGTTGTGACATAATCATGTGCAGGGGACCCATATGTTTTAAAGCAGTTTATATGGAAAAGCAGTAGGAAGTTCAGATGATGGAAAGTTTGATGTGTGTCAGAAACACCATTATGTGGATGAGAGATTTGACTTGTACCATGTGGCCCAGTGAGGTTGAACTAATAGAATGGATTTCTCTTACCTTTATGAACAGACTCGTGTACTTTCCTGGTCCTTGTGAAAAAAAAATCTCTGGCCTAGGAGTAAGGAGACCTGTGTTCAAGTTCTGGTTGATTCCCTTATTGAGTCCTTTTCCTTCTCTGAACCTTAGTTTCTTCTAGTACAGAAATAAATGTAATGATCTCTAAGGGTCATATAAAAACTAGGGACTCTAACCTGATGACAATACCAACCCTGGTCTGATTTCTCACCCCGGCAGATGACAAGCAGATCTTTGTGCAGACCTACAGTGATATGCCACTGGTGATCACTGTGTTTACTGGAACCCAGGAGGTGGTTGTGCCATGTCGGGTCACTTCTCCTGATGTCAATGTGAAGCTTCAGTTGGTAAGTTGCATTATCGGGATCTCAGATAGACAAATTGCTGCTATTTAGAGTATGAAATACATAGAGTAGGGGACAGTGTTTCAGTCTCATTTCTGGTACTTGCTCCAGCTATGTTGTGTCTGCTTCTTTGAAGCAGCACATAGAAGCAGATATACTACCATTTTGCCTTGGACCAGTGTCACCACAAGAGGGTTGTACAAAGTAGGGGGAAAGGAGATGGATGCTTAGATGTCCTATAAGGACCAATGTGGACGATATTTAAATGTCCATGTCGAGAGATCTGGGGCCAGAGTGTTTGTTTTTATTAAATAGAGAGAAAATGGTGGATAGTTTTCAGAAATATGTATAAGGAGAAGAGGAGAGGGAGTGGAAACCCACCTGTCTAGCTTGATTAGTTAAATCAATCTTGGTGATAAACGTAGTAACATATGTCCCTTGTAGATCACTTCACAGCTACCAAAGCCCTCAGCATCCATAGTTGTATAACATTACTACAAATTTTAAAATTGATTCATGTATATCACCTTCTTTGAAATGCACATGTACCTGCTCTGTAAAGTGGATAAAACTGGCTTTATTATTTCTATTTTACATTTGAGGGATCTTAGGCTTAGAGAAAAGGAAGAACTTGCTTATGGTCTATAGTTCATAAAGGTAAGAGTCAAAAGTAAAACCCAGGTATTCTGATTCCCTTTCCAGTGTTCATGGCCTCCTTCAGAGTGATAGGCTACCTCTGTTCCTCTCCTGGGTGTGCTGTTCCTTTGCTCCCTAACCCTTTCTCATTTTCTTGTTAGGGAAAAGTTGTGAACCTCCCACAGCAGTAGGCAAAGATCCTCTTATTCTCCTATAAAGGGATTGTTGGCATTTTCCCCAGTGCCTTTTGTCAGTACAGCTGTGAAAGCTGAGAAGTGGGTCAGCCAGGAAATTGTCTGGTAGCAGCAGCTGATGTGGCATAGGAAGATGCATAAGCCCCTTTGGCAGGAGAACATAAGCTCTAAAAAGTTCCACCAGACCTTGGAGTCTGCTAGCTACTCCATGAAGGCCACACTATCTTTTTTGGTAAGCCCTCCTCTTCCCAAGGCTGTCTGCCCCTAAGGTTGTTAGAAAGTCCTTTATATGCTCAGTGAAGGAGTCCTCAGAGCCATGCTGAAGTCCTCTCTCTACTGAGCCACCAGCTCCCACTCTTCCCTGGGACATTCTATCAGCTCTTCTAAAGGGAAAAGGAAGGTACTCCTTGTCTTTAGGACTTGGTCCAAAAAGAAGCAGTGGTATGTGGGGATAGGTGGATCAGGGAGGATGCAGTCTGGAATAGAGTTTATGTGCTTGGCTGGCCACCTCATCCTTCCTCTACCTACTATGTAGGGAAGGTGGCCTGATCCACCCACCAGGCCTCCTTTTCCTCCTCCCCAGGCTAGCCTCCGGTGGGACTTGGAGTCACTGTGTCTCTTTCTTCTGCCAAAAGGAAACACTAGGTGGGGAAGGGACTGAACTGGCTAATTTCAGACATCCTTTTCTAAAATTAAACCTCACTAGTCAGCCAATTTACCTCCAGAGGATGTCCCTGGGTATGGAAGTAGAGATATAACCAGGATTTTCTTTTCTCTAAGGCCTTAGATGCTGTTTTACCTAAGATTTAATTAGAGTAGGCAATCTCATGGTAGCCAGAAAACTCCCCCTTCCACTCAAAGGAGATTCAAAACACCAACCCATAACATTCCACATTCTTTTATAATCGACCGACATTTTCCACAGTTCATGTTAACTTCTTTATTATCTCATTGTATTTTGAAAAAAAAAATCATCTTAACTGCTGTCATTTAAAGAGAGCTATAGGCTGAAGACCCTACGTCAACCCTTAGACACAACTTTCAGCCTGAAGCTTGGCTACTATGATCTGAGAGATGGATAAAAGGGATGCCCCTGAAGAAGGTATAGGAGAGTTTTTGTTTTTTTATCACACTGTAAATACTGTGTTTCCCTGAAAATAAGACTTAGCCAGACAATCAGCTCTAATGTGTCTTTTGGAGCAAAAATTAATATAAGACCTGGTATTACATTATATTATATTGTAGTGTATTATATTATATTATATTATATTATATTATATTATATTATATTATACCTGGTCTTATAGTAAAATAAGACCAGGTAATTTTTGCTCCAAAAGACGCATTAGAGCTGATTGTCTGTCTAGGTCTTATTTTCAGGGAAGCGCGGTAGCTCTTGAGTTGTTCTCTAGAATCAGGTCAGTTTCCTTAAGCCCACTGAAAAGAGAGGAGTTCTGGACTAAGAATGAGGAAACCTGGAATGCGGGTTGGATAATGATCATTAGCCAGGTAGGGGACTGAATGTGGATTATGCCTTTTAAAATGCAATAGGCTGTACAAGTAAAAGTACTGTATAATCATGATCATTAGGATTGAAATGTCACTTCTTGGCTGTGTATTTCTACTTCCTGCTCTGCCACACAAGACCCACATAAGTGTTTGCTTTCTCCTTCTTGCTTTGTCAGTCTCATCATTGGATTTCAGTGATATTCGGAAGGTGGAGGAGAGAGAAGAGTGCCCCTTTTTCTAACGTGTTGCTTCAGCAGAAGTGAGCTTTAGTTAAAAGCAACCCAACAGTGTATTCAAGGGAATTTACCCAATGGTAACAGTAACTAAAGCCAAATTCATGAAGAAGAAAAACACAACTCATCCTGAGGTCAAATTCAATATAATTTGCTTCAGTCCAACACAAGTACCACTTACTCCTTTGTGCCAAGCACTGTCCAAATATAGTAAAAGCAAATGACCATAATGAATTACCATAAACTGAGTGGCTTAAAACTACAGAAATATATTCTCTCATGAGTCTGGAGGCCAGAAGTCTGAAATCAAGGTATTGGCAGGGACATAGTTCCCCTAAAGCCTCTAGGAGAGAATCCTTCTTTGCCATTTCCAGCATCTGGTGGCTCCACACATTCCTTGGCTTGGGGCTACATAACACTGACCTATGGCTCTGTCTTTACGTGGTTTCTCCCTCTGTTTCTCTGTGTGTTTTCTCTTCCTCTGTCTCTTATAAGGACATACATATATCATGGGATTTAGGGCCCAGCCTAATCCAGGATGATCTCATCTCAAGATCCTTAAATTAGTTATATCTGCAAAGATTCCTTTTACAGATATAACCTTTTACAGAAATAACATCTCATTCACAAGTTCAAGTAGATATATCTTTTGGGGGAAATCACTATTCAACCCACTATAGGCCCTTACCAGTGCCAGACACTCCACTGAGAGTTTTACTAGCATGATCTCATTTAATATCCGTAATTGATGTTCTCAGGGTTCAATTATTGCCTACCAAGTAGTGTGGTATCAGTGTGTGTGTGTGTGTGTGTGTGTGTGTGTGTGTGTGTGTGTGTGTGTTGGGAGAAGATTTCACACTGGCCTTAGCAATTTTTTTGACCAAATGCCCTATTAGATACCTGTATGTACCAGAAACAATAGGAGTGCAGAAGAGAAAGAGACTATTTGCCTGAGGCAGTCTTAAGTAAGGAACTGAGCTGGTGACAACTGGGTCCTGATAAATAAGCAGAAACACTATAGGTAGATAATTGGGAAAAGAACACAAATAGAGATATGAAAAAATGAAGGGATAGCTAGTATTATTGGTTGAAAGGGACAGAAATCCAACCAAATCCAACACACTTGAATTGCCTTTGGTAAAATCGAAAGTATATTTCAAAAGGAAGAGTATGGCTAAGCCTCAGAGGCATGTGTTCAGTAACAGCTCCTCTCTCAAATACCACAGACCTGCTTCTTTCATAAAAGGGATGTGCTTATCTACAGTGCAGTAAGTCTTCATTGCCAAAGAAGAACGGAGAAGCATTCCCTCTCTGACAACAAATTAGAAAATTATCAAATTAGAAAATATGGGAAGGGTTTAATTGCCCTACCTAGAATCCTATGCCCACTTCTTGACCAATAACTGTGGCCAGAGAGGCAGGCTTTGTATGAAAATGGCAGCTCCCATACAAACTACATACTTAAAGCACATGTTTGTGTAGTAGGGAGAGGGATGTCAGAACAGGTTAGTAGGAAGGGGTAGAGACAATAATAAGAGGAGGGTCCCATTCTGAGAAATTGTGTTTAATACAGATAAATTAAGTGTCTAATATAGATCTAATTTAGGATGGAAGAGAAGGGGAAGGGCAGAACAGAGAGATTTTTGAATCTAATAGCAGAGATTTTTAACCTTGGCACTACTGAAATGTGGTTTCAGATAGTTCTTTGTTGTAGGGTGGGGGCTATCCTGTCCATTGTGGGATGTTTAACAGCATCCCTTGCCTCTACCCACTAGATGCCAGTAGCAACTCATTCCTCCCTTTGCCAAATGTCCCCTGGGGAGCAAACCCCCTCCCCCATCCTCTTGAGAACCACTGATCTATAAGATTAATTAAGTGAATGAAGTGCTTTCTTAGGACTGAAGCTTTAGTTGATCAAATGGAAAATGAATTAAGACAGAGTTTTCATTTTAGCTCTGCAATCAGATTGTGGAATATTTTAGTATCCCACTGACACTGAGTTTCTGCATAAGCATGTAATAAACTCAAGTTTTTCGACTCTCCTCTATCACTGGATTCAGTTACCTTCTCAGCCATTCTCTTTTTTAAAAAAATTATCCCATGTTATTTGTGTTTTCCTTATCTCAGGCTATTGATTTTTAATTGTTAGGTTCTCTGAGGACCCTAGTGTTTGGTAGTTAAGTACATTTAGGTGATGGTGAAATTACTTTGATACAAGGACTTCTCAAAGGGGTCCAACAAAGATTCTGGTGAAAAGTGATTTTTGAAAAATGCTTTTAAATATTTTGATTTGATTTAATAATTAAGAAGTTAAAAAACATGAAACTAAAAAGAAATGTGGTAAACTTTCAACTCTAAGTTTTGTGTTATTAGACAAAAGATGATGATCTTGTTCTGAGGTTAAGGATAAGAAGGCTCTGAGTAGATTCTGTTGGGTAATAGTAAGAGAACTAAACTGGGAGTCAAAAAGAGATAGAACCTGTGTTGGAAGAGACCTTGGAGTCTAATTTTCTACCTGATACAAAATTTTTTTATAGCATCCCAGACAAATAGTCATCCAGCTCTTGCTTCAAGAGGTCACTATCTTCTGGTTAAGTCAAAATATGCATCAGTCATTTCCACTCACTGGTCATAATTTTACCCTCTGAAGTTATACTCAAGTTTAATTCTTCTCCCAAGTCCCCAAGTAAGAATACTTCATGTACTAGGAAAAGAGCTACCCAACCCCCAACCAATCACCAATCTCCCCTACCACTTCCATCCTAAAATGTTCTCTTTTGTCAGGCTGAAAATGTTCTGTTTCTTAAAGTATTCCTTATAGCACAAGGCTTCCAGAACCTTCATAGTTCTTATCATCCTCTTTTGGTCATGCTTCAATTTGTAAAGATCCTCCTTAAAATATAGGGTCTATTCTCACACACCAATGGACATTAATTGGTATGGTCTTGCTGTGATGGACTTTGGCAAAATACATCAAGTGCCTGGAAAATGTTTGTACTCTTTGACCTAATAATTATGCATCATGTCTGGTGAATAAGCAAAGACTTAAATAGATATATTCATTGTCACATTATTGTAAATAGCAAAACCAAAAATTATTATAACAAACATTTAACAATAAAAGAATGGTTAAATAAATAATAAAATAACCAATATTATACTGCCATTACAATTATGTTTATGAAGAGTTTTTAGTAATATAAGAACATGCTAATGATATAATGTAAAATAGAAAAAAACAGGATAAATTGTATTTACAGTATAAGTACAGCTATGTAACAATGTATACACACATAGAAAAAGGACTATAAGTAAACATGTTTTGTTGTTCCTAGTGGCTGTTTCTGGGTTATAAGTCATTAGTATTTTTCATTATTTTCTTGAATATTTTTGAAAAATGTTCACAATTGGTATGTATTACTTTTTTATTCACCAAAAGAAGATTTAGCAATCCAGGTCTGTTTAGAAAGCACTAGCTGAGAGCAAGCATTCAGTCTATACTGTTTGCAGCTAGAACCCTGGGGCCTTGCACAGAGTAGACACTGTTACATGTTAAATGTTTGATTGAATGAATGAAAATACCAGCTACAAATGGACTTTATGTAGGCCACTAAGTTCATTAAAGTCTTTTTCACATGTCCTTTACTGAGGCAGAAAGAACCACCCACAGTGACAGAGCATCAGTAAATATCAGGCGCTCTGATGAGCAGATGTAGAAACTGGGAACCTGACAGTTCTGGTTCTCTCACGTATCTTAAAAAGAAGGCCATAGTGAATCTTAGTATAGGCTCTAAACAACTCTAATAGAAGAGATCTGAGCCTTGATATTTAATCTAATAATAAGCAATCAGTTGGGAAAGGTATACCCTACAAACCTCATCTGTAAAATGAGAGTAACAGTAATACCTACCTCATAGGGTTGTGAAGATTAAATGAGCTAATACAGTGCCTGACACATGCATAGCAAGTGTTTACTAGTATAATTATTATTTGTTGAATATCTACTCTGAGCCCAGAGCTGTGCTAATCTCTGAGAAGAAAACATCCCAGACTCAATCTGGAGGCAGTTTGGGCCAGAGAGGGGGAGGACAGGCCAATTCTCTCCTATGGCTTCAAAGCAGATAGCTTGGGCATGATACTGAGGACTAGTGAAAACTTTACATTTATGTCTTCCTGTATCCTCTTTTCCTTTCCCCGCAGTTACACTCTGCCACATTCAGCTATGCAAGCCAAAACTGGGATCCCCGGAAAGGCTTCACTGTGACCCGACCTTCCTACCACTTCTACAGCAGCATGCTCCAGTGCATTGCTGAAGTCAATGGGAAGACACACAGGTCATTGTATCTCCCACAGCGTTTGGGTATGTGATCTTGTGCTTTCAGGTTAGGAAATGGGATCCTGCTCCTCTTGAGAATCACTTCCTATTTGTATAAACCTTACTCCAGCTACAATCTCTTCCATATTAATAACCAGGGATTCTAAGCTTTTGTTTTAAGAACTGTATGCATATCAGTAAAAAAAAAAGAAAGAAAGAAAGAAAAAAAAAGAAAAGAAAAGAAAAAAAGGAAAAAAAAAGAGAAAAAAAGCCCAGTTTTGGACTGTTACCAGTTGCCTGATCTGTTGACCCATAAAATTAATGGTTTGGCAGTATCTAGCAATAAATACTCAGCTTTTATAAGTATTTATAAAACTATGAAACGATAGCATATATTGTGGCTACACAATAGACATCTAGGAGCTCTGTGTTAATGCTGCCTTTGTATAGAAGTGAAGATGGGCCTCTAACTCAGGGAAGACCCCTTGCTCAGAGAATTCAGAAAGGTGGCAGAATTAGCCACAGAAGGACTGAATGGCTTGAGATAGTAGAACAAAAATCTTCCTGATGGAGAGGTTATTGAACTGGTTATAAAATTTCCTAAGCAGGATTCTAGAATTCTTTTCACTGAAAAACCTTAAGAACTAGAAAGACAATCCCTGCCACCACCACCAAGCTTCTTGATGTAGTTTATATAAAATCTCATCTAGTGGTTTCTGAATCATGGAACCTTCTGTTTTGGTTTTGAGTCTACATTTCCCAACTAAGAAAGGGAATGAGGAATTGAGAATTCTAAAAAATACTCCATAATCAAGATTTTTTCCCTTGCCTTCTTTGTCAGTATCACCATGACATATGATCTATTTTCCAGAAACCAAGAGAGAAAATATCTCCATCAGATACAACCACCAGAGACTTCTAATGGGAGACACCCTTTTCCTGCAGTGTGTTGCAGAGACCACGTTCAATGGACGAATCAAACTGAACTGGGTGTTTAATCGGCAAGATGTAAGGACACTGTCCCTACTCCAAATATTTACAAATCTGCCCATATCCTCTCTCCCTGCCATTCCCAGTCAGTTCCTACTCTGGGTTAAGAACCAGGCAAAGTGCTAAGCAGATCAACAAAACTGAGTAATAAGCAGCTTCTGCATTTAAGGAGGCCAGTCTTGTGGAGGACTGGCATTTCACTTTGCATCATATCAAACTTCATTAGTTATATATGTGATTTAATAGACGTGCAGGAAAAATGTCAGCTCTTCATAGGGATTTTCTTCAGCTTCCTGGAGAGCTGTGATAAGTTAGGTACCAAAGAGTGCTCAATAATATCAATTGAAATTATATTCCTTTTTTCTTTCCCTCCCCACAGTCCAAGACAATACCCAGGTGTTGTGAAGTGAAAAGGAACTTGTATCAAGGGTCCCCTGTGTACAAAAGCTACAGCAACTTGACCATCTGGAATGTAACTATGGAAGACAAGGGTTTGTACATTTGCAGGGAAGACAACAACAATGCCCTGCAAGCCAACATCACCATCACAGTGTACAGTATGTAAAACTTTCTTTCCTAATTCTTTCTTGAGGACTGGCCTGCCTGCTGTTGTCTCCCTATATACTATGTTTCCCTGAAAATAAGACCTAGCCAGACCATCAGTTTTAATGTGTCTTTTGGAGAAAAAATTAATATAAGACCACATCGTATTTTAATATAATATAAGACTGGGTATATAATATGATATAATACAATATAATATAATGGTATAATATCGGATCTTATTTTAATATAAGACTGGGTCTTATATTAATTTTTTTTAATTAAATTTATTGGGGTGACAATTGTTAGTAAATTTACATAGATTTCAGGTGTACAATTCTGTATTACATCGTCTATAAATCCCATTGTGTGTTCACCACCCAGAGTCAGTTCTCCTTCCATCACCATATATTTGATCCCCTTTACCCTCATCACCCACCCCCCACCCCCTTACCCTCTGGTAACCACTAAATTATTGTCTGTGTCTATGAGTTTTTGTTTCTCATTTGTTTGTCTTATATTAATTTTTGCTCTAAAAGATGCATTGGAGCTGATGGTCCGTCTAGGTCTTAATTTTCAGGAAACACGGTATAAGGAATCATGCAGACATATCTTCATTTTCTCTCCCAGTATTATGGTCTCTAAGGCTTAGAGTCTCAGTGCTTTGGTGTGGAAATCAGAAAAGCTAGCAAATGTCAGGAAGTCCCTTTTTTGGTCTTTCACTCTGCCATGGGGATTGTATGCTGGAGAGCACTGTGATTTAACTCACACACTTTTGCATCTTGTTGACTAGTTAATAGTTGTATGTTTTAAGGACTTGGGGTGAAGTAGCTCATCAGTATTTTGGCCTGTGTAAAGACTAGATTCTTGAATCTTCTATCTCTTTTGCCAATTTGCAGTTTGACCTTGGATAACTTTCTGAGCTTCATTTTTCTCATCTATCATCATCATCATTTTACTCATCGTCATAATATAATGTTTGAGGGTGCTTCTAGCTTGTTTTTCTGATATCAGTGTGACCATAGATTGTCTAGTGGAAAGAATTAAGTGAACTTCAATTTAATCCGATTACCTTGTGTTTGTGAAGTTCCTTTCTTACAAAGACACATACACATACATATGCATGCATACACATATCCTGACACATGCTCACACACATTGATATCTATATCCATCCTAGCACAGTTATATAGATATACCTAATTTTTGCATGTATGCATGAGAACCCTAAGCCACAAATACTAATATCTATCCACACACAAATCCTTAAAAATACAAACACACACATTCTGGGTGTTTTCTGTAGTAAGAAATTAAACCATTTAAGCTCAGTTCAACCCTCTACAGTCTGGTTTGTAAGGTACCTACCTTAGTTCTATCAGCCTCTGGGTTCCATATAGCCACTGATATCAATTGGGCTGCCTTTGGTTTCAAGGAAAAGAAAAACCGACTGAAAATAAGGACAATTATCTCATACAACAAGGAGTCCTGAGGTTTAAGTTCCAGTTCTGATAGACTTAATGGATCGCAGTGTCCTCTAGAAGCCAGGTTCCTTTCCCTGTTTTACTCTGCCACTCTCAGAATCTTCAAAGTGCCCTTCATACCACCACACGCCACAGTCCCAGACCCCATATGCCAATAATAGTGTCTTAGAGACAGGAAAAAGTGAAAATCCCATGACTTGTGTATCTTTTTAAGAGTTTCAAAAATCTTTCCAAGAAGTCCCTAAGCTAATTTACCCTTTTGTTTCATTGTTCAGAAATACATTACCTGTCCATGTTTAAATAATCACCTGGCAAGGAATAAGACCCAGATGATTGGCTTAATTAGGTAGTTCTCAACTCACAGGAAGTATTGGAAATGCATGAGGGCATTTTTTCTTTATCAAAATGACTGAGGGTCACTACTGGCAATGATTGAACAGAGCAAAGATTATAAACAGCCTTCAAATTTTAAAATAGTATTGCACAACACAGAATTATCCCTTACAAAATGCCAACAGTGCTTCCCTCCAATCCACATTGAGCAACACCAGCTTATGACTGTTGAGATTGACCCTCTGAGGCTGGGAAGGATGTGACTGTTAATAGGAAGGGTGAACAAAATTGGGATTCAGTTATACCTTCTTTCTCTGATTCCATCCTTGTTCTACTTCTAGAGAAAGGCTTCCTCAATGTGAGTTACAAGAGAAGACACATTTATGAGGTGACAGCTGGGCAAAGTATGTTCAAAATGGGAGTAAGGGTGGATGCTTTCCCTCGCCCCAATATAACGTGGTAAGTAGAGCATTCTTTCCAGGGTGTCTCTGTTTCCCAGAGTATTTTAACCCCCACCTTTAAGAGCTGCCCCTTCAACACACCCTTACTGAGGGTCAGTCATGTAGCAGAACCTGGGCTCGGTACTGAAGACTCAGAAATATACTCTAACCCTAACCCTATTTTCAGGACACTCACAGCCTCAGAAACTAGTGCTTTATCTCCTCCTCCACAGGTTTCTTTGTTTCCTATTTCCTTTCTTGATCTCTCATATTTTTGGAAAAAAATGTGTTTTCTACTCTGAAAAGAGAGGAGGAGGTATGGATAGGAAGGTAGCCAAAACCACTGTAGAATTCCACAATCTCAGATTTGGAGGGAGTCTGGAAGGTGACCTTACCCAGTCTAATAGCGGTCCTTGAATACCACGATAAGAAGTAATAAGGTAGAAAGAATATGGGCTTTTGAGCCAGACAAACCTGTGTACCAGTTCCAGTTCATCAAGTTACCAACCAAGTTACTTAAATTCTCCGAGCTTCAGTTACTTTATCTGTAAAATCTGGGTGATGATATCCTATGTTATAGAACTGTTCTGAGAAGTAAATGATAAATTGTTGCTGTTGTTGTTATCTGTATTGCTTATTAAGGTATGTCGTAGAGAACCATCAAAGATTCTGGAGTCAGGAGTGATAGATTTGAAGCTAAGCTTTAGGAAGATTAATGTGGCCTTATGTGGTTTGGAAAGGAGAAAGACTGGAAAAATACCTACCAGTTTAGGGGGTTTTAGCAATAGTTAATGTGAGACATAATATGGGCCTGCATAATCTGGAGACAATGGGAATATAAGAAGGGATAGATCAGAGAAACATTGCAGAGGAGAATCTTGAGGATTCAGTATCCAATTAGATATATGAATCAAAACCCAAGGATCTGAAATGCTTCACAGTTTTCAAGATTGGTGGAATATGAGACGGGTGGTGCTTTTAACAGTATGAGCTTCATCAGGATGAAAAGAGGATCATGAAAGAAACACGATGATGAGCTCATTTAGAGATGGTTAATGAATATTTGGAAGTATGGGTCTGAAAGTAGGTGTTGAAGCTGTAAACTGGAGAATGGATAAATGCCCCCAGGCAGAGTGCATAGAGAGAAAAGAGCCCAAAGGTGGAACCCAGGGGAACATTTATATTGGGGGCGGGTTGTTCATAAGCCTTTCTTATCCTACTACTATGAATTACTGATGTTTACACAACATCCTACTTATATTCAGCTCTCTAGCAACTCCTAAAATTTCTTATTCAAAGCCCTTTTTCTCATTTCACTGGTCTGCTGAAATATTTTAAGTGCTTGCTCTGTATGGAGCATATATTTAAGGGGGAAGGAAATAGAAGACAGTCAAGGAAGAAGAGAGCGAAACAATGATTAGAACAGTGTCCCAGAGGCTAAGAGAGGAAGACTTGGTCCCTAAGTCAAACAGTTCAGAAGACCTGAGGGTTAAAATACTGACAGAAAGCCACTGGCTTTCATAAATAAGGCACTGCTGGTGAACTTGGGGAATATGATTTTGAAAGAGTGTCAGGGAGGAAAATCCGAGTTTAAAATCTTAAGGAATGGATGGAAAGGGAAGAAGGGAAAGCATGAGTGAGGGCACTTTCCAAAAGTTTTGAATATTAAGGAAAAAGGAAGACACAAATTCAATCTTTTACTACCAGTGTGGCTGTACTAAGGTACTCCAGCCTGGGAATTGTATGGAAATGATTCCAATGTTTTGCCTTTCCTTGCTGATTATGATGAAGCCTAACCGAAATGCCCCAGAAAGCTGGATGTGCTAGAGGTCAGCACTGTACTAATCATTCTTTGCCATGCCTCACAGGTTCAAAGATGGAAAGCCACTCCCAGTAAACCATACCTTTCAGCCTGATCCTCTTAAGTACAAACTCACAATACTGGAAGTGAATGTAAAGCATGCTGGGAACTACACTTTTGCCCTGAGCAACAACAAGCATGGCCTCTACAAAAATCTAACCATACAACTGATTGTCAATGGTGAGTTTTTGGGATTCAGGAGTCATGTGACTGTTCTGGGTTCCTGTCTCTATTTTGATAGGAAAAAAAAGATTCAAAGTAGGGATATGATAGGAACTACCTCAGGTATGCAGAGACAAGGGATTTGAAGGTGTTTTTTGGTCACCAGGAGTTTGCTGATTAGCCCTCTATGCTGATAAAATTTTCAGAGTACTGATGAATTCATTTCCTGTCATTTTCTGATACCAGAGAAAATGTAATTTGAGGTGAGGAGAGCCAAAACTCCATCTCACCACCCTTTTCTATACATGAAAGGGACTGGAAGGAAAGGATTATATTGTCTTCCATGGCTTATCCTAGATCCACTCCAGCTGATTTCCCTTGAAACTGAACAAAATTATATCATCAGACATTCTGAGCACAGCCACCACTGTCTGCCTCCAATTTTATCTAGCAGCTTGAAAGCCAGGGTGACTTAGCTAGCTTGTCTCTTCCCCCAAACCAATGCTCAATTCTAGTCTCTGTCCCTGCATTGTCTTCCAGCAGAAGAGCTTCCAACCATTATGAGAAGCCTAGTTTACCTTTCACCTATATGTTGGGTTTCTGATAAGGAGGTGGGAAATAGTGGAGTCCATGATAAATAAGAGCCATTCTTGGATAGAATGCTCATTTCTTTTTTCAGCCTTTGCTCATCATAGAGCAGACTAAGAAGGCGAAGCCAGGTGGGTTCTCATTTGGCTCTAGAACTATGCCTCCCCATCCTTTCTTTCTCCACACCAATGCTTTACAGAGGTGTAGGTAGGGGTTGGGGTAGGGGAGAGAAGCTTCCTAGATTATTATCCAGCATCTTTGTGTTATACAACATCTTTGTGTTATCTATGTTATTTGTCCATTCTTGCTTACCTATGAATGTTCCCTGGATTTGTCTGGGCCTTCCAATATCAAAAGAAGTGGGATAATTCGAAAAACTAAAAATAGCTACCACCACTATCTCCACCACTACCACCATTGCCATGGTTAGATAATTTCCAGTATGAAACTGGGATAAGCACTCGGTGGCTTGTTGCCATCCCTGCTGGTCTCCTAGTCAAGGCTTATCACTTGTTAACCGGGCAGTCAGTTAGGCACATAATAAAGGAAAGTTTAGGCTTAGAATCTATTCTCAAACCCAGATTCTCTGACTCAAACTCTTACTGGATTGTGATTCCCTTTGCCTTATGATCCTCTATTTTATCATCTTTTTTAAAAATTTTTTATTTTATTTTTTTAAATTTATTGGGGTGACAATTGTTAGTGAAATAACATAGATTTCAGGTGTATAATTCTGAATTACATCATCTATAAATCCCATTGTGTGTTCACCACCCAGAGTCAGTTCTCCTTCCATCATCATATATTTCATCCCCCTTACCCTCATCTCCCTCCCACCACCCTCCTTACACTCTGGTAACCACTAAACTATTGTCTGAGTCTATGAGTTTTTGTTTCTCATTTGTTTGTCTTGTTCTTTTGTTGTTTTTGGTTTATATACCAATATCAGTGGAATCATAGGGTTCTCTGCTTTTTCTGTCTGACTTATTTCGCTTAGCATTATACTCTCAAGATCCATCCATGTTGTCACAAATATTCCTATATCATCTTTTCTTACCACCGAATAGTGTTCCATTCTGTATATATACCACAACTTCTTTATCCATTCAACTATCGAAGGACATTTTGGATGTTTCCATGTCTTGGCCACCATAAACAAAGATGCAATGAACATTGGAGCACATGTGTCTTTATGCATAAATGTTTTCAGATTTTTTGGGTAGATACCAGGAGAGGGATTGCTGGGTCATATGGTAATTCTATTTGTAATTTTTTGAGGAACCTCCACACTGCCTTCCATAATGGCTGCACTAGTCTGCATTCCCACCAACAGTGTATGAGGGTTCCTTTTTCTCCACAGCCTCTCTAACACTTGTCAGTATTTGTCTTGTTGATGATAGCCATTCTGACTGGGGTGAGATGATATCTCATTGTGGTTTTTATTTACATTTCTCTGATGATTAGTGATGTTGAGCATTTTTTCATGTCTATTTGCCATTCGTATGTCCTCTTTGGAGAAAAGTCTCTTCAGGTCTTCTGACCATTTTTCAATTGGGTTGTTTGGTTTTTGTTGTTGAGCTTCGTGAGTTCCTTATACATTTTGGATATTACCCACTTATCGAAGGAACTGTTTGCAAAAATCTTCTCCCATTCAGTTGGTTGCCTCTGTATTTTGTTGCTGATTTCTTTTGCCGTGCAGAAGCTTTAAGTTTCATATAGTCCCATTCATTTATTTTAGCTTTTACTTCCATTGCCTTTGGAGTCGAATTCATAAAAAGCCCTTTGAACCCAAGGTCCATAAGTTTAGTACCTATGTTTTCTTCTATGCAGTTTATTGTGTCGGGTCTTATGCTTAAGTCTTTGATCCATTTTGAATTTATTTTGGTACATGGTAACAGATAGCAGTCCAGTTTCATTCTTTTGCACATAGCTATCCAATTCTCCCAGCACCATTTATTGAAGAGGCTGTCTTTCCTCCATTGCATGTTTTTAGCTTCTTTGTCAAAAATTGTTTGTCCATATTTATGTGGTTTTATTTCTGGGTTCTCAATTCTATTCCATTGGTCTTTGTGTCTGTTTTTCTGCCAATATCATGCTGTTTTGATTATTGAAGCCCTGTAGTACAACATAAAGTCAGGGAGTGCAATACCTCTAGTATTGTTTTTTTTCCTTAAGATTGCTTTGCTTATTCGGGGTCTTTTGTGATTCCAAACATATCTGATGATTTTTTTGTTCTATTTCTTTAAAAAATGCCATTGGGATTTTGATGGGGATTGCATTAAACTGTATATCGCTTTGGGTAATATGGCCATTTTAACTATGTTGATTCTTCCAATCCATGAGCATCTTTCCATTTCTTTGTGTCTTCTTCAATTTCTTTTACAAATGTCTTATAGTTTCCAGCTCATAGGTCCTTCACATCCTTAGTTAAGTTTACTCCTAGGTATTTTATTCTTTTTGCTGCAATTGCAAAAGGAATTGTTTTTCTATTTCTTTTTCTGAGATTTCATTGTTAGTATATAGGAATGCAATGGACTTTTGTACGTTGATTTTGTTGCCAGCAACTTTACTGTATTTGTTGATTGTTTCTAATAGCTTTTTGGTGGAGTCTTTAGGGTTTTCTACACACAGCATCATGACATCTGCAAAGAGTGACAATTTAACTTCTTCATTCCCAATTTGGATGCCTTTTATTTCTTTCTCTTGCCTGATGGCTCTGGGAAGGACTTCCAACACTATGTTGAAAAGCAGAAGTGATAGGGGACAGCCCTCTCATGGTCCTGAACATAGAGCAAAGGGCTTCAGTTTTTCACCATTAATTATGATATTAGCTGAGGTCTTGTCATAGATGGCCTTTATTATGTTAAGGTATTTTCCTTCTATACCTATTTTATTAAGTGTTTCAATCATAAATCAATGTTGTATCTTGTCAAATGCTTTTTCTGCATCAATTGATAGAATCATATGATTTTTGTCCTACATTTTGTTTATGTGATGTATCACATTGATGGATTTGAGGATGTTGAACCATTCTTGTGCCCTGGGGATGAACCCCACTTGGTCGTGATAAATAATCTTTTTAATGCATTGTTGTATTTGATTTGCTAGAATTTTGTTTAGAATTTTTGCATCTGTATTCATCAGAGATATTGGTTTGTAGTTTTCTTTTTTTGTGTTGTCCTTACCAGGTTTTGGTATGAGACTAATGTTGGCCTCATAAAATGAATTAGGGAGTACTGTCTCTTCTTCAATTTTTGGAAGAGTTTGAGCAGGATTGGTATTAGATCCTGTTTGAAGGTTTGGTAGATTTCACTAGTGAAGCCATCTGGTCCCGGACTTTTGCTTTTGGGAAGGTTTTGAATGACTGATTCAATTTCGTTACTGGTGATCGGTCTGTTTAGATTTTCTTCATGGTTCAGCCTTAGCAGGCTATATGTTTCTAAGAACTGGTCCACTTCTTCTAGGTTATTGAATTTGGTGGCATATAGTCCTTCATAATATTCTTGGATGATCCTTTGTATTTCTGTTTTGTCTGTGATAACTTCTCCTTTTTCACATCTGAATTTGTTAATTAACGTCTTCTCTCTTTATCTTGGTGAGTCTAGCCAAGGATTTGTCAGTTTTGTTAATCTTTTCAAAGAACCAGCTCTTTGTGACATTAATTTTATCTATTGTCTTTTTGTTCTCTATTTCATTTAGTTCCGCTCTGACTTTTGTTATTACCTTTCTTCTGCTGCCCTTGGGTTTCACTTCTTCTTCTTTTTCTAGTTCTTTAAGTTGTAAGATGAGTTTATTTATTTGGGATTTTTCTTGTTTCTTGAGATAGGTTGTAATTATATAAATTTCCCTCTTAAAACTGCTTTCGTTCCATCCCAAAAATTTTGGCAGGATATGTTTTCATTGTCATTTGTTTTTATGTATCTATTGATCTCTCCTCTAATTCTTCTTTGACCCAGTCGTTCTTTAAAAGTATGTTGTTTAATCTCCATGTATTTGTGTTTTTTCCTGCTTTCTTTTCGCAGTTGATGTCCAATTTCAAAGCCTTGTGATCAGAGAATATGCTTGGTATGCTTTCAATCTTCTTAAATTTGCTGAGGCTGATTTTGTGTTCCAATATATGGTCGGTCTATCCTTGAGAATGTTCCATGTACACTCGAAAAGAATGTATAGTCTGATATTTTAGGATGAAGTGCGTTATATATGTCAATTATGTCCATTTCATCTAATGTGTCATTTGTGGCTGCTATTTCGTTATTTATTTTTTGTTTGTATGATCTATCCATAGCTGTCAATGATGAATTTAAGTCCCCTAGTATAATCTTGTTTGGGTCAATTTCTCCCTTTAGTTCTGTTAGTAGTTGCTTGGTATATTTCGGTGCTCCCTGATTGGGGGCATAAATATTGATGACTGTTATGTGTTCTTGTTGTATAGTTCCCTTTACCATGATGAAATGTCCAATTTTGTCTCTTGTTATCTTTTTCACCCTGAAGTCTGTTTCATCTGATATCATTATGGCTGCACCTGATTTTCTCTGGGGACCATTTGCTTGGAGTGTATTTCTACCCTTTCACTTTGAGTCTATGCTTGTCCTTGTAGCTGAGATGTGTGTCTTGGAGACAGCATATGGTTGGGTTTAGTTTTTGGATCGAATCTGCTACTCTGTGCCTTTTTACTGGTGAAATCCGTCCCTTTACATTTAGGGTGTTTATTGATACGTGAGGATTTCCTGTCATTCTATCTATAGTTTCCTGGTAAGGCTGTGTCTCCATTGTTTCTTGACCATTTAGTTGTTGTCTATTATTTCTGTGTGGTGGTATTCTATGATGTTTCCTTCTGTTTCTTCTTTTATTACAGTATATATTTCAGTTCTGGATTTCTTTTTGAGTGGTTACCCTTAAGACTATGTAAAAGAAAGTTTGATATTTAGAGTATTCCATTTTGTTTAGCACGCTTACTTTCTCCATTCCCATATTCCAGTTCAGGCCTTTACTCTCCCCCTTTTTATGTTGCCACAAATTGTCCCTGTTGATGGTGGTCGAATAGCCTCCTTTAGTATTTCTTGTAGTGCAAGTCGTGTATTAGAAAATTCCCTCAGCTTCTGTATGTCTGGAAAGGTCTTTATTCCTCCTTCATATTGAAACGATATCTTTGCTGGATATATTATTCTGGGCTCATAATTTCTTTCTTTCAATAGTTTGAATATTTGGTTCCACTCACTTCTGGCTTGTAGAGTTTCTGCTGAATAATCTGATGATAATCTAATGAGCTTTCCTTTGTAGGTTGCCGTCTTCTTTTCCCTGGCTGTCTTGAGGATTCTTTCTTTGTCGTTGATTTTAGACAGCTTCAATACAATGTGCCTTGGAGAAGGCCTCTGGGGATTGAGGTAATTAGGTGTTCTATTTGCTTCTTGGATTCGAGGATCCAGTTCTGTCCACAAGTTTGTGAAATTCTCATCGACGATTTGTTTGAATATATTCTCTGTTCCCTTCTCTCTTTCTTATCCTTCTGGTATGCCCATTATTCTAATATTGCTCTTTCTGATAGAGTCAGAAAGTTCTTGCAGAGTTCTTTCAGTTCTTTTAAGTCTCAAGTCTCTTTCCTCTTCCATCCATGTCATTTCCAGGTTTGTATCTTCGATGTCACTGATTTTTTCCTCCATCTTGTTAACTCTACTACCTGAGCTGGTTATGTCATTCTTAATTTCTTCTATTGAGTTCTTAATCTCCAGAAATTCTATTTGGTTCTTTTTTAAAAGTTCAATCTCTTTCGCAAAATTCTCATGTTGTTCTTTGATTGTGTTTCTGAGTTAATTACACTGCCTTTCTGTGTTTTCTTGCATCTCGTTGAGTTTTTTCAGAACTCAATCTTGAATTCTCTGTCATTTAAGTCACATTTTTCCATATCTTTTAGTTCCTTTTCTGGAGACTTTTCACTTTCTTTCTGAGCTGTCTTGTTGCTTGGTCATTCATGGCAATTACTGATTTATTATTTCTCTTCCTAGACATCTACAGGAATGGCTTCTGCAACAGGTTGATAGGAAGAGGTCTTTTTTGTTTTCTAGTACTCGTTGGTAGAATGTTTTATTTTCTCTCTGACTGCAGCCTTTTTATTCCTCTCTCACACAGTAGTTCTATGTTTTCTCTGCACTATTCCAGCTTCTCACACAATGGGGGGATTCTCTGGAAGACGGGCTTCTCCTCTGTTAATAGTTCGCCTGGGTCATAGGGCGCCACGTCCCTTGGGGATGCGGAGAGCTTTTGAATTTCCAAAGGTCTTTCTGCACCAGATTCAGAGCCTGTATGTTTCAGCAGTTCTATTTATTCCTGCAGGTATCTGCCCGGATATGTGGGGCCAGGGGCGGGGGAACTGTGAGAGGTGGCCCAGAACAATTGCGGCGACCACCACCACAGCCGTTCCTGCCTCCACAGCTCCCTCCCCTTTGCCGGAACTAGTTGGGCTGTGAATCTGTGTCTGCGGTCCACAATTCTCAGAACAGCAAATATTCTATTCTTTTGATCTGACACTGCTACCTTTCTGCTTCTAACACTGGGCAAGTGAGGGCGAGATGAGCTCTGGGAGGGTAGAGAGGGGGCGGCTAGTCTCAGTGCCTAAGTGTCCGTTCTTTGCTGGGCTGTGAGGGCTTAAACCTGCAATTTCAGCCTTCTTCCTTCAGTCTTTTCTCCAAGGTCTCTGCCATGAGCATTGGGTTCAGCCGTGTTATATGCTGTCCCCTCAGCCCTGTGGGCCGTAAGCGGAGCCCTAGCAGTCGAGTTCTTCCTTCTCCAGCAGCTGCGTTAGTTCCGGGATGCAGCAAGCTCAGAGTACTGAGCTAGGTCTAAGTCCTGTGCCCGCAGGGCTCAGTCTCCACACTTCTCTTTTTCCTCTTCCCCTGCTTGTGTGATTCTCCCACCTTTAGGTGAATTCAGTAGTGGGCCTCTTCATCTTGCCTGTCTGCTGTGCAGGGATACCTTTGTGGAGTTATTGTTGTTCAATTTGTTGTAAATTCTAGGGGAGTTTTACAGAGGCTCACCTCACGCCGCCATTTTGATGATGTCTCTTTTTTATCATCTTTAAAGTAAGTATCATGATACCTGCCTTACAGGGCTGTCATGAAAATGACACAAGGTGAAGAAAGTCTCATCCTTTGTTGCCATGTGTTCCCTATCATATGTAAGAGTCTTCTGTCAAAAGTTTTGATGGTTACTTCTTCGGCAGCATTTTTTAGGCACCCTAGTTCCCAAGAAATAGTTTCAATATCAAGTGAAATGTCTAGGCACAGATTATAGTCTATTCCAACTAAATAACTGCTAAAACCAAAACATAGACCAAAATTCCTCATCCGTACCCACCATTATCACTTTCTCTATGTTCCCTCTGTGCTAAAACTATTCTTTGCCTCAGGATTTCACCATTGGACTATCTGAAGAGGAAAGAAAGAGGGCAAAAACAAAACAAAACAAAACAAAAAAAACACACCTGTTAACACTTTCTATCCGTCATAAGGGTCCTATCCATCCTAAGCTGTGTAGTTTGTGCTTTTTCAAGATCATGTTGACTTTTTTTTCTCTTATGATTCCATCTGACACCTTAGTGCTACCACCTTATTAGATAAACTCATTTCAGAGTTTTCCAGGACCAAAAAAAAGAAAAAAAATATCTGATCATGGTAGATAGGGAACAAAGGTGCTGGCCACGAGCTGTGATCTGTTTCCCCACATCCTTACAGAGTGAACTGATGAGGCTTTGTTTTCTCCTCTTACTGAAGCCCACACATGCCTTTCACAGTTCACTGATGGCTGAAGAAATAGTTGATCTGCAGGTATGGGGTTGTGGGGAGGCATAAGTCTGTAGTCTCTGTATTAGCTCCCTACACTAACTCCTGCATACCTGGAAAGCAATCTGGAGTACACTTTTTTGGTCCTAAAAGACTCAGATAGTTAAGTCTGATTTAAGTGCCCATACAGACAGGGTTGCATAGCCCTGGACTAGGCCTACGGGACACATGATTAGAATATAACTATGGATTCTCGCTTTTCAACCTGCATATACTCTAGTAGAAGAAATAGAAAAGTAGTATAGCAGCACAGCCTAGCAGAAATAGCCCACCATCCCAAATGCGAAAAATCACTCCAGATATAAAACTAGGAAATAGGGGTCAAGAGAGAACAAATAACCCAAGCATAGGACCATCTAATTATACCCCTTATCCTATTCATATTAAAGATGGGGAAAAAACTGAGGGCCAGAATGAGGAAGTTACTTATCCAGGGACTCATATAGCATGTTGGAAAACAGCCAAAACTTAATGTAATCTTCTGTGTTTGTTAAATTCTAAGTTTGGCTGCTGTTTTAGATACTCCAAATGACAATGACTAAACTTATTGTGGTGATCATTTCACAGTGTATATGAATATCAAATCACTGTGTTGTACACTTGAAACTAATAAAATGTTATATGTCAATTATACCTCAATAAGAATTAATAATATTAATATAACAAAGTAAATATAATAATTTCTTAAATATGCTTAAATATTTGAAGACTCATAAAAGAAGAACAACAACAATAACAGTGACTTAAACAAGATAATACAGAATGACCCTGGTCAGTGATCCAGGATCCTTGTTGCTCTGCTGTTCGTAAGGTGTTAGCAGGGAGGCAAGACGAAGAGGCCCACTACTGAATTCACCTAAAGGTGGGAGAGTCACGCAAGCAGGGGAAGAGGGAAAAGAGAAGTGTGGAGATGGAGCCCTGCGGGCACAGGACTTAGACCTAGCTCAGTACTCTGAGCTTGCTGCATATGATGTTCTGAGCTTATTCATATGATGAAGGGGAAGAAGAAATAAGGGAAAAATAAGCAGTGTCTGCCATACATACTGTTACACAACTATAGTTCATAGACAAAGCTCTAAACTTTGTCTTTATGCATTTGTCCTTTCCTGTAGTTTCTTTGATTAACACTTATATCAGCTTCAGATCTGGATAGGGTTGTAGTCATATTTCTAACCCAAATGACTCATGGCAAGGTAGCAGAGAGCAGATGGTGCTGTGCTTGGTTGGATATGCTCATTAATGTGACCCTAAAGACCTTCAGTCTTGGGGAAGTGGAGTTAGCAGAGCTGGGTACATGGGTGCTCTCCTCAATAGCTGCAGCCACAACTGCTAACTGGCCCCACACTGGGGGGAGTTATTTGGGGGAGATTGAAAGTTTAGCAGCTCAGTCCAGAAGAATCTCTGTCTATCCCTCTGACTGCCCTGACTATCATAGGAACCATCAGACTATAGGCTGCCCCACAGTTTCTGAGCTTCCCCTCCATCACTCTTGGTGTCATGGAAGGCATGACTGGGATGTGTGGCCTTGCTGAATGGAAGAGTAGAGAGAGAGAGAGAGAGAGAGAGAGAGAGAGAGAGAGAGAGAGAGAGAGAGAGAGAGAGAGAGAGAAGAAAGGGAGGGATAGGATTGGCTCCACTCCCAGCTAGGAAGCAATGGAAATCCCCATTGAGGGGGTTTATGAAGATGTGCTCCACACATCCCTAACATCTGCTCTTCTTACTTTACCCAACCACTTGGGCTCCCCTGGGAAAACTTAACACATTGTCCAGAATATTTTTAGATCAGGTCATTTTGCATGGCCTTTTTCGTAGCCTCCGAGCCTCCCCAAGAGCAGATCACCCTTCAGAGGATTTCTGTCAAAAGCCAGGATAATGCAAAGTGATTGAATTTGTGCTAGTATTAACTGGATTGTGGCAGGATGGGAAGAAGCATCCCCAGAGACATATTAGCCTTACTCCCAAATCAAAATTTTTCAAATTCTATCTCTCACTTCCACAATTTCTACATTTGTAGAATAGGTGTGATAATAATATATAACCTCAGACACTTTTCTGTCTAGTATATGTTTATCCTAGAAAAAGTAAAACTCTGTCTATCTTGTATGACCCTGAAAAACAGAAACTTAATTGAAGGGAGTCGGTTTCTGGCTAAATATAAGAATTGTGTCTTTTAAACAATAAAACTTATTTCAAACCATATTACAAAGCCATAGTAATCAAAACAGTATGATAGTGGCGTAAAAACAGACACATCAAACAATGGAAGAGACTAGATAGCCCAGAAATAAACCCACATGTATATGGTTAATTAATTTATGACAAAAGAGTCAAGAATATACAATGGGAACGGACAGTGTATTCAATAAATGGTGTTGGGAAAACTAGAGAGATACATGCAAAAGACTGAAACTGGACCACTATCTTACATCATATACAAAAGTTAACTCAAAATGGATTAAAAACTTGAATGTAAGAGCTGAAACCCTAAAGCTCCTAGAAGAAAACAGGAGGTAAGCTCCTTGACATTGATCTTGGCAATGATTTTTTGGGCCTGACTCCAAAACCAAAGGAAGCAAAAGCAAAAATAAACAAATGAGACAACATAAAACAAAAAACTTCTGCAACAAAGTGAAAAGATAGTCTACTGAACTAGCGAAGTTATTTGCAAATCATATCTAATAAAGGGTTAATATAAAAAATATACAAAGAACTCATATAATACAACAGCAAAACGATCCAACTTAAAAAAAAATGGGAAGAGGATCTGAACAGACATTTTTCCAAAGAGGACACGCACACGGCAAACAGGCACATGAAAAGATGTCAAACATCACCAATTATCAGGGAAATGCAAATCAAAACCACAATGAAATATCATTTCCCACCTGTCAGAATGGCTATAATCATCAAAACAAGAAATAAAAAGTGTTGGTAAGGATGTGGAGAAAATGGAACCCTTAGGCGGTGTTGGTGGGAATGTAAGTTGGTAATGCATTTACATATACTCGTATACATACACACATAATAGAATACTACTCAGCCTGGAAAATGATGAAATATTGCTACTTGTGACAACATGGATGGATCTTGAGTGTATTGTGCTAAGTGAATTAAGTCAGACAGAAAAGGACAAACGTCATATGATTTCAGCTATATGTGGAATATGAAAACAAACAAACAAACAAACAAAAAACCAAATGAACAAACAAAATAAAACCAAACTAGAGTTGTAGATACAGAAAACAGATTGATGCTTGCCAGAGGGAAGAGAAGTTGGGGGCTTGGGAGAGTGGGCAAAATGGGTGAAAGGGATCAAGAGGTACATACTTCTAGTTATAAAATAAGCCAGTTATAGGGGTGTAATGTACATCATGGGAGTATTGTTACTAATATTTTATTAACACTGTATGGTGACAGATGGTAATTAGACTTATTGTGTTGATCATTTCACAATGCATTCAAATGTTGAATCATTATGTTATATACCTAAAACTAATATAATATTGTATGTCAATTTAAAACAAAAGCAAAATAACAACAATAAAACAATGACATTTTTGAATAATGGAACAACTGTCTTGTGAGACAATGAGCATCCTGTGTATAGAGACCGCACAACTACTTGGTAGAGATGGGATAGGAAGTATTTTGATATCCAAAGGCCTTTAAAGCCCTGATAATCTTGAGACTGTTTTCCAACACAGATTATAAAAATAGCACATTCATTAGGCACATGCATTCAGTGTTAAACCCAGAGTTGCATGCTAAATATAGAATTTAGTACCAGTACCTTGAATGTCTGTGACCTAGGCCTGGCTAGAGAGGGAAGTATAGGACTCAAAAGTGTGACCAAGTACTGTCCGTCTATCAGCCTCAGCAGTCCTTCCTGGGTCTTTACCTACCTCTGACAGCCAGAGCCAAAGAGCAAGAAGAGACAACATTTCCAGGGTGGATCACAGAATTGATGAAAAATAAACCTTACTTTTTCTTTCCTTCTGAACATGTCTTTTCAGTCAAAATGCAGACGGGAACATCATATTGTTTTCCACTTCCTAAGTAGGTTGAACACTAGTTTTCATGGGGGGAAATGCCCAAAGAAAACAAGCACAAAATAAAACTAAACAGAATTCATTAGGTCAATTCTCTCTCCCTCTCCTTCTCCTTATGAATCATTTAGGACAAATGGTCATCCAAGTCAGGCCAGGCCAGCTCGCAGCTCCACTGGCTGTTCCCATCTCCCAATTATTTGCTCCCTGCACCTAATTAGTGCCAGAATGTTCTTTCAGTCACTGGAAAGTCTGAAGAGAAGGGTGGGGCCAGGAAGACCTCTGGAATTAGCAGTTAAGCTTTTCAAGGCTGTTCCTGTTCCTTTCAGTGTCCTTCCTTAGTTAGAGAGAGGCAGGCAGCTATCCATCACAACCTGGCGGGATGACTCCTTTGGGCTCAAGTGGAGCCAAAAGAACCAGTCTGGCAAGGAGATGAATGCTGACAGGAGCTTTGTGGAAAGACCTGTGCCAAGGGTTCTTTTTCTGAGCAAGTGAGCACATAATATCTCCCTGAACATTACGTAGAATCCATGTGTACCTGTGATCCAGAACCTTACATTTCAGGCAGACTTCAGGGTTCCCTGGCTAGGTACTGCATGCCAAAAAGTTCATAAACGTTGTTTCTTTTACCCAAATGAGGGGCCAGGGGAATAAGGGCACAGGGCTTTTGCCAAAAATCCTAACTATGTGTTTTGGCTACTTTTTAAAACTAACTTACTAACTAACTAACTAACTAACTAACTAACTAACTAACTCTCTCTGTCTCTATCTCTGTCTCTTTCTCTTTCTCTGGTTATTCTCCCTCCCATCACTTGGGAGATAGGCAACATAAATAAAACAATTCTTTCCCTCATTCAGAAAAAAAAAATCAATTAATCAAATGTTTATTGAGCTAACTACTATTTTCTAGGTACTATTCTAGACATTGGGCTTGTTGCAGGAAATAAACACACAAAAATAAT
The DNA here is from genome assembly GCF_964194185.1 of Rhinolophus hipposideros. Lineage (NCBI taxonomy): Eukaryota > Metazoa > Chordata > Mammalia > Chiroptera > Rhinolophidae > Rhinolophus > Rhinolophus hipposideros. The sequence goes on along the minus strand of NC_138046.1, from coordinate 80,411,509 downwards.
TCTAGCTCTTGTGAAACTTATGTTATAGAAGGATACACATAGGAAAACAAAACCAATAAATAGTACTCATAAGTACTCATAAGTATTATGGATAAATAGAAAGCAATGGGAAGGGGCTAGTGAATGATGATGGGAAGATGCCATTTTACATACCTTATTTTTTTCTCAATCTTTGATTGGCTACTCCCTAAACAGCTAAATCAGTTTGAATTCAGGTTTTTATGGAGACAAATATGCAGAAAAGACAGATGTCACTTGAAGAAAGAAAAGTCATTGTCACCACGTGTGCCAGGTATAATTATACAGAATTATGCTTTAGACATTTTCCTCTTGAATTCTTCACTCCCTCACCATAACAAAAACAAATTGTAAATTTCTAGTGGTAACCCACGACAGTCTTTCCTCTGAGGTCACCTAACCCAACAGCCCTATTTGTTTGTTTGTTTATCTATCTACTTATTAAAGTATAGTTGTTGTGCAATATTATATTAGTTTCAGGTGTACAACATAGTGATTTGACATTTATATACCTTATGATGTACTCACCACAGTAAGTGCTGTAGTCATCTGTTGCTATACAAAGTTATTACGATATTATTAACTATTCCCTGTGCTGTACATTATGTCCCTGTGACTTAATTTATTTTATAACTGGAAATTTGTACCTCTTATTCCCTTTCACCTTTTTCACCCATGGCTTTACCAACCACCTCAACTCCGACCCCTCTGGTAACCATTAGTTTGTTCTCAGAAACCTGTGAGTCAGTTTCTGTTTCCAACAGCCTTATTTTAAAGTTGGGGATAATCAAGGAGTTGGCCAAGGGTCATTCAGTTAGCTAATGGAAAAATCTGAGACAGAGCCCACACTTGGGTACTCTAGTTCTTTGGAGCTGTCTCACCGGTTTTGAAGTGTACTTCTTATAGTTCATGTCTTATACTCCAAAGCCAATATAGTTGGCTGAATTGGAAAACCTAGTTTTTCCTCCTCTATATCTAATTTACTATCACACTACAAAGAGTCTCACAATACTTCTAACACCAGATGTGTGGGTGTCTTTCCCCCACCAAGCAGTTCTATGTGACACCAGCTGGGTGTCCTACAATTTCACTCTCACGAAACTTAAACTATAGAAGGGTATCCACCTGGAGATAGATTCCCACAGGTTAAGGGTTCAGTCTCACAAGGCAGCCCCCATTTCAGACGCCAATCACAAGTAATAGGTCTCCCAGTTACCCACAACTTCTGAGTGACTGGCCTACAAATTGGAAGTTCCCACAACCCCATCCTCAGGTTTGATTAATTTGCTAGAGTGGCTAACAGAACTCAGGAAAACACTTATTTATATTTGCCAGTTTATTAAAGGATATGATAAAGGATACAGATGAAAAGCATGAAGAGTTACATAGGGCGAGGTCTGGGAGGGTACCTTTGGAGTTGGGGTATATCACCCTCACTGCATGTGGATGTGTTCACCAACCTGGAAGCTCTTTGAACCCTATACTATTGGGATTTTTATGTAGGTATGATCTTTTATTAACTCCATTTCCAACCCCTCTCCCCTCTCTGGAGGAAGTGGGTGAGACTGAAAATTCCAAGCTTCTAATCATGGCTTGGTCATCTGGTGATCAGCCCCTATCCAGAGGCCATGCAGGAGCCCACTCAGAATTGCCTAATTAAAACAAAAGACACTCCTATCACCCAGGAAATTCCAAGGGATTTAGGAAGTCCATATCAGGAACCAGGGTCAAAGACCAAATATTAGAACAGAAGATGTTCCTAGTGCTTTTATCATTTAAGAAATGCCAAGGTTTTAGGAGTATTGTAATCTCACATTGGCCTATGTGGCTGGGATGCGACTGCTTAAGATGGTTAGATGCAGGGCATAGATCACTCTTAGCAGAGAGGGTGTTTTATTTTTGATAAAGAGACAAACTATTTTTTTTCTGACTTGTACAATATTGGAAAAAATTAAACCCTGAACCTTTGATGGGGGCCCCTGTAATTTTAAGAAACTCCCAGCTACTCGTATCAGCTTGAAATTCTAAATTGGTTTCAGGAATTGCCTTCCTATATATCTGAAGCAACAGCAATGCAATCTATCCTCTTAGGGATCTGAACCCGAGGAGCATTATGAATCTCAGCAGTTTCTCTTCACTAGACAAGGGAAGGGTGTACTCCCAGCCACCAGATCAATCTGTAAAGCACTTTTGTGCCTATGGTCTCAATTCATCCCCATGAGTATTCTGAAATATGATTTTTATTCCTGTTCTTCATAAAAATCCCAGGATGTAGATACTATTGCTATCCCACTTCAAAGATGAAGAGATCAAGGCACAGAGAAGTTAAGCAACTTGCTCAAGACCTCACAGCAGGCAAGTGGCAGAACTAAGATTTTAACCTATGCAAAGGTTCTAGAGGCCATGCTCTCAACCATGGAAAACCCCAATGGGAAGTTCCAAAACCCCATGCATGTGGATGTGTTCACCAACCTGCTTGAACGTGACCTATGAGGTTCTTTCCAGTGGCTGTTCTGGAAACCCTTGCCTTGCTGCCAGGCCCTAGAAATGCCTTGATCAGTCTAGAAAAGAAACACTTTCCTTTACCTTCTTAGATCTGGGGAAGTTTGCCCTAGTTGGAATTAAACGTAGGACATCTCAGGCCACTTTCCAAGTCTTTCTGATGAATTTTATGTAAATTTTTTGAATGTATCAGAGGACCTGACCACAGGCTCCAGAGGAAATGATAATTTGAGTTGGGATGTTCCTGCCATAGTAAGAGAATGTGGGAATGAGGCCACAGTTACCAGAGGACAGGGCCCTGGCTTTGGAGTTAGACAACTTTGAGTCCAAATCCTAGCTCTGTCACAAGCTGTGTGGCTTTTGTCAAGTGCATTGATCTCTCTGAGCTTGTTTTCATTGTCTTAAATGTGGATGACATTGACTGCCTAATGGAATAATGAGGATTAAACAAGATGATAAATGTCAAGCACTTATCACAGGGCTCTGGCATATAACAGGTGGCACCAGAAATTTCTCTCATCTCTGAGAATGAGAGAAAACATGGTATAATGCATGGAGCTTCATGCAGTTTTGGCGTCTGGCAGAATTCTGCTTCACTGGTTCCTAGCTGTGTGGCTTTGAGCATATCTTTTAATTTAGAACACCCTTTTCCCTTTTCTTTGAAATAAGGATAACAATATCTGTTTCTTAGGGTTGCTATGAAGATTGAATGAGTTACTGCATTGAAACTTCTGACATGGTGTAAGCCTAAATAAACAGCAGCCTCTTTTATTATGAACAAAGTGGCTAGTGCATTACAGGCTGGCATCCCACAAATGTAACTTCCCCTCTTTCCCCAGAAAGCAGTTTTGGTCAGTCAGATAGTTAAGTTGTCTGCCGTTTGACTCCTGCTCAATCTTAATTTTCTTCGGGTCTAAATACAAAGCTTTTCGAATAACTCTTCCCACGCAACCTTGCCATACACATAATAATGCACAATTAGCTTACTTCTTTATTGGAATCACAATATTCAGGCTTGCATTAAGATTTGCTGTTAGAAATTTCCCATGATTCTTCTTAGACTCAAATCATATTTACTACCATTCTAGGCTCACTTGATATTGTCACTATTTGAGACTGACTAAAGAAAGTGGGTGGACTTTCTCCAAGTTCTCAGCTCTGTAGAACCTTGAGACTACTTGCTCCAACTCAATTAGGTTTAATTCCAAAAACAATGACTCCAGCCAGGATAGCTTAACCAATCAGTGATGGCTCTCTGGGCTACCAAGTGCCCACCATGATGGTGATTAGCTTACCCAACCAAATTTGAAAGGCATAATATATATGAGGTCTATTTGGAATAATCATGCAGAAACTAGCCTTTCAAGTCATTAAAGACCTCCTTGACTGTGATTCAGGGGAATCATAAAACAGTGGTGGGAATGGAGACAGTTGTCACTCCTAGGTGGCTGTGAATACATTTAAAATAATGGACCGCATGGCTCTGAGCTTCCACTGCCTGCTTGGAGCTCCAGAAGCCATTTTCAAGGACTCCCAGGAATAAAGTCACCTTTGTGCCAACATCCTTATACAAACAGTACCTTATTCACTACCTGTCATGTTACATAGCACCCAAGAGGCACTCAAGAAATACCTATTGAGTGAATTGAGAATTCTGTAGATTCAAATAACCACAAAAAGTCAGTGCTGAGAGAGAAACAATAACCATTTAAACTTAATGCACCCCCAATCTGGCAGATTGGGTAACTGAGGTCCAAGAAAGAGAGAGATTGACTCAGGGTCACACAGTGACCTAAATATACCTGCCCTGTTACAAGACATGGCATACACCTGCAAATCTGGATATGTTTACAGTAAAGGGATTTAGAATCATAACTGGGGGACAATATCCTTTGTCCTAGCATTTTCAATCAGTACTTATATGAATCTAAATGTTCCAGACCCTTAGAGGGTGACACTAGCCCTGCCAGAATTAATTCTCCAACTGGACCCTTTGGATCCAGCTTGATTATTTATTTCACCCGTCTATTAATCCTCTCATTATCATGTGTATTCATTCTCCACCAAGACCAATCAAGAGCAAATATTCTTAATTATTTCTACAGTTCCTTTAAAAGGGAGCAGTTCCATTATCACATCCAGCACTGGAAGTCAAAGACTCCAACACTGTTTTTGATCTGATAGTCATATGCCCTTTCATTCCCAAGTTCTTAATACTGGAACCAAAAATGCACTCAACAAAAATGAAAAAAAAGCTCTGAGATCATGGAAAATGGGAACAATACATGTTGATCCTGGAATTCATTTACCAGAGGAAATCCCGTAGCTGTCTTTATTTGACTTGCTTCAAACAAAGGGAAGGGTGCAGGACAAGGAAATTGTGTAAAGGGGAGGTGGGACTTGATTCCAGGCGGAGCCGGGAGTGTCCAAGTAGCTATTGCTAGAGGTAGTATTGTGAGAACCACAAGTTCAAGGGCAGTACTGCTCCCAGCCAGAGACACGCAATTTTATTAGCTGTTCTTTTCTTAGAATGTGTGTATTTCAGAGGCTGAGCGAGCCAATTTTCCAGTCCTTCCCCTCTCATCTAGAGATACCTATTGAGCCTAGAGAAGGTGAGAACCCTTTTAAAGTTTGATGTAACAGCCAAAAAGCAGAAAAGGAAAGATATTGCTGATCTTAGGATAGAAGCTAAAGTTGGTAAGGCCTGGGAGGGGAGAAGTAGAAGGAGGGAGTGGAAGAGAAAATTGAAGGCAGTCACCAAGGGAGAAGCAGTGGGCAACAGTTTGTATTTACTAATCCCCCGGAAAAAAGCATCAGTCAAGGTCAAAACAAGCCTGGTCAGCCTACCCTCCATCCCATCATGTAGAAATTGTTTTTGCTGTAGTAAAGACCTGTTAGTTAACTCTTCAATTTTCTTTGTAGAAATACAACTCAGGTCTGGTTTAAACAGGAATGCTCAAACAGCAAAACCACATCCCCACTTTTCTGAAGGTTTGAAGATCTCGCAATAGCAATGGAGGCACCAACACTGAAAAGCAGAGTGGAATTCTGCTTTGCCTGACACATGATACAGAACTCTGGCCTAACACATTCTTTCAAACATGTATTTATTGAGCACCTGCTGTGTGCCAGGCACTGTACCAGCCTCTGGAGGTACAGTAGGGAGCAACACTGAAAAGAGTGTCTTCTGTTACTGAGTTGTTCTTGTAGTGAATGTGGGAATAAGGAGGAGAGATCAAGTATGATGCATGGGTTTCTGGCTGAGGTGACTGAACAAATTACTGAAAAGAAGACGAATAGGGGAGGAGGGAAGAGAGGAGTTTTAGTTTTGAAAAGAGGCACAATGTAGTGGTTATAAATCTGAGTGCTTGAGTCAAATTGTCTAGGTTTAATTCCTCACTTCACAATCTTACTAACCTTGGGCAAATTACTTCACCCTCTGCATCTCAGTTTATTCATTTGTAAAATGGGGCTAAAGGAAGTCCATACTTAGTGGGATGTTATGAAGTTAAGTGTGATACTATCTATAAAAAAATACTTAAAAACAGTGCCTGACACTTGGTAAGCGTTTATATAAGTTCGATATATTATTATTATTATTACTATTATTGGAAATATTGAGTTTGAGACATATATGGAACAGTATAGCTGTAAACAGTTATGAGAGAGGGCTTTGGAGCTAGAATACCAGAGTTCATAGCCCAGCTCTTCCACTTACTAGCTATGTGACTTTGGGAAAGCTACTTAACATTTCAATCAGTCAGTAGGGATAATCACTGTATCAACCTCACAGGGTGAGGATTAAATGAGTGCATTTGCATAAAGCACTTAGAAAAATGCCTTGTACCTAGTTCAATTAACTATAAGTAGCATTGATATTATTAGTGTTATCATTCAACTAGAGAAATTAAGCAAGCAGTTGGATATATAAGTAGAGGACTCAGAAATGAGATTCCTGTAAATCAGATAGAAACCTTTTATTGCTGCTGGTTTTCTTAAATCCAAATGCAAATAATAAATGTTACTGAAAATAGAAAAAGGCCAATTGATAGCTTTTGTAATTAAGTTCAACATATAACACTTGGGCATTGACTTTGTGCCCCGGGTACAGAGATGAACCTGATGTCAGTGCTGCCTTTAAGTAAACTTCCAATCCAAAAGACTATTTTTAAATCCACACATTCTGCCATTTGGGTCCTTGGAATTTACTTCTCTTCAGCAGGGCCCTATTATGCCTACTAGAGGTGAAATATAAAAAATAATCACAAGTAGGGCACAGACACTGATCAATCAGGTCAGGCTTTAATGCTGGCTTGGAGCTTTGGGCCCCTGTTGGGTAAGATATTAACCCTTTAGTTGCTAGGTCACAGGGATGACATGGGGAAGGGCCTGTTCATGGGGAGGGACCAGGGCGGTGACAGTGAGGAGAGGGCACTTAGGAGGTGGGAGCAACAGCTATTTATAAACTGATGTAGAAATATTTCAATATTCTAACCATTGGAATTCCTGTACTGGTAGTACCAACTAATATATCAAACATGGTGAGGGACCTTAATCTCTGCCATTTTTTTCTCTTGTCCAGAAAAACCTAAGATCTACGAGAAGGAGACAGATTTGAAGAACATCCAGCCAGTACTCCTAGGCAGTGAGAACATTCTTCGCTGTACAGCAAGTGGTGTACCTTTGCCCTCCTTCATGTGGGCCTGGGAGCCCTGCAGCCATAAAGATGAGTTGTAAGTGACATGCAGGCCAAAGAACCTCACATGGTTCAGAATCTTGGGTTTACTGAGCTACACGAGGGACTGGCAGTCTTAAGATCTTACCAGGAGATTTTCTTTTTCATATCATATGACAGGTGTTGTCCATGGTTTTGGAATGGGGCCCAGGAAGCTAAAAGAAGAGGTAGTACTCCAATAGGTGTCAAACCCCAGGATTTTGCCAGTTCCTTTTAAAATCACAGTCTCAAATTAGAGGTATAAACAACTGTTATGGTTAATAGGCCAGGGAAATTTAGATTTACATTGTGACTTGAGATTTAAGTGGGAGGAGGAACAGAATAGGGCAGGTTTCCAAGTATCTGTCATTGCATGGGGAAAAAAAATACTGTTTTCCCAAAAATAAGACCTACCTGGACAATCAGCTCTAATATGTCCTTTGGAGCAAAAATGAATATAAGATCCAGTTTTATTTTAGTATAAGACCCAGTCTTCCATATTATATTATATTATATTATATTATATTATATTATATTATATTATATTATAGACCCGGTCTTAATTTTTGCTCCAAAAGACATATTAGAGCTGATTGTCCGGCTAGGCCTTATTTTCGGGGAAACACGGTAGTAATGGGTTTGGAAAGTGGGCATGTTTCATTTGAGAATTGCTTCCATAATAAGCCTGATTGGAATTATAAACCCACAATGGGAAAATGTGTCAGCCAATGGCATTTTTAGATCTCAGCACACTTATTTAGCCTCCTGTGATCCTTGTGTAGAAGATAGGACAGGGATTCCTCTTCCCCAGTAACAAATGGAGATACAGAGGCTAAAGGGGATAAATGACTCACTTGTCACAACACAGGAGTCGAGAGAAATCACAATGAGAGCCATGTACCCTGAGAGTTTCCATTTATTGAAGCCCTACTGTATGCCTGGCACATATTAGATACTATGATTTTTGCTTTGGAGCAATAAGCTCTATTTCAAAATGACTGCTTATATGTGGTCCCTATAAGACTTTTGAGTTACATGTTGCCTCTATAAGAATCAGGGGGGAAAAGGGGAAATTCAGAGAGGTGAAGTGAATTGCCCAAAATCCCAGAGTAGGCAGCATTTTAGAATACTTTATCAATGCTCACCACTCATCTCCTACCACATAACCCCCCTACAGGCTTGCCACATACAACAAATTCCCTGCTTTTCCGTAACTCCGAAAGGGTACAGGGAATAGTTCTCTTGGATTCCCACTATTGTCTGAAGGTTGACATGTTAGCTGGCCAGGGAAGTTCATCTTATTAACTCATTGCTGCACTGTGCTGAAGGTGGAGTTCTAAGCACATGGTAATAAATGAGGGAGTATCACTAGGGGATAGTTGAGCTCTGATTGGGGAGAGTCTAGGAAATCTAATTTGGAATGAACAGAGTTTGTTGATGTGGCCTTAGTTCAGAGGAAAATGTAGGGAATACAGTTATCCGACCAAGACCTAGATCTTCAAATAGCAAGGGCTCTCAGTCTTTGTCCCACAGGTACTTTCCAACCAGCTCTCATATGCCAAGCTCCACTCAATTGCTTCCTGCTTACAAATAGGTCCTTGGGAAACATCCTTATCTCCTCTCAATAGGCACAAAGAAAGGGCTCTTGGAGAAGAATAACAGTGGCCTATCAATTTGCTTACTTTGGTTCTGCCCCGCCTCCTTTCCTTCCTCTGACATTCTGTAATTCCCAAGTTACCTCCATTGTTCTCACTCAGCTGAGCTACAGTAAAGCCAGTTGTATTTCTTACACCAATTTTCTATTTGGAATAAAAGAGGAGGGTGAAATGTGAATATTTTTCCTGCGAAAATGCCTTTTTCAAGTGCCTCTCCTAACAAAGTTTTTATTAAGTAAATGGTTATTGAGTACGTATTATATTCTAGAAACCATGCTAATTCCTATCACATTTATATAAAAATTGAATGGAGTTAATATTAGCCACATCATGAGGTTGTTTAGAGATTCAATTCTTGATTGTACATCAGATAAATACCCAGAAGTGGAATTGCTGGGTCATAAAGAAGTTCTATTTTTACTTTTTTGAGGAAACTCCAAATTGTTTTCCAAGTTGGTGTACAAATTTGCAATCCCACCAACAGTGCACAAGGGTTCCCTTTTCTCCACATCCTTGCCAGCACTTGTTTGGATTTATTGGTGATTGCCATTCTGACAGGTGTGAGGTGATAACTCATTGTGGTTTCAACTTGCATTTCTCTGATGATTAGTGATGTTGAGCATCTTTTTATGTCTGCTGGCCATGTGTATGTCCTCTTTGGAGAAATGTCTATTCAGGTTCTCTGTCCATTTCTTAATTGATTGTTTGGGGGTTTTGTGTTGAGTTTTATGAGTTCTTTGTAGACTGCCGGATAAAGAAAATGTACATATATACAATGGGTTATTACTCAGCCATGAACAAGAATGGAATCTCGCCATCTGTGACAACATGGATGGACCTAGAGGATATTATGCTAAGTGAAATAAGCCATACAAATACCATATGATGTGACTTATATGTGGAATCTGAAGAAAAAAATAAATGAACAAACAAAACAAACAGACCCAGAAATACAGAGAACAAACTGATGGTTACCAGACTGGAGGGGTTTGGGGGACTGGATGAAAATTGTGAAGGGATTAAGAAGTACAAATCAGTAATTACAAAACAGTCATGGGGATGTGAAGTACAGAATAGGGAATATAGTCAATAATACTGTAATAGCTATGTACAGTGCCAGGTGGGTGCTGGACTGATTGGGGGGATCACTTCATAGTAACCTGTGGATATCTAGCCACTATGCTGTTCACCTGAAACTAACATAAAATAATACTGAATGTCAACTGTAATTTAGAAGTAAAAATAAAAAATTATTGACTGTACATGAAGAACAAAAGAGGATTATGATTGGAGCAGGACCTACTTTGAATAAAAAAGACATATTTTGGCAAAAAAAGGCTTTATGAGGAAGAACTATCTAATCTCAGACTTAAAAGATAAGGAGCCAGCCATTCAAATAGTTATGCAACAAAAATATAATTTTCTAGTAGCCACATTATACAAAGTAAAGAAAGTAAAATTAATTTTAATAACATATTTAACCCAATATATTCAAAATAGTGTCATTTCATAAGCAATCAATACAGTAATGACATATTTTCAGTCCTATTTTTCATATTAAGTCTTTGAAATCTTGTGTGTATTTTATACTTACAGAACATCTCAATTTGGAGTAGCCTTATTTCAAGTGCTTATTGGAATCTCCAAACAAGTCCACAACATGGCTAATATTAGCTCCATTCAACAGTTTGGGAAACTGAGTCTCAGAAAGGGGAAGTGAGTAGTCAGAAGCCACACAAGCTTGCAGTGCTTGGGCTGAATTGCAGTTCTGCTGAGTACAAGTGTAGTGCCTTACCATTCCCTCTAGGAATCTGCCTTCCTACATGTCTTGGCTGGCCAATAGTGCTCCAGAGCTATTCTCATGATCCTCTTCTCTTTGTTGAAGGTTCAGAGTAAGAGAGCTCATTCAGAAAGAGGTACCGAGTAAAGGAGAATCTTATAGGGCTTCATATTCTATATGTAGAAATGGTATGGCCTAAATAATAATAATACTTTTTCTTATGTTCACTGACCTCCAGCCACAAAGGCCTCCTTGTTCCTGGAACATGTCAGGCATGCTCCTAGCTCAGAAACTTTGCATTTGCTCTTCCCTCCACCTGTAATTCTCTTCCCCAGAAATCTTTATGGCACATATTTGATTTCTTTTAGGACTCTGTTTAAATGTCACCTACTCATAGGGGCCTTTCCTGACCATTTTGTCTTCTAAACTATGTACCTTTCCAACCCATTAATCTATTTTTATTTAATCATGACACGGTTCAAATGACTTTACATATTCTAGATCAGGGGAGACTTCCTGTCCAGAATTTTCTGGATGACATATCTTCCTAGACTAGAAGACAAGCTCTCTGCAGTACTTGGCATGCTTCATACCATTTCTATCAAGAAGATTGTAAATGTGGTCTCATTCTTTTCCAGGTGTATGGAACGGGGCAAGCGGATCCAGCTTTCCAATGTGACTCTGAAAAGTGATCTCCCTACAGGCAACAGGATCCTGTCCATTGAGGAGATGGTAGTAACAAGTGGAGAAAAGACAAAGGTAGAATTCTGGGAGTTGCTGTGGTAGAAGTAACCTCATAACCTGTATATGAGTGATCCTGCTGTTCAGGTGCCGATGTCACATTCCAGGAACTCCTGGGATCTAGGGTCTGGTTGAAGACTGTTGATTATAAAAACCAAGCTTTAGTCATGATGTAGTCTCCTTTAAAAAAAATCTGCTCTTAGGTCAACTCTTTCTGTGTCCCAAGGTGTTGAAAATAGCCTTGCAAGGGAGGCTATTGTAAAAGCACCTGCTCATCTTGAATTCTGGAATCTCTGGGGCAAGTGGGGAAAGGAAACATTAACAAGTCGTTTGGGAAGAAAAGGGGCCAGAGAAAGGCTTTTACAATCTGATACACCACATATGCACAGCACATAGAGGCCTACTTTTACCTTGATGCTGTCAGACCTGTGCTCAACCCCTCTATCCAAAGAAAGAGGCAAAAGAAAATACCAAAAAAATGGACCAAAAATATGGACACCAACTAGAATGTGGCAAATGGAGAAAAAAGGAACATTAATTAAGGTCTGTAGGATCTTACCAAGAATAGCAGTGCTGTGAGATGGAAAACCCATCAGACTGGGACCCAGAAGACCTCTTTTGGAATTCTGGCTCCATCACTTACTGGTTGTATGAATTTTGGCAAGTCACTTCCCCTCTATGGAGCTCAGTTTCAAAATAAGTGAAATTTATTCATTCATTCATTCATTCAACAATTATTCATTGTGTCTACTACATGTCTGGGACTGTGACAAGTATAAAGCAGACATCCTTTTCATCTTCGTGGAGCTTATTATATATTATGGGATATGGATAAAAACAATAGACCAGTAATTTTTAAAATGTAGATTACTGTAATGTCCACAAAGAAAAAAATGAGTGTAATTTCATGGGGAGGGGCATGACATACTTTGGATAAAAAGACATATTTTAGTGAACAAAATCTTTCTAAGGAAGAAATATTTAATCTCAGACTTAAAGGACAAAGAGCCAGCCATGCAGCCAGTTATGTAACAGAAATATATACAAACCACAAATCTAAGCCACATATGTAATTTTGAATTTTCTAGCACCACATCATACAAAGTAAGTAAAAGTGAAGGTAATTTTAATAATATATTTAACCCAATATACCCCAAATATTGTCATTTCATAAGCAATCAATAGAAAATATTAATGAGATTTTTAGTCTACATCTTTGAAATCTTGTGTGTATTCTATATTTACAGACATCTTCATTTGGCACAAGTACGTTTCAAGTGCTCACTAGCCACATTTGACTTATGGATACAGTATTAGTACACAGCTAGGCATTTTCTTTATTTTTACATTTTAAAAAATGTATTTAATATTTGTTAAAGATTTTTATTAAAAATAATGTAAAAATTTTGTAGGGTGTCAGATAGTCACTTGTCTTACTAGGGAGACCACTTCATGGATGGTGGAGGTGCTTGACCACTGCACTGTACACCTGAAGCTGAAGCTGAATAATATTGTATATCAACTATAACTTAATATATATATATATATATATATATATATATAGTCACGGGATATGGAGTATAGCATAGGGAATAGAGCCAATGGAATTGTAATAGATATATACAATGTCAGAAGAGCAATAGATTGGGGGAGGGGGTTAGCACTTTGTGAGGGGCCAAATGTCTATTGCATTGTTTGGTACACCTGAAACTAATAAAAAGATTGTTATTAAAATATGTCTAATATACAATATTATATTACTTTCAGGTGCACACTATTAATTATTCAGCATTTATATATCTAAAGAAGTGATCACCCTAAGTCCAGCAAACTTTTGACACCGTACCACATTATCACAATATTATTGACTATATTCCCTATGCTGTACATTACATCCCCATGATTTATTTGTTTTGTACCTTGAAATTTGGGCCTCTTATTCCCCTTCACCTTTCCCCCCTTAAAAATTTTCAACTACAGTTGACATTCAATATTATTTTATATTAATTTCAGGTGTACAGCATAGCGGTTAAACATTTATATAATTTAAGAAGCGATCTCCCTGACTAGCCTAGTCCTCACCTGGCACTATACAGAGGTATTAATATATTGTTAACTACATGCCCTATGCTTTACTTTACATCCCCATGACTATTTTGTAACTATCAGTTTGTACTTAATCCCTTCAGACTTTTTCACCTTGTCCCCCAACCACCTCCCATTATCACCCCAACAAATGTAGTATCCATCTGGCACCATACATAGTTATTACAATGATGTTATTGACTATATTCCTTATGCTATACCCTACATCCTCACGATTACTGGGTAACCACCAATTTGTACTTCTTTACCCCTTACCCTTTTTCACTTACTCCCAAACCCCCCTCACATCTGGCAACCATCAATATGTTCTCTGTATCTGTGAGTTTGTTTCTGTTTTGTTTGTTTATTTTGTACTTTAGATACTCACATATAATGGATATCACACTGCATGTGTTTTTCTCTGTCTGACACTCCACTCAGCATAATACCCACCAGGTCCATCCATGCGGCAGCACATGGCAACAATCCATTCCCTTCCCTGGCTGAGCAATATTCTATTGTAGATATGTACCACCTCCTCTTTATCTACTCTTTCATCAACAGACACCCAGGCTGCCTCCACATCTTGGCTATAGTAAACAATGCTGTGATGAACATATGGATGAACACATCCCTTCAAAGTAGCGTTTGGGTTTCTTCAGATAAATACCCTGAAGTAGGATCACAGGGTCCTTCTTTGTCTCTTGTTATAGCCTTTGACTCAAAAAGTCTATTTTGTCTAGTATAAGTATTGCTATACCAGATTTTTCTGTTGTTTTAACTTCTATTTTCATAAAATATATTTTTCCATCCCCTTACTTTCCATCTCTGTACGTCTTTCAATCCGAAGTGAGTCTCTTGTAGGCAGCATATATAAGGGTCTTGTTTTCTTATCCATTTAGCCCTCCTATGTCCTTGAGTGGACCATTTAATCCATTTACATTTAAAGTAATTGTTGATAGACATGTAACTATTACCATTTTATTATTCATAATTATGATTTTTTTTTTCATTTTAAAGAAGTCCCTCTAACATTCCTTGTAATACTGGTTTGGTAATGATGACTTCCTTCAGGTTTTTCTCGTCTAGGATGCTCTTTATCAGTTTTTGACTCTAAATGATAGCTTTGCTGGGTAGAGTAATCTTGGTTGTAGGTCCTTGCTTTTAATCACATTGAATATTTTTGCCAAACCCTTTTGGCCTATAGTTTCTGTTGAGAAATCATCTGACAATCTTATGGGATCTCCCTTATAAGTTACTAATTGCCTTTCTCTTGCTGCTTTTAGGATTCTCACTTTATCTTTAACCTTTGCCATAATAATTGTAATGTGTGTTGGTGTGGGCCTGTTTGGGTTCATCTTGTTTGGGAACTCTGCACTTCCTGGACTTGTATGTCTATTTCCTTCACCAGGTTAGGAAAGTTTTCAGTTATTATTTCTTCAAATAGGTTCTCAATCCCTTGCTTTCTCTCTTCTCCTTCTGGTACCCTTATGATGCTAATGTTGTTATGCTTGATGTTGTCCCCTAAACTATCCACATTGTTTTGGATTCCTTTTTCTTTTTGTTATTCCGATTGGGTGTTTTCTGCTACCTTGTTTTCCAAATCGCTGACTTGATCCTCTGCTTCATCTATTCTGCTGGTGATTCCTTCTAGTGCCTTCTTCATTTCATTTATTGTATTTTTCACTTCTGACTGGTTCTTTTCTATGGCTTCTATGTGTGTGTTTTTTTATGCTTGCTATCTCTCTGATGCAGTTCTCACTAAGTTCCTTGAGCATCCTTATTGCCATTGTTTTGAACTCTGTATCTGGTAGGTTGCTTGCCTCCATTTTGTTCAGTTCTTTTTCTGGAGTTTTCTCCTATTCTTTCATTTGGGATGTATTACTTTGTTTCCTAATTTTGGCTGCCTCTCTGTTCATTTCTATGTGTTAGGTAAATCTATTACATCCCTCAGTCTTGACCAGGTGGTCTTATATACTGTGTTTCCCGAAAATAAGACTTAACTGGAAAATAAGCCCTAGCATAATTTTTCAGGATGACATCCCCTGAACATAAGCCCTAATGCATCTTTTGGAGCAAAAATCAATATAAGACCCGGTCCTATTTTGGGGGAAACATGGTAGTAGGTGCCCTATGGGGCTCAGTAGCACAATCTCCCTGGCCACCTGTGCTGGGTGCTCCAGAAGTGGCCCTTGTGTGGGTTGTGTGTGCATTCCTTTTATAGTTGAGCCTTGGTTGCTATTGGCACGTCAGTGGGTGGGATTGAGCCTCAGGCTGATTGGCTGTGGAGTTTGGCCACATTCACAGCTTACAGGCTGCTATACAGGTTGCTTAACCCAGGGAGTGGGATTCGCCCTAACAGGCTTTGGTGTCTTTTGAGACTGCCCCTCGGTTGTGCTACTTGTGGAACTAATTAGGTGGTGCTCTGCTGTGGTCTGAAGCCAACCTCCAAGTATGTTGGTTCTGGGGCTTTTTGTGAGGGGCTCCATTGCAGTCCCAGGTCAGCCACTGCCTGTGACCAGCTGGGGACAACCTAGTGAGAGCTACAAAGTGATCTCCAGTCGTTCACTGCCTCTGCTAAACCTGTAGGTGCATGGGAATGGCCACACTGCAACAGAGGACATTTGCCACCAGTGCAAGACCTAGGGTAGCTCCACAAAATGCCAGGACACTCCAAGGCCTGCTGCCACCTGATGGCTCCCTTAAAGTTCAGCCACTGCTAAAGCCTTGTGCAGTACACAAGTTGGGTGTGGCAGGGTCTTAGGGAATCACTAGAGTGGGAAGAGTTATAGTCACCAGATTAAGGTAAATTCTGGTTTGGTGCCAGTGCTGAGCCTTAAGTTACTCAGCAAAAGCCTCAGAGAACACAGAGGCTAGTTGCCTCCCACCTGGTGTATGTGGGACTGATAGTTTTGCAAGAAAGAGTGCAATGTGGGTGGGGCCGGCTGCTCTTGGAGAAAGTGCCTCCAGCATTGGGGAAGTTGGGTGGGGCGATATTCCAGTGAGTTGGAGCTGTTCCAGCAGGGTGGAGCTGCAGACCTCACCAGACCAATCAGATTCAGATGTGGCCTGTGGTGGAAGGGCTCAGCACAGGAAAGATGTCAACTACTTGCCAGCTGCAAGGTAGGAGGACCTCCTCACAGGAAAATGGCAACTGTCCTCCAGCCCTCAACCCAAAGCAACATGTGGTTTGCCCCCGTATGCCTCTGACACCCCCCAAGTCACCGTCCCTCCACCAGAACCTAGGGAGAGTACCTGGGAGTGAGAGAGTCTGTGTGCATTCTGTTTAATAGTATATTTGGGTTTCCCAAAATCCCACCCAGATGGTCGGGATTCCCCACTGTTTTTTACAGATGGATGTTGTAGGGGCTCCTCTTCCCTGTACCAGCACTGTGGGCTGGGGAGTCTAGTGTGGGGCTGGGGTCTCTTGCTCTTCCAGGGGGAACCTCTGGGGCTGAGATATCCCTCATGGTTCTCAACCACTACACGGAGGTTTGAGGCCAGACTGTTTCTCCTCTCCACCCCTCCTACCAGCCTCAATGTGGCTTCTTTATATTCTTAGTTATAAAACTTCTGTTCAGCCAGATTTCATATGGTTCTCCAGGTTGATTGTTTTATAATTTAGTTGTAATTTTCATTTGTTCATGGAAGAAAGCAGGCACAGTGTTTATCTACTCTGCCATTTTGGATCTTCCATCAAGGAATTTTCTAAGGCACTAAGGCCATAATGTGTTTGTGTTTGGCAAATTTGAGAAACAGAGTTGAAAGACAGTGTGGCTAGAGTGTAGTGAGGGAGAGAGTGACAAAATTGAAGCCAGAGAGGCAGACATGGACTTGATGATGCAGGGCCTTGGAGGACATAGTAGGACTTCATCATTTCATCCTCAGTGCAAAGAGAAGTTGCGCACAGATTTTAAAAGCGTGACTCAAAGTATGTTTTAATGAGATCACTCGGTTTCTGTGTGATTTCTTTGAAAACTCCAATTGGTTTGAAGGGAGCAAGAGAGGAATCAGATAGATCAGTTAGAAGTCTATTTCTGTGGTATAGGCAAGAAGGGGACTGGCCTATACTATGAAGGTTGCAGTATAGACGGAAAAAAGGTGAACTTTGGATATGTTTTAGAAGCATCACTGACAAGCTTTGCTGATAGGATGTATGTGTTTGGAAGTGAGGGAAAGAGAAACCAAGAAATATTTCAGACGTCATCAAACTGGTGGTATGAGGGGAGCCTCCGGAAATCTCCCCTGGAATTTACAACGAATTAAACACCTATAACTCCACAAAGGACTCCCTGCACAGCAGACGGGCAAGATGAAGAGGCTCACAACTGAATTCACCTAAAGGTGGGCAAATTATGCAAGCAGGGGAGGAGGGAAAGGAGAAGTGTGGAGACGGAAACGTGTGGGTGCCAGACACAGACCTAGCTCAGTGCTCCAAGCTCACTGCATCCTGGAACTACCGCAGCTGTGGGACAGGAAAGAACTCGCATTGCTAGGGCTCTGTTTGTGGCCCACAGGGCTGAGGGGACAACATATAACACGGCTGAACCCAATGCTCATGGCAGAGACCTCAGAGAAAAGACTGAGGAAAGAAGGCTGAAAACGGTGCTTTAAGCCTTCACTGCTGAGCAGAGAATGAAAGAATGAAAGCCTTAGGCACTGAGACTAGCAGCAGCCTCCCTACCCTCCCAGAGCTCTCCAAACACCCACCTGTCCAGTGCTAGAAGCAGAACAGTAGCAGTGTCACATCAAAAGAAAATAATATTTGCAGTGCTGAGAACTGTGGTCAACAGACACAGATTCACAGCCCAACCAGTTCTGGCAAAGGGGAGGGAGTTGTGGAAGCAGGACTGGCTGTGGTGGTCGACACTGCCATTGCTCTGGGCAACCTTTCACAACTCACCCTGCCCCGTCCCCACCGATCTGTGCAGATCCCTGAAGGCGTAAACAGAACTGCTGAAACACACAGGCTCTGAATCTGGTGCGGGAAGAGCTTTGGAACTTCAAAGGCTCTCCGCATCCGCACAAGGACTCATTGCCCTATGACACAGGTGAACTGTTAAAAGAGAAGAAGCCTGCCTTCCAGGGAATATCCCAATTGTATGAGAAGCTGGAATAGTGCAGAGAAACATAACACTACAGTGTGAGAGAAAAAAGGGCTGCAGTAGGAAACAAAATAAAACATTCTACCAACACATACTGGAAAACAAAAGAAAGACCTCTTTCTATCAACCTGTTGCAGAAGCCACTCCTTTTGATGTCTAGGAAGAGAAATAATAAATCATTAACTGACACAAATAACCAAGGCAACAAAACAGCTCAGAAAGAAAGTGAAAAGTCTCCAGAAAAATGAACTTAAAGATATGGAAATATGTCACTTAAATGACAGAGAATTCAAGATTGCAGTTCTGAAAAACCTCAATAAGATGCAAGAAAACACAGAAAGGCAGTTTAATGAACTCAGAGACACAATCAAAGAACAATACGAACATTTTACCAAAGAGATTGAAATTGGAAACCAGAACCAAATAGAATTTCTGGAGATAAAGAACTCAATAGAAGAAATTAAGAATGAAATAGTCAGCTTAGGTAGTAGAGTTGAACAGATGGAGGAAAGAATCAGTGACATTGAAGACAGAAACCTGGAAATGACATGGATGGAAGAAAAAAGAGATTTCAGACTTAAAAGAAATGAAAGAACTCTACAAGAACTTTCTGACTCCATCAGAAAGATCAATATAAGAACAATGGGCATACCAGAAGGATAAGAAAGAGAGAAGGGAACAGAGAATATATTCAAACAAATAGTCGATGAGAACTTCCCAAACTTGTGGACAGAACTGGATGCTCAAATCTAAGAAGCAAATAGAATACCTAATTATCTCAATCCTGAAAAGCCTTCTCCAAGGCATTGTATTGAAGCTATCCAAAATCAACGACAAAGTAAAAATCCTCAAGGCAACCAGGGAAAAGAAGACGGTAACCTACAAAGGAAAGCCCATTAGATTATCATCAGATTTTTCAGCAGAAACTCTACAAGCCAGGAGGGAGTGGAACCAAATATTCAAACTATTGACAGAGAGAAATTATGAGCCACGAATAACGAATCCAGCAAAGATATCCTTTAGACATGAAGGAGAAATAAAGACCTTTCCAGACATACAGAAGCTGAGGGAATTTTCTAATACACGACCTGCACTACAAGATATAATAAAGGAGGCTATTTGACCACCATCAAGAGGGACAATTTGTGGCAACCAAAACATGATAAGGGGGAGAGCAAAGGCCTGAACCGGAATATGGGAATGGGGAAAGTAAGCATGATGAAGAAAATGGAATAGCCTAAATATCAAACTACCTTTTACATAAAACTAATGGTAACCACTCAAAAAATCCAGAACTGAAATGTATACTGTAGTAAAGGAAGAACACCACCACACACAAATAATAGACAATAAAAAGACAAAAAAACAATGGAGACACAGCCTTACCAGAAAACTAAAGATAGAATGATAGCAAATCCTCACATATCAATAATCACCCTAAATATAAATGGACTGAACTCACCAATAAAAAGGCACAGAGTAGCAGATGAATCAAAAAACTAAACCCAACCATATGCAGTCTCCGAGACACATCTCAGCTACAAGGACAAGCATAGACTCAAAGTGAAAGGGTGGAAATTGACACTCCAAGCAAATGTTATCCAGAGAAAATCAGCTATAGCCATATTGATATCAGATGAAACAGACTTCAGGATTAAAAAGGTAACAATAAACAAAGATGAACGTTTCATAATGGTAAATTGGACATACAACAAGAAGATATAACAGTCATCAATATTTATGCCCCCAATCAGGAGCACTGAAATATACCAAGCAACTACTAACAGAACTAAACGGAGAAATTGACCAAAACACAATTATACCAGGAGACTTAAACACATCATTGACAGCTATGCATAGATCATCGAAACAGAAAATAAATAAAGAAACAGCAGCCCTAAATACACATTAGATGAAATGGACATAATTGACATATATAGAGCACTTCATCCTAAAATATCAGACTATACAATCTTTTCGAGTGTACATGGAACATTCTCAAGGATAGACCATATATTGGGACATAAAATCAGCCTCAGGAAAATTAAGAAGATTGAAATCATACCAAGCATATTCTCTGATCACAAGGCTTTGAAATTGGATATCAAGTGCAAAAAGAAGCAGGAAAAAACACAGATGCATGGAGATTAAACAACATACATTTAAAGAATGACCGGTCAAAGAAGAAATTAAAGGAGAGATCAAAATATACATACAAAGAAATGACAATGAAAATACTTCCTCCCAAAATTTATGGAATGCAGCAAAAGCAGTGTTTTTTTTTTAATTTATTGGGGTGACAATTGTTAGTGAAATTACATAGATTTCAGGTGTACAATTCTGTATTACATCATCTATAAATCCCATTGTGTGTTCACCACCCAGAGTCAGTTCTCCTTCCATCACCATATATTTGATCCCCCTTACCCTCACCTCCCTCCTCCCATCCCCCTTAATCTCTGGTAACCACTAAACTATTGTCTGTGTCTATGAGTTATTGTTTCTCATTTGTTTCTCCTGTTCTGTTGTTGTTTTTGGTTTATATACCACATATCAGTGAAATCATAGGGTTCTCTGCTTTTCTGTCTGACTTATTTCGCTTAGTGTTATACTCCCAAGATCCATTCATGTTGTCACAAATGTTCCTATATCATCTTTTCTTACCGCCGAATAGTATTCCATTCTGTATATATACCACAACTTCTTTATCCATTCATCTATCGAAGGACATTTTGGTTGTTTCCATGTCTTGGCCACCGTAAACAAAGCTGCAATGAACTTTGAAACACACGTGTCTTTATGTGTAAATGTTTTCAAATTTTTTGGGTAGATTCCCAGGAGAGGGATTGCTGGGTCATAGGGTAATTCTATTTGTAATTTTTTGAGGAACCTCTACACTGCCTTCCATAGCGGCTGCACCAGTCTGCATTCCCACCAACAGTGTATGAGGGTTCCTTTTTCTCCACAACCTCTACAGCACTTGTTACTATTTGTCTTGTTGATGATAGCCATTCTGACGGGTGTGAGGTGATATCTCATTGTGGTTTTTATTTGCATTTCTTTGGTGATTAGGGATGTTGAGCATTTTTTTCATATGTCTATTTGCCATTTGTAAGACCTCTTTGGAGAAATGTCTCTTCAGGTCCTCTGTCCATTTTTCAATTGGGTTGTTTATTTTTTTTGTTGTTGAGCTTCATGAGTTCCTTGTATATTTAGGATTTTAGGCCCTTATGGGAGGCACTGTTTGCAAAAATTTTCTCCCATTCAATTTGTTGCCTCTTTATTTTGCCGATGGTTTCTTTTGCTGTACGGAAGCTTTTAAGTTTTATATAGTCCCATTCGTTTATTTTAGCTTTTACTTCCACTGCCTTTGGAGTCAAATTCATGAAATTCTCTATGAACCCAAGGTCCATAAGTTTAGTACCTATGTTTTCTTCTATGCAGTTTATTGTGTCAGATCTTATGCTTGTCTTTGACCCATTTTAAATTAATTTTGATACATGGTGACAGATAGCATTCCAGTTTCATTTTTTTGCACGTGGCTATCCAATTCTCCCAGAACCATTTATTGAAGAGGCTGTCTTTCCTCCATTGTATGGTTTTAGCTTTTTGTCAAAAGTTATCACTCCGTATGTATGTGGTTTTATTTCTGGGTTGTCATCAATCCCTCTCCTTGGTATCTACCCAAAAAATTTGAAAACATGTATACATAAAGACACGTGTGCTCCAATGTTCATTTCAGCTTTGTTTTCAGTGGCCAAGACATGGAAATAACCAAAATGTCCTTCGATAAATGAATGGATAAAAAACTTGTGGTATACATACATAATGGAATACTATTCGGTGGTAAGAAAAGATGATATAGGAACATTTGTGACAACATGGATGGATCTTGAGCATATAATTCTAAGCGACATAAGTCAGACAGAAAAGCAGAGAACCCTACAATTTCACTGATATGTGGTATATAAAAGAAAAACAACAAAAGAACAGGAGAAACAAATGAGAAACAAAAACTCATAGACACAGACAATAGTTTAGTGGTTACCAGAGGGTAAGAGGGATGGGGGGAGGGAGATGAGGGTGAGGGGGATCAAATATATGTTGATGGAGGGAGGACTGACTCTGGGTGGTGAACACACAATGGGATTTATAGATGATGTAATGCAGAATTGTACATCTGAAATCTATGTAATTTCACTAACAATTGTCACCCAATAAATTAAAAAAAAGATTGTTCATGACTACCAAGTGGGGTTCATCCCTGGGGCACAAGGATGGTTCAACATATGCAAATCCATCAATGGGATTCATCACTAAAACAAAATAAAGGACAAAAATCATATGTTTATCTCCATTAATGCCCACAAAGCATTTGACAAGATACAACATCCATTCTTGAGTAAAACATTTAATAAAATAGGTATAGAAGGAAAATACCTTAACGTAATAAAGGCCATATATGACAAAACCTCAGCTAATCTCGTAATTCATGGTGAAAACCTGATGCCCTTTGCTCTATGTTCAGGAATACGACAGGGCTGTCCCCTCTCACCTCTGCTTTTCAACATAGTGTTGGAAGTTCTCACCAGAGTCATCAGGCAAGAGAAAGAAATAAAAGGCATCCAAATTGGGAATGAAGAAGTTAAATTGTCACTCTTTGCAGATGACATGATGCTGTGTGTAGAAAACCCTAAAGACTCCACCGAAAAGCTATTAGAATTAATTAATGAATTCAGTAATGTTTCTGGCTACAAAATAAATGTACAAAAGTGCATTGCTTTCCTATATACTAACAATGAAATCTCAGAAAAATAAATAAAAAGACAATTCCTTTTGCAACTGCAGCAAAAAGAATAAAATACCTAGGAATAAACTTAACCAAGAATGTGAAAGACTTATATGCTGAAAAGTATGACATTTTTAAAAGAAATTGAAGAAGACACAAAGAAATAGAAAGACCTTCCATTGTCATGGATTGGAAGAATCAACATAGTTAAAATGGCCATATTACGCAAAGAAATATACAGATTTAATACAATCCCCATCAAAATCCCAGTGGTTTGTATTAAAGAAATAGAACAAAAATCATCAGATTTGTATGGAACCACAAAAGACCCTGGATAGCCAAAGCAATCTTAAGAAAAAAGAACATTGCTGGAGGTATCACACTCCCTGACTTTAGCTTGTACTGTAGGGCAACAATAATCAAAACAGCATGGCACTGGCACAAAAACAGACACGTAGACCAATGTAATAGATTTCAGAACTCAGAAATACAACCACGTAAATATCTACAAATAATTTTTGACAAAGAAGCAGATAACATACAATGGAGAAAAGACAGCCTCTTCATTAAATGGTGGTGGGAGAATTGGAAAGCCACATGCAAAAGAATGAAACTGGAATGCTATCTGTCACGATGTGCCAAAATTTATTCAAAATGGATCCAAGCCTTAAGCATCAGTCTTAAAACAATAAACTGCATAGAAGAAAACGTAGGTATTAAACTTTTGGACCTTGGGTTCAAAGAGCATTTTATCAATTTGACTCCAAATGCAAGGGAAGTAAAAGCTAAAATAAATGAATGGGAGTATATCAAACTTATAAGCTTCTGCACAGCAAAAGAAACCATTGACAAAATAAAGAGAAAACCAACTGAATGGGAGAAGATTTTTGCAAACAGTGCCTCTGATAAGGGGCTAATATCCAAAATATACAAGGAGCTCATGCAAATCAATAACAAAGAAGCAAACAGCCCAATTGAAAAATGGGCAAAGGACCTGAAGTGACATTTGTCCAAAGAGGACATACAAATGGCAAATAGACATATGAAAAAATGCTCAACATTTCTAATCATCAGAGAAATGCAAATAAAAACCACAATGATATATCACCTCACCCCAGTTAGAATGGCTATCATCAACAAGACAAATAGTAACAAGTGCTGTAGAGGCTGTGGAGAAAAAGGAACCCTCATACACTGTTGGTGGGAATGCAGACTGGTGCAGCCGCTATGGAAGGCAGTGTGGAGGTTCCTCAAAAACTTTCGAATAGAATTACCGTATGACCCAGTAATCCCTCTCCTGGGTATCTACCCTAAATGTCTGAAAACATTTATCCATAAAGACATGTTTGCTCCAATGTTCATTGCAGCTTTGTTTACGGTGGCCAAGACATGGAAACATCCAAAATGTCCTTCGATAGATGAATAGATAAAGAAGTTGTGGTATATATACACAATGGAATACTATTCAGCGGTAAGAAAAGATGAAATAGCACCATTTGTGACAACATGGATGGATCTTGAGAGTGTAATGCTAAGCGAAATAAGTCTGACAGAAAAAGCAGATAACTGTATGATTTCACTGATATGTGGTATATAAACCAAAAAACAACAGAAGAAAAAGACAAACAAATGAGAAACAAGAAAGGTTTTCAAGTTACTTAGTATGTAATAATGTAAATGGAAGGCAAGGTTTTGATGTACATGACCAAAGTGTCTTTTAGAAAGCCTGGGCCGTTTCCATCAGTAGCATATGAAAATATCACTATATCCAATTTTCTCGATAACCTTGAGTATTACCTTATGTTATCTTGGACAGCTTTTCTGACTAGAAAGCATTTCCTTACATAGAACCATATGTACCTCTTATGGCTTCCACTTATTGGTCTAAGTTATGTGATTTAGATCTCCCCCAAATAAGTTCCTCCTGTATTTTATATCTCTGGAGAAAGCAGCTCTGGTGGTATATAGATAGGCTCCTGCATAGCACCAGAATCTCAACTGGGCGAATGATATGGCATGGTGGGCTCACATTTCCTCATTGACATTTTGTAATAATAATTTTAAAAAATACCTCATTGTTGTTCAAAACTACTTTATTTTCTCAAGGTACACTTATATTTGTACTTCAATTGTTTTCTCATATGTAACACCCCTTTGAGCTATGCAGGGTATATACTGCTTACATCTCTGAATCTGGCTTCCCAATTTCTATATAATGAAGTAAGCAAGTTGCCTACAGTAATTTGATTAAAAGCTAGCAGAATTTTTCCTACTTCCAGACTGCAGTTTGCTCTACTATCTTGCAGGTGTTCCTCCAGAGGTCAGAGGCAGTTTCCTCTACTGTTCAGTCTAAGACTCTGGGAGTTTTGATCATACTGAGCTTTTTCAACACTAATGAAGGATTTATTAAGTATAAGGAAGATGTTATTTCCATAATTCCTATATATAGAAAAACTGAGGCATACACCACCTCTGGAATATATGATGTTTCATGAAATTAGGGCTGTTTGCCCACTTTGTTCAATGCTGTACCACTAGAATATGACTGGCATACTGTAAGTACTTAATAAAGAATGAAATTAAAATTAATTAGTTAAAAAAAACGAATAAGAGTAGAACATTTGCAGAAGTAATAGTCTAGAGTTGAAACAATGGGTTCTTTTCTTGGCAATGAATTAAGACTGATATGGACAAACAAGAACATATTTACAGACACTTAAAATACAATTGGGAAAATAAGACACATATGAGTTCAGTGATAACTAACAAAAAGGCAGTGTGTACTCATCATCAAATTGCAGGACAATGGGAAAACCTAGCTAGATGCAAGTTTATCCTTATATTCTGCCACTCACTGGCCTTGTGAATTCGTCATGTAACCCTTCTTTTAAGTAGGCTTCCTTTTCTTAAGTAGGCTTTCCTATAAAATGGAAATAGGACAACCTTCCTGTCAGTGATCTTGTGAAATATAAGTGAGATATTATGTCAAGTAATTTAGCACAGTGCCTGATACGTAGGAGGTGCTTATTAAAGGATAGATATTATTGCTTATTATTACTGATACTAATGAACACAGAGTAGAAAGCTATCACTGGGATTGGGGATTAAAGGGTTTCACAAAAGAGTCTGGATTTGAGATAAACCCATAAAAGATTGATAGAATACACATTTCTGATTTTTCCCCCAGTAGGTTAAAACATTTCTAGAAGGTAAAGACTAGAATTAGTCTGTATTCTATATTGCCCTTTTAATAACTAACATATGTCAACTATGTCATAGAAATGGGAATCCAAGGATGTGAAATGGACCTATATGGTGGCAACTTTCTACATTTTACATGAAACAGTACAATATTGTCTCTATAAAGACTGTGAAAATTTAAGGATGCGCAATGTAATCCATAGAGCAAAACAATAAAAATATAATTCAAAGAGGAATAGGTAATAAGCTATTACATTAATTAAAATGCAATTATAAAAATGTTCAAATAACTCAAAAGAATGCAGGAAAGGAAGAACAACGAAACAAGACCAAAGAAGACAAATAGGAAACAAATGATAACATGTTAAATCTGAATATGACCATACGATAATTATATTAAACATTTATAGGCTAAACACTGAAATGAATGGGCAGAGATACATGGATAAAAAAGCAAGACTTAACTATATGCCGTGTACAAGAGACACATTTTAAATATGATGCAGATGGATTTAAAATAAATGCATTAAAATATATACCATGCAATCATAAGAAGGCTGGAATGGTTTTATTAATACCAGATAAAATTGACTTCATGACAAAAGTGTTACCAGAGAAAAGAAGGGGCCCTCATAATGATAAAAGGTCAATTCATCAGGAATACATAATAATCACAAGTGTGTGCCTCAAAATGTACAAAGCAAAAACTGACAAAGTTATAGGAAGAAATGAAAAGTTCTACAAAGTAGGTTTTAATATTCTCTCAGAATTGGTAGAACAACTACACAAAAATAATGTAAAGACAGAAAATTTGAACAATGTTCTCAGTCACCTTAGGTTATTGATATTTTTAGAACACTACACGCCCCAAAAAACAGAATGCACATTCTTTGCAAGTGCACACAGTATATTCACCAAGATAACCAGGTGCTAAGCCATAAAACAAGTCTCAAAAATTTTGAAATAAATGCAATCATATGGAGGTTGTTTTCTGATGAGAACATAATTAAATTAGAAATCAATAACAACATGATATCTAGGAAAACCCCAAATATTTGGAAATACCTAACATGATTGCATGAAATTCTCCTGTGGGTTAGTAACTATTAGATGAAGGGAAGGTAAAGAGAACGTTCAAATTTGGGGATGGGGACAATGACTTGTGTTGGCAAATTCTTTTCAGGGCTCTACTAAAGCCTTGGAAGATTAGAAGCTCTGTTCAAAGCTCATTTTTGTTGACCAGGCCTGAGGACCTTTATGCTTAGCTGTTAAAATTTTATGTGAGCACATAGGTTTTCATAAATGGCCTAATTCAGAGTTCCAGACTGAAAATAATGAACACTATCACCTTTGGATTAAAATAGACACAAGCACAAATGCACACACTTCACACACACACGTGCGCATGTGCTCACACTCACAATCACACCATGCATTTCGAATAAAAGATGCTAAACATCTATGGAAACATCTGCATCTTTTATGAAGTCATTTTTCCTCTAGAATAATATGAATTTGGCCTTACTCTTTATGGGCATTCTGTTTCTACACAGGTCTTATTTGATTGAGAGGATGCTTGGGTATCCCAGCTTTGAGCACAGGAGGAAGGCTGCAAAGGGAGGTCTAGGACTTGCTTGTGTTGAGGAGGAAGGTGAAGTTCAGGTACCAAGGATGTCACAATTCTAAAGACCACTGTCATGCAGGGCATCCGGCGGAGTCTCAGCTCCCACTCCCCACATAAGAACGCAGGACATGGTAAGGCCAAAAAGGAACACCCACAAAGCCATAAGTAGGGGAGTCATATCCCTATATTCTCACCAGCGGAATCCGCTTCTCTGTCGCTGCAATTCGCTCTTGCTAGCCCCATTTTTTCTCTTTTGCTAGCGTAGCCACGGCAGTTATATTAGTGGCCAATGGCTCACTGGTTACAGCTGACGGCCAACTAGCCACAGCTGCTGGCCATCCAATCACAGTTGATGGCCATTTACTACCTGAGCCAGCACCTTTCTATGTGAGGCCGAGTGCCTGGAAACTGCTTTTTGGTGTTCTGTCCCCACACCACTCTCTTGTACTACGAAGAGCAATGAATGTATGTCAGTTTGCTATTGCAGCTGTAAGAGATTACAGCAAACTTGGAAGCTTAAAACAACACAAATGTATTATCTTATAGTTCTGTGGGTCCTAAGTCTAGATAAAGTGTTGCTCTGCTGGATCTCTTGCTTAGAGTCTCACAAGGCTGAAATCCAGTTATTGATAAGTCTGCCTTTCTTTCTGGAGGCTTTAATGAAAAATCTGCTTCCAAGTTCATTCAAGTTGTAGGACTGCTGTTACATTTCCTTTTTGGCTGGCGGCTGGGGGTTTATCTCAGCTTCTATAGGCTGCCCACATCCCCTGATCATGGCCCCCTTACTCTAACTTTAAAGCCAGCAACATCACGTTGAATCTTTCTCATGCCTTGAATCTTGCTCTGCCTCCCTCTAATGCTGCATTGCTCTAACTGTTCTGTGTCCCACTTCCACTTTTAAGAACCCATGTGATTACATTGGGCTCACCTGGAAATCCAAGCTAATCTCCCTATTTTAAGGTCAGTTGATTAGCAGCTTTAATTCCACCTGCAAACTCCCTTTTGTCATGTGGAAACATTTTCATGGGACTTAACAGGAGGCAAAAGTCCTGAGGATCAAAATTCATCTTACCATAAGGCATTACCCAATAGAGTGCTCAAGGGACAATTTTGAGTGAGGTCAAAATTTGTTAGCTTGGAGACAAATCTTGGAGAGAAAGAGAATTGGGTAGAGGAAGATTTTTGAGTGATATGTCTTATTTATTTATTTATTTATTTATTTATTTATTTATTTATTTATTTATTTGTCACGCGGGGGACCCTGCTCGCTGCGCCATTTGTCGTGCAGGGTCTCAACTCCCACTTCCCGCCCAAGAACGCAGGACACGGTAAGGCCAAAAAGGAACACCCACGGAGCCATAGATAGGGGAGTCAAACCAATATATTCTCGCTGGTGGCTGGGATGGAGACACAGGAAGCAGGATCTACATAATCTGCCTAACAGCAGTCCGCGCTTGCCAGCCACCATCTTCTTGCTAGCCCCCATTCCATTCCTGCTAGCGTAGCCACAGCCGTTATATTAGTGGCCAATGGCTTACGGGTTACAGCTGACGGCCAACTAGCCACAGCTGCTGGCATCTGATCACAGTTGATGGCCATTTACTACCCGAGCCAGCACCTTTCTATGTGAGGCCGAGAGCCTGGAAACTGTTTTTGGGGGCTTTGTCCCCACATTATTTATTTATTTTTATAGTTTTATTTTATTTTATTTTTACATCCCTCACACCGTGAACCCCCCTCCCCCCATCCACCACCACCCCGACCTCACACCGAACCATCACATTTTACACATAAAATTATAGTTGGCATTCATTAATGTCCAGTCTCTGGTGTACAATGCCATGACCAGGCATCCACAGCATCCCTGAGGTGGTCTCCCAAACAGGACACATGTCCATCGGACACCCAACAAAATCCGCAAACACTATTGAATAAGTTCCCCAAAGTAATTCTCAAAAAACCCTGAGGCCATCCTGGGGTCACCAGCCGCCCCCCAATCCCTTCACCCTTCCCCCCATCCCCAACACCCTCCCCCCCGCCCATCTAACAACTCTCGGTTTTTTGTGTCCCCAAAACTGTTTCTGATTAGTTCATACACATATTCTTTTTTTTAGATTCCGCATATAAGTGAGATCATATGGTACTTGTCTTTCTCTTTCTGACTTATTTCACTTAACATAATGTTCTCTAGATCCATCCATGTTGTTGCAAATGATAAGATTTCTTTTTTCTTTATGGCTGCGTAGTACTCCATTGTATAAATGTAGCACAGCTTCTTAATCCAGTCATCGACCGATGGGCATTTCGGTTGTTTCCATATCTTGGCTATTGTGTAAAGTGCTGCAATAAACATAGGAGTGCATACAGATTTTTGAATTGGAGTTTTGGATTTCTCCAGGTAGATGCCTAGGAGTGGAATTACTGGATCATAGGGTAGTTCTATCTTCAGATTCCTGAGATACCTCCATACTGTTTTCCATAGTGGCTGCACTAATCTGCAATCCCACCAACAGTGCACTAGCGTTCCCTTTTCTCCACATCCCCGCCAGCATTTGTTGTTTGTTGATTTATTGATGATAGCCATTTTGACTGGGGTGAGGTGGTATCTCATTGTGGTTTTTATTTGCATTTCTCTGATGGTTAGTGAGGTTGAGCATTTCTTCATATGTCTTCTTGCCTTCTGTATGTCCTTTTTAGAAAAATGTCTCCTCAAGTCCTCTGCCCATTTTTTAATTGGGTTGTTTGTTTTTTTGGAGTTGAGTTGAGTAAGTTTTTTATAGATTTGTGATATTAATCCCTTATCAGATATATCATTGGCAAATATCTTTTCCCATTCAGTAGGATCCCTTTTTGTTTTATTGATGGTTTCCTTTGCTGTGAAAAAACTTTTTAGTTTGATGTAATCCCACATGTTTATTTTTTCTCTTACTTCCCTCGTGCGAGGGGATATATCAGTGAAAATCTTACTCCGGGTAATGTCCATGAAGTTTCTTCCTATATTTTCTTCAAGATATTTTATGGTTTCAGATCTTATATTTAAGTCTTTAAGCCATTTTGAATTTATTTTTGTATATGGTGTAAGGAGGTGGTCCAGCTTCATTTTCTTGCATGTGTCTCTCCAGGTTTCCCAACAGCACTTATTGAACAGACTGTCTTTACCCCATCGTACATTCTTGCTTCCATTGTCGTAGATTAGATGGGCTGATATATCTTATTTAAAGTTAAACAAAATAAAATTCTTTTTTAAGGCTTAATTTACATCCTCCCTCAAAATGATTTTTGTTCCAGCTCTGGTTATGTATTAATTGTGTGATACCTCAGTAGGTAGCTTGTCTAGGTTAAAGGGAATAGCACAGGTAGTAGGAGGTGTAAGAAACCTAAGAGCTCATCTTGACTATTTTTCACACTCTGCAGATGAGGAAACTGAAATCCAGAGAGGTAATGGTTCTCTAGCCAATTGATGGTAGAACTGGGACTAGAATCCAGGTCCCCTACTCCTGTTACCGGAGAGTGGGCTGTTTTTGTTGAGTGTGCTTTTCTCGGCATGGTGTCCAAGTTCTTGGCATCTCAAGCAAAGAATTGAACAAGACACAGAACTAAAGTGGTAAAAGAGTAGTTTATTAGAAGAGATAGTACACTCCAAAGGATTTGGAGAGGGCCCCGAGCAAAGGCAAGGCTCAAAAGGGTTAAAGGGCTCAGACTGGTGAGCACTTGGAGTTTTTATCCTTTTTTTTTCCTCCAGAATGGACTGTTCCTTTCCTGGCATGGGACCTCTTGATTGACACCTGTGATTGACAAGAGGCAATTACCTCAACTTTTTAGACTGCACATGTTACTTCCCAGAATTCATTCTGTTATAATGATATTAATGAATTTCCAGGCATATGTATGATATTATAATGTGATGGTATAATGAGGCCCAGGTGAAATGAAGGTCGTTGTGGCCTTTACTGCGCAGGTATGAGTGGCAGGTTTAATCTAGTTGGGTATTTTGTACCCATTTGTTCTTCATAGGGGTAGATAATTACAATGAAAAGGGGAAGTTTTGGGTGGAGAGGGAAGGTTTTTATGGGCCGTATCATTCTGTGGGTTGTGTTGGACATGAAGGAATGCAGAAACCCGATGCCTATCTCTAACTGCCTGCCTTGTTTTCCGCTTGAGAGACATGATCCCCATAAAATCTCTATGGGAATTTGAGGGACAGAAGGTCTTGTTTTCTGTATCTGCTTTCTGCTGAGCAGGGGCGTAGAGCTGTCCCTACCTATTGGGGGATTCATGGAAGTCTCACCCTAACTGTTCTCAGATGAGAGGAAGTGGTCTTGAGATCCGCCTGGAAGATCGCGTTGGTTTCTTTGGTTGCGACTGGTAACCTTGCTGGGGCATCCTCCGCATCCCCCAGGCCCACGAATGAGGAAAAATAGATTTTAATTAATCCGTTCAGGTGTTGTTAATTGTCCAGGAGTTAGGCCCGGAACTGGTAGGAGAGAACATTAGGCTTCAACGATTACAATCAACAAGTATGAATCAGAAGTTTTAGGGTAATTATCTAAAGCAGGGATAGGAGCTAAAAAACTGGGGAAACGGAAACATAAGGATGAATGGAAACTTAAATTTTCTATAGGAAAGAAAACGTAAAAGTTTTTCAGTTTCGGGAGGGGGCTACTCGTTGGCCCGTATCACTCCTAGTCCAGTATGTCATATCAAATTGTTCATGTCTCACAGTGGTAAATACAGTTGTATATCTTTTTTTTTTTGACTTGCCAAAGAATTTATTTCAATAAGAGAATAAATAATCTCAGAAGGAAGGTCCATGATTCTGGGAAGAGTGATGGAAAAGAAATTGATCAATATGCAGTTATATCCAAACAAATATTTTTTCATAAAATAATATTAATATCTAACTTTTGGAATTTGGAAAAATAAAAAATTAAATCATTGAAAAAAATGAATCTAAAATATGAGAGAATTGATCTGATTAAGATGTTATATATTTCCTTATATTATTTGGTGATAGGGATAATGATGTTAGTTTTAGACATTATTTTGGAAAACCACTAGGATAAGCACCAAAAGAATAGGAAGAGAGGGTATAGTTTTCAAACCAGTAGAAGAAAAGAATGGATTAAGAAAAATAAACCAAGCAAAGAACTCAAAAGAGCTAAAAAGCAGAAAAAATAGAAAACACACACAAAAAAATGAGAGAATGATTAGATAACCACACCCACTGTTCAAAACACCAGTTAATACAGTTGTATATCTTAAAGATAAAATTTATTTCAGGTCTTCCTTCCTTCTTTCCTTCCTTCCTTCCTGCCTTCTTTCCTGCCTTCCTTCCTGCCTGCCTTCCTTCCCTCCCTCCCTCTCTCTCTCTCTCTCTCTCTCTCTCTCTCTCTCTCTCTCTCTCTCTCTCTCTCTCTCTCTCTCTCTCTCTCTCTCTCTCTCTCTCTGTCTCTCTGTCTCTCTCTCTCCAAAATCCAAAACTACATCATCATAATGGGGATAAATAATTGTGAAAGTAGACACTGTACACTAGCACTGTAAGGGAGTCCAGGTGTTCCTACCCAGTCAATGGCAACATAGGAAAATGGGGCATCTTCAGCTGAAGAAGTAGTCACTTAACTTTCTTTTTCAGGATCTGCATGACAGACCCTGCAGATGCCATAATCCTCAAAAGAAAACATTGTTAAGCAGTCAGACTCTGGTAATGAGCATGACCTGAATCCAAATTGATTATTCTCAACTAAATCCATACCTTGAGATAGGACACGTAAGAAAAAAATAATTTGGTCTAGTTAATATCAATGAGTATATCTTTTCCTCATAAGCCTCTTGGTAAGCTGGTTGTAGAAGAAATATGATTGATGACAGAAGGCAAGTAGGACAAAGCTTATTTTTGCCAATAGAATCCTGAATTTTCACCTGTGCCCCATTCTTAGATAATAAGGTACTTTTTGTTTTTCAGAGCCTACTTATTCAGAGCCTGCTTATCTAGGCCTCTTTCATCTTCTCCATCCACCTTAAAATTATTTTCTACTGATTATCTCCATGACAGTCAATGGATAGGAAAAGAGGAAGACAGATAGTTCAGATTTCTGAGACATTCTAAGCCAAAGACTAGTGGGAAAGAGGTTAACTCTAATGGTTAAAAAAAAATGAGACTTGGATTTTCAACTTTCTTCACATAGATTTATTATTATTATTATTATTATTATTATTATTATTATTATTATTACATTAGCCAGAATGATTATTATCTCTTCTGAATTCCTTTAATTTCCAAAGCAGTAAAATACAGTGGTGAAAAACAGAGGTTCTCCAGTCAAACTATAGTTCTAGATTTCAGTGTCACTTCCATTATTTCCGAGCTTCATGGCCTTCAGTATTTCACCTCTCTCAGCTTTAGTTCCTCATCATTCAAGAAAGGTATTATTAATAGTTTCTACTTTATAGAGTTGTTGGGATTATTAAATTAGATAAAATGAGATAGAAAATATAAAATACTTATCCTTGTGCCCGACACCGAGTACAAAGTATTAAATATTACCTGTTAATATTTTGAAACTTATGCTGACTAGGGAAATTAACTCCCATATGGCAGGCTTGTGAAAGATTCTATATTTATATCAGTTTCCACATGAAATTAGATAATTTCTTATTTTCAGCCCTTTCCAAGAGATCAACATTCAAAGAAGACCTTGAAAAAATGTTTGTTAAATGAATGAATGAATAAATAAATACAGCCCTACTGCCCAGGTAGCCTCATGCATTAGTCAGGATGCCCCCCATTATGCTATGGAAACAAACAACTCCAAAATCTGATTGGTTCAAAACCACAAAGGTTTATATCTTGCCCATGCAATATATTCAATTGCTCATCAGAAGTAGAGATTTTTTTTTTTAAATTTAGGTTGGTGCAAAAGTAATTGTGGTTTTTCCAATTATTTTTAACCTTTTAAACCGCAATTACTTTAACACCAACCTAATAATTGTAGCCATTTAGAGATGTAGGCTGGCAGATTAGCCATTATCTCAAACACTGCTGATTGTTATGCTGGAAAGAAAGCGCTCTGGAGGGTTTAACCATAGCAATTCAAAGTGCTCCAGCTTAAAAAAAGACCAGCATCATTGCCATTCTCAAATCCTTGGCAAGAAATAAGTCACGTGCCGCACTGAACCAGAAGGAATTCAGGAAGGAAAATCTACTATGTGCCTGAAAGGGGTAAGAATCAGAAATATTTGATGAATGGCATTAATATCTACAATGCCTTGTAACTATGACTAATGAATCTCTTTTCTCTCTTTAGACTCTGAGCACCCTGACCATATTGACCAGCAACATTTCTGGTATATATTACTGCACAGCTGTAAACAAGGTTGGCACTGATGAGAGAAGCATACAATTCTATGTCTCAGGTAAATTCTGAACCAGAGAGGGTAAAACAGACAGGATAAATGTTTCATGACGTGTTTAAAGATGCATGAAAAATGAACTTTTTCTCAAATCTAGGCCTGCAAAGTTGACTGAGAATCTGTAATTGAAAGCTCATTATATGAGTTTAAGGCAGAGTTCTGCTGAAATGCAAATATCCTGGAAGTGGAAACACATTAAGTCAGTATTAGACATGAACGTCTTAGCAGAATCTGATTGTTATAACTTTCCTTTGGATTTTAGTGTAAGTTTTTTATTTACTTATTGGGATTACAATTGTTAGTAAAATTACATAGATTTCAGGCGTACAATTCTATATTACATCATCTATAAATACCATTGTGTGCTCACCACCCAGAGACAGTTCTCCTTCTATCACCATATATTTGATCCCCATTATCCGCATCTCCCACCCCCACACCCATTACACTCTGGTAACAACTCATTACACTCTGGTAACCACTAAAATGTTGTCTCTGTCTATCAGTTTTTGTTTTTCATTTGTTTGTCTTGTTCTTTTGTTGTTTTTGGTTTATATACCACATATCAGTGAAATCATATGGTTCTCTGCTTTTTCTATCTGACTTATTTCACTTAGCATTATACTCCCAAGATCCATCATGTTGTCACAAATGTTCCTATATCATCTTTTTTTACCGCCAAATAGTATTCCATTGTGTGTATATACCACAACTTCTTTATCCATTCATTTATCGAAGGACATTTTGGTTGTTTCCATATCTTGGCCACCGTAAACAAAGCTGAAATGAACATTGGAGCACATGTGTCTTTATGGATAAATGTTTTCAGATTTTTTGGGTATACCCAGGAGAGGGATTGCTGGGTCATATGGTAATTCTATCCGTAATTTTTTGAAGAACCTCCACACTGCCTTCCATAATGGTTACACCAGTCTGCATTCCCACCAACAGTGTATGAGGGTTCCTTTTTCTCCACAGCCTCTCCAAACACTTGTTATTATTTGTCTTGTTGATGACAGCCATTCTGACTGGGGTGAGGTGATATCTCATTGTGGTTTTTATTTGCATTTCTCTGATGATTAGTGATGATGAGCATTTTTTCATATGTCTATTTGACATTTACATGTCCTTTTTGGAGAAATGTCTCTTCAGATCTTCCGCCCACTTTTCAATTGGGTTGTTTGTTTTTTGTTGTTGAGTTTCATGAGTTCCTTGTCTATTTTGCATATTAGACCCTTATCGGAGGCACTGTTTGCAAAAATATTCTACCATTCAGTTGGTTGGCTCTTTATTTTGTCAATTGTTTCTTTTGATGTGCAGAAGCTTTTAAGTTTCATATAGTCCTATTTGTTTATTTTACCTTTACTTCCATGCCTTTGGAGTCAAATTCATAAAATGCTCTTTGAACACAAGGTCCATAAGTTTAGTAACCATGTTTTCTTCTATGCAGTTTACTGTGTCAGGTCTCATGCTTAAGTCTTTGATCCATTTTGAATTTGGTGCATGGTGACAGATAGCAGTCTAGTTTCATTCTTTTGCATATGGCTATCCAATTCTCCCAGCAGCACTTATTGAAGAGGCTGTCTTTTCTCCATTGTATGTTTTTAGCTTCTTTGGCAAAAATTATCTGTCCATATTTATGTGTTTTTTTTCTGGGATCTCAATTCTATTCCATTGGTCTATGTGTCTGTTTCTCTGCCAATACCATGCTCTTTTGATTATTGTAGCCCTGTAGTACAAGCTAAAGTCAGGGAGTGTGATACCTCCAGTATCGTTCTTTTTAAAAAATATTGCTTTGGCTATTCGGGGTCTTTTGTGGTTCCAAACAAATCTGATGATTTTTTGTTCTATTTCTTTAAAAAATGCCATTGGGATTTTGATGGGGATTGCATTAAATCTGTATATTGCTTTGGGCAATACGGCCATTTTAACTATGTTGATTCTTCCAATCCATGAGCAAAGAATATCTTTCCATTTCTTTGTGTTTTCTTCAATTTCTTTCAAAAATGTCTTATAGTTTTCAGCGTATAAATCCTTCACATCCTTGGTTAAGTTTATATCCCTAGGTATTTTATTCTTTTTGCTGCAATTGGAAAATGAATTGTTCTTTGCCTTTCTTTTTCTGAGATTTTATTGTTAGTGTATAGGAATGCAATGGACTTTTGTACGTTGATTTTGTAGCCAGCAACTTTACTGTATTTGTTGATTGTTTCTAAAAGCTTTTTGGTGGAGTCCTTAGGGTTTTCTATATATAGCATCATCTCATCTGCAAAGAGTGATAAATTCACTTCTTCATTTCCAATTTGGATGCCTTTTATTTTTTTCTCTTGCTTTATTGGTCTGGCAAGGTCTTTCAACACTGTGTTGAAAAGTACAGGTGGTGGGGACAGCCTTGTCGTGTTCGTGAACATAGAGCAAAGGGCTTCAGTTTTTTACTGTTAATTATTATATTAGCTAGGGGTTTGTCATATATGGCCTTTATTACATTAAGGTATTTTCTTTCTATACCTATTCTATTAAATGTTTTAATCATAAAGGATGTTGTACCTTACAAAATGCTTTTTCTGCATCAATTGATATAATCATATGATCTTTGTCCTTTATTTTGTTTGTGTGATGTATCACATTGATGGATTTGCAGATTTTGAACCATCATTGTGCCACAGAGATGAACCCCACTTGGTCGTGATTGATAATCTTTTTGATGAATTATTGTATTCGATTTGCTAGAATTTTGCTTAGGTTCTTTGCATCTGTACTCATCAGAGATATTGGTCTGTAGTTTTCTTTTTTTGTGTTGTCCTTACAAGGCTTTGGTATCAGGGTAATGTTGGCCTCATAAAATGAGTTAGGGAGTACTGTCTCTTCTTCAATATTTTTAAAAGTTTGAGCAGGATTTGTATTAGATCCTCTTTGAAGATTTGGTAGAATTCACTAGTGAAACCATCTGGTCCAGGACTTTTGCTTTGGGATGTTATTGGATGACTGTTTCAATTTCGTTACTGGTGATCGGTCAGTTTAGATTTTCCAGTTCTTCATGGTTCAGCCTAGGAAGGCTATATGTTACTAAGAACTTGTCCACTTCTTCTAGGTCATTGAATTTGGTGGCATATAGTCTTTCATAGTATTCTTGCGTGATCCTTTGTATTTCTGTGGTGTCCGTGATAACTTCCCCTTTTTCATTTCTGATTTTGTTAGTTAGTGTCTTCGCTCTTTTTATCTTAGTTAGTCTAGCCAAGGGTTTTGTCAATTTGTTAAATCTTTTCAAAGAACCAGCTCTTTATCACATTAATTTTTTTCTATTGTCTTTTTGTTCTCTATTTCATTTAGTTCTGCCCTGATTTTCGTTATTTCCTTTCATCTGCTGACCTTGGGTTTCATTTGTTCTTCTTTTTCTAGTTCTTTAAGGTGTATCATGAGGTTATGTATTTGGGATTTTTCTTGTTTCTTAAGATAGGACTGTAATGATATAAATTTCCCTCTTAAAACTGCTTTCACTGCATCCCAAAAATTTTGGTAGAATGTATTTTCATTGTCATATGTTTCTATGTATCTATGATCTCTCCTCATATTTCTTCTTTGACCCGGTCATTCTTTAAAAGTATGTTGTTTAATCTCTATGTATTTGTGGTTTTCGCTGCTTTCTTTTTGCAGATGATATCCAATTTCCAAGCCTTGTGATCAGAGAATATGCTTGGTATGATTTCAATCTTCTTAAATTTGCTGAGGCTGATTTTATGTCCCAACATATGGTTTATCCTTGAGAATGTTCCATGTACACTCGAAAAGAATGCATAGTCGAATGTTTTAGGATGAAGTGCTCTATACATGTCAATTATGTCCATTTCATCTAATGTGTCATTTAGGGCTGCTATTTCATTATTTATTTTCTGTTTGGATGATATATCCATAGCTGTCAAAGATATATTTAAGGCCCCCGGTATAATTGTGTTTTGGTCAATTTCTCTGTTTAGTTCTGTTGGTAGTTGCTTGGTATATTTCAGTGCTCCCTGATTGGGGGCATAAATATTGATGACTGTTATGTCTTCTTGTTGTATAGTCCCCTTTACTATTATGAAATGTCCATCTTTGTCTCTTGTTACCTTTTTCACCCTGAAGTCTGTTTCATCTGATATCAGTATGTTTCATCTGATATCAGTATGACTACACCTGATTTTCTCTGGAAAACATTTGCTTGTAGTGTCAATTTCCACCCTTTCACTTTGAGTCTATGCTTGTCCTTGTAGCTGAGATGTGTCTCTTGGTGACTGCATATGGTTGGGTTTAGATTTTTGATCCAATCTGGTACTCTGTGTCTGTTTATTGGTGAGTTCAGTCCATTTACATTTAGGGTGATTATTGATATGTGAGGATTTCCTGTCATTCTATCTTTAGTTTTCTGGAAAGGCTGTGTCTCCATTGTTTCTTTGACTTTTTGTTGTTGTCTATTATTTCTCTGTGGTGGTATTCTATGATGTTTCCCTCTGTTTCTTCTTTTATTACAGTACGTATTTCAGTTCTGGATTTTTGTGAGTGCTTACCCTTAAGATTATGTAAAAGAGTGTTTGATAATTATATTATTCCGTTTTCTTAAGCATGCTTACTTTCTCCATTCCCATATTCCAGTTCAGGCCTTTACTGGCCCCCGTTTTATGTTTTGTTTGCCACAAATTGTCCCCGTTGATGGTGGTCAAATAGTCTCCTTTAGTATTTCTTGTAGTGCAGGTCGTGTATTAGAAAATTCCCTTAGCTTTTGTATGTCTGGAAAGGTCTTTATTTCTCCTTCATGTCAAAAGGATATCTTTGCTGGATTCGTTATTCTTGGCTCATAATTTCTCTCTGTCAATAGTTTGAATATTTGGTTCCACTCCCTCCTGGCTTGTAGAGTTTCTGCTGAAAAATCTGATGATAATCTAATGGGCTTTCCTTTGTAGGTTACCGTCTTCTTTTCCCTGGCTGCCTTGAGGATTTTTACTTTGTCGTTGATTTTGGATAGCTTCAATACAATGCCTTGGAGAAGGCTTTTCAGGATTGAGATAATTAGGTATTCTATTTGCTTCTTAGATTTGAGCATCCAGTTCTGTCCACAAGTTTGGGAAGTTCTCATCGACTATTTGTTTGAATATATTCTCTGTTCCCTTCTCTCTTTCTTATCCTTCTGGTATGCCCATTGTTCTTATATTGATCTTTCTGATGGAGTCAGAAAGTTCTTGTAGAGTTCTTTCATTTCTTTTAAGTCTGAAATCTCTTTTTTCTTCCATCCATGTCATTTCCAGGTTTCTGTCTTCAATGTCACTGATTCTTTCCTCCACCTGGTCAACTCTATTACCTAAGCTGGTTACTTCATTCTTAACTTCTTCTATTGAGTTCTTAATCTCCAGTAATTCTATTTGGTTCTTTTTCAAAATTTCAATCTCTTTTGTTAAATGCTCATTGTTCTTTGATTGTATTTCTGAGTTCATTAAACTGCCTTTCTTGTGTTTTCTTGCATCTCGTTCAGTTTTTTCAGAATTGCAATCTTGAATTCTCTGTCATTTAAATCACATATTTCCATATCTCTAAGTTCCTTTTCTGGAGACTTCACTTTCTTTCTGAGCTATCTTGTTGCCTTGGTTATTCATGGCAATCACTGATTTACTATTTCTCTTCCTAGACATCTACAGGAGTGGCTTCTGCAACAGGTTGATAGGTATGCGAAGAGCTTTTGAAATCCCAAAGCTCTTTCTGCACCAGATTCAGAGCCCGTTTGTTTCAGCAGTTCTGTTTACTCCTGCAGGGATCCGCCCAGATAGGTGGGGCCAGAGGCGGGGTGAGATGTGAGAGGTGGCCCAGAGCAATGGTGGCGACCACCACCACAGCCAGTCCTGCTTCCACAGCTCCCTCCCCTTTGCCGGAACTAGTTCAGCTGCGAATCTTTGTCTGCGGTCCACAGTTCTCAGAGCAGCAAATATTCTGTCCTTTGATCTGACACTGCTACTTTATAGCTTCTAGTACCGGGCAGGAGGGTGCGGGGCAAGCTCTGGGAGGGTAGGGAGGGGTCTGCTAGTCTCTGTGCCTAAGGCTTCCATTCTCCGCTCGGCAGTGAGGGCTTAAACCACCGATTTCAGCCCTCTTCCCTCAGTCTTTGCTCCGGGGTCTGCCGTGAGTGAGCGTTGGACTCAGCCGTGTTATATGCTGCCCCCTCAGCCCTGTGGGCCATAAGCGGAGCCCTAGCAGTCCGAGTCCTTCGGTAGTCCCGGGAGCAGCGAGCTCTGAGCACTGAGCTAGGTCTGTGTCCTGTGCCCACGTCTCCTCACTTCTCCTCTCCCTCCTCCCCCGCTCACGCGATTCACCCACCTGGAGGTAATTTCAGTAGTTGGCCTCTTCGTCTTGCCTGTCTGCTCTGCAGGGAGTCCTTTGTGGAGTTATTGTTGTCCGATTCATTGTAAATTCCAGGGGAGCGGTACAGAGGCTCACCTCACGCCGCCATTTTTTCCCATTTCATTTCACACTTCTTGTTCACTACTTGTATAATGATGGTTGTATAATGATGGTCACAGTGTAGTTTATCATACAGGCAAAAACAAGTGAAAGTTTAGGAATGACAGGTGGTGAGAGGAAGTAAGTTCTCTGGAGATTTTTAGTTTAAGACAACCTCACTCCTAAATTATCTTTTCTGGAAGATGGGGCTGAGACCCCAGAGAAAACAGTACGATGTACCATGGATAGCTCACCTTGACAAGTCAGGTGTGAAGAATTACCAGAACTGAGCAGTTTCATTCAGCTGAGAGCTTGTACAACTTCTGGAGTGAAGTTGGAGAACTGAACACAATGGATGATTTATTGGCATAAACACCTGCTACTATAGATAGCTGCTGAGTTCCAATTGGCTCATGGCTTTCCCAAAACAAGGGCTTCTGAAGACATTCTGGAAACCTAAGATCAATGAGTCTGCCTTTCATATTCTGGAGACTGATGGATTCATACATAGTAATAATAACAATAGCCACTGCTAACATTCATTGAGCTCTTCCTATGTGCCAGGTACTATACTATATGCTTTCAATGGTTTAATGCAACTAATTCACACGACAATCTTATTAAGTGGGCACTGTTGTTTTACATATAAAGTAACTGGAGTAAAGCTCAAATATAGCTAGAATGAGGTGGAGCTAGGTGGCATGGCTGCAGAATCTATACTCTTAACAACTTACTTAATCTTTGAACTCACCAAATCACTGAGGCAACCTGTAGTATATGGAGAAATTGACATGGCTTCTATAAAAAAAACCTCTTCCAAGACTCACACTGTGAAGCAAAGCACCCTGATGGTCAGGGCAAAAGCCCTATTGGCCTAGCTTCTGAACAAATACGTCGCTTTTTGCTTGAGAAAAGTGGTTACTCCTTGATAACCACTGCTGCCACAATTCTGGCCTCAGAGGGATTCTGTTCCCCTATTAATACTCAGGGCTAAATATGGAAAAGGGGTCATTTCCTTGATTCTCTGTAGCTCAGCTGGATCAAAGTGGAATTATTCAAAATTATTTTATTGAAAGTTATGACAAACTGAAGAAATATAACCGCTTAGGAGAGTGTCATAAATCTGGACAACCTGACTCATCTTCAGCTCATGATTCACCACAGAGATCCCTTTTCAGCTTACTCAAAGACAGTTTCTGTGTAGCAGAAAACAGTTTATATTTCTATCCCCAGAGTCTGGGGATCCTTAGATTCCTTGAAGCCCAGGACAAAGCTCTCCTTTCTAGCTTATTCTAGTAGTATTCTCTATGTTTTTGTTTCTGTTGATTTCTTGGATACTAAAATATTACTCCTGAAAATAATATCATAGCCATCCTCTAGGGGAGAACTTATCCATATAGGCCTCATCAAGATGAACTTCTTAGATTGTATGGTACAGCAAGCCACAGTGTAATGTTCATACAGAAAGTGTACACACACAGAAAGAGTCATTTCTTTATAGATCCTGATGTGGGAAATCAGGCCTGCCTCACTTATGGGAATTATTTGAGAGGATACATGTAGCTAAGAAAGAAACATTGGACATAATTCATTTAGACTTTCAGAAAGCCCTCTGAGTAGAAACTTTAAGAATATTCCACCATAGAGACAACATAAAGGAAAAAAGTCACAATGATATTGGAAGAATGATTTATATAAATGGAACAAAAGAAGACCTTCTCTGGTTGAGGATATATAAATAACAGTGTGTGCTCTGGAATTTGTTCTGAGAACAGTCTTCTTGATCTGAAAAGAGGGTTCACAGTGATAGTTTCCAAGCTTACAGGTGATACTAAGCATTTTTAGATGGTGCAAAGCGGAGCCAACAGGGAGACACTTCAGGATGATTTCAGGAGACAATGGGCCCAGGAACTAAGGACAGCAGTCAGGCCAGAAAATTGGTGAGGGGAATGAAGAGCAGTTTAAGTCTAAACCATCCTGGCCTCTCTCTTATTCTCTCCAAGTCCTATACAAAAAGTAATAATAAGGTTGACAGGGTAGCCCTGTGCTTGTAGTTTTAATAGAAAGAATGGGCTGGAAGACAGAGGACTGGACTACGTCTCATAGTAGGCCTGGGATCTGTGAGTGAACAGATGTTTCTGCCACCACACATACATGAGAATGAGTCATTGAGAATGGAGGCAGCAAATTCAGTCTTTTCCATTTTTTTTTTTCTGGACAGCAACTTCTTTCTTTTCTCAAGTCATGTAATAGCTGTATGGGAAACAGCTGGAGTGAGCTGAGAAAGGTTCAAGGAGAATGTCCTAACAGAAAAGCATGGGCTCCCAATTGAGGGAAAGGCTGGGGAGGAGGAAGCTTGTGTATTCTGAATAAAACAGAATGATTTCTTAAAATCCCTGGCGGCACACTGCTCTGCTGGACACACATAATTCCTGTCCCTGTCCTGGCTGCCCAGAAAAAGAGACTGTTTTGTGTCTTACCCTTTATCTTCAGAAAGACAGAAAGGAATAAACAAATGTGCAGACACTTGGCACTCCTGACTGCCAAATGTCAAACATGGGAAGTGGTCCCCAAGGGAGATAGGACTGTTCAAGCAACTCACCCTACTTCTCAAACACCATCACAATTATGCATAAAATATACTGAATTTAACTGTAATTTCATTGCTCTAATTTCAGCTTCTTCTCCCACTCTCATTCTGTTCTCCATGGAAACAGGCTGGTGATCCAACTTTCAAACACCCTTTCCTAGACTTAGAGATTATTATGCACCCCAATCAGCTTGATTTTCCCTAAGTAGCTCAGATTAAAAGGCTGAAAG
Organism: Rhinolophus hipposideros; assembly: GCF_964194185.1. Taxonomy (NCBI): domain Eukaryota; kingdom Metazoa; phylum Chordata; class Mammalia; order Chiroptera; family Rhinolophidae; genus Rhinolophus; species Rhinolophus hipposideros. The sequence continues at coordinate 80,366,606 of NC_138046.1, read as the reverse complement.
ACTTTGTTTATGCATCAGTCATCTTCATTACCAATGACTGCCCCATCTAATTTATTCTGGGGAGGTGGGGCGAATAGGGTGGTGCTAGGTCATAGGAAAACTATACTCCAATACCAAAGGAGAATTATAAATGAGAAATTAGAAAACCAGTGATATAGTCTTGGCTCTATTGCTAAACCTGGTTGTATGATCTTGGTAAATTGTTTCCCTTCCCTTGGACTCATCTTGCCCATCTATAGTATGAGGGGAAAAACAACAATAGTGGAGATAAGCTGATGCAACTGCAATTCCATAACAATGACTTTGGGAAAAGTCTTAAGATATAATGTTTGGAGCATAGGAAGACAGAAGGAGATGGAAAGACGGAGGGGTGGGAGATGAGGAAGGAAAGGATCTCTGTTCTTGCTATTCCAGACTGAAAATCTGCCCTCTGTTACTTTGACATTTTATTAATTTTTCCACTTATATAAATATTTGTGTCTATTCATTAGCACATTTCTGACATGTTTACAAGACATCTGATATGTTATTTCAGATCATTTTGCCCCTCTTTTGCCTAGCCCAAACCAGAGGCAGCTGGACTGTCCCAATAGCTTCAGAAACAGAAACCATGGAATGTAGAAGTTTTAAATTAAATCATTCATAGATAAAACCCCGGGAAACTAAGACCTTATTGTTATTATTACTGTTGTTGTTGTTATTATAATTATTATTTGCAAATGCATAATAAGCCAAGCAAAACCTTCTTTCTTCTGTCATTTTCTAAGATCAGCTTAGGTGCCCAATGTAGGTGGCTGCCTTAACTGAGGAGAGGGACCTCAGATGACGGTATAGATTTTCTCAGGGCTCTTTCACATGATGATGACTTCGTGGTCTTAGGGGAAATTTACCATATGTACAAGCAAGTTTCCAGGAAAGGGCATCCCCACCCTGATCCCAAGCAACCCAGAGCACAGTGTCAGCAAGGAAAATCTGTAAAGATTTGGCTTTACAAATGTAATTGCAGACAGTTTCTACCAGCTCTTTTCTCTGTCCCCATTGGTGGTTAGAGCCTTGGGCCACCACAGTTTGCTGCAAACTGAGTTTCTTTCTCCTCTAGAAGGAATGACTGTTCTAAGCTCACATGCTTAAGCCCCAACACAACAGAGGGACTACTGTTGTCAAGTTGCTTCTCAGCGTGGAGGACTACTGATCTGAATAGGACCTCTCTGATCAGATAACATGAGAAAAGTAACAGTCACATTCAAAACCTCTCTGCCAGAGCATATGTCCAAAAGAAGCAGTGGAATGAAGTAGAATTGAACCCCTTCTAATCTGTGTTGTTCAGAATATAAAAAAAGATAACCCACAAGGATTCTCTGCCTGAGCCTGACAGTGGAAGTGACATATGAACTACTCATCTTTTCCAGATATAATTAAACTGAGTATTAAAAACATAGGCACCTAAAAGATGAAGAGTGTAGTACAAACTCAAAGTGGAGTCTCCAAACTCTTTATCCTAAAGCTAAGCACTAATGGCATAAGTGGGACTTTTCCCGAGTATAACTCAAGTCCGTGGAGGATTCTTGTTTTCAAGCAAATTAATGCTTTTTGAATGGTTTCACCTTTGCCCCAACTCAAAGTTGTTATTTTTAATAATTACAACCAAAAGCACATGTCTAATCATCTATTTTCATTCACTGAGCTTGTCTGTAATTTTTTATGGCCAATGACTGTAGTTTGAAACCTGTTCTTTTAGGGAACAAACAGCTAGTTTAAAGAGACTGAGCTGTTACAAGCTGATAATTTGGGCTCAGAGGACCTTTGGCAACTGCCATGGTTTATATCTGAGTTTCAGCAATGCTAAAACAAGTGCAAAAAAGCTGGAATTCAGATACCCAAAACCCCTCGACTGCCTCTGGCAATCTTCCAAAGACTTTGATGTATATGACCTCATTTCTTTCCCATTTGTCACAAAAATCAATGGCATTGTGGTTTTCAGATAGATTTGGGATTTCACAAGATGCTCTGTACTTCCCATATGCCTCAGATGGGGAGTTTTCTGGACAGCGTTTGACTTTTCCAGAAGCAAATTGCATGGGAGGGTATTCCTAGAGAATTAAGGGCAAAAGAAATAGAGTGTAGAAAAGCTTTTGTTATTTGTCCCCTTTCAATGTCCTAGAATTGCACATTGCCAAGATCCTAAAGTTCCTTATAGATCACCTAGTCCAGACTTCCTCTCCTTTCTCCTAATGCTTCAATTACAACCACAACATTTCCTCCAAGGATTCATTTAACTTCAACTTGAGTGTCTCCAGTGATAGAGAACTTTTGTGTTTCCCTGAAAATAAGACCTAACTGGACGATCAGCTCTAATGCATCTTTTGGAGCAAAAATTAATATAAGACCTGGTCTTATTTTAATATAATATAAGACTGGGTCTAATAATATAATATAATATAATATAATATAATATGATATGATATAATACTGGGTCTTATATTAATTTTTGCTCCAAAAGATGCATTAGAGCTGATGGTCTGGCTAGGTCTTATTTTCAGGGAAATACGGTTTTCCCCTACTTCCTGAGGCAGCCTTCTCCTTCTTGGGGCATGTCTATTAGAAAGTTTGTCCTTATACTAAATTTGCTTCCATCCACACTCCTAATCTCACTGAAGTCGCAACAAAGCCTGTCTGCTTACTCTTCCTAGTAACAGACCTTCAAAGATCTGAAGACAAAAATATCCAGATTTTAATCCCTTCATCTGGTCCCCATAAGTCATGATTTCTAGGGTGCACACTATGAAAAAATAAGTATTTTATATGTATGAGTCATTGGAGACATCTATATTAGGCTGAGGTGGGAGAAATAAGGCAGTGACACATCCTCTGAAACATCAGGCTTGAAACTCATTCATTCATACAGCCATATAGGGGAAGGGAAAGAAAGAGAAAGGAGGGAAATTAGGGCTAAAATGCAGCCAGCAAAACTAGCTACCACTTCCTGTTAGATTCACCGGTCAGGTCAATTTCAGTCATGCAAACACAGCAACCTTCTTGTCTCTCTCCTAAAAAGCTTTAAATGTCAATGTCTTAGTCAGCTTAGGCTCTCATAACAAAATACCACAGACTGGATGGTTTAAAGAACAGGAATTGATTTCTCACATTTATTGAACCTGGGGAAGTCCAATTAACATGCTGTCCAATTTGCTTCCCAGGTAAGGGCTCTCTTTCTGGCTTGCAGAGAGTGGAGAGAGAGAAGATTCTGTTCTCTCTTCCTCTTAGAAGGACACTAATTCCATCATAATCGCTTTCCCCTGATGACCTCATATAAACCTCAAATTACCTCTCAAAGGCTCCACCTCCAAATAGCATCACATTGGGGGTTAGTACCTCAATATATGAATTGGGGGGCACAAAAATTTAGTCCATAATAATCAAGTATCTCATCCATTCCAGTACTCAGTTCTTTGTTAAATAAGGCACTATTAGGTTCAGAGACTATAGCTGAAAAATACCTTCATGGCATGGAATTCAGGGCTTTGCTTTTACCTTTCACAATTTCAGACATGCATGAGAACTTTTGTCAGGAAGCATGACCCAGCCTGGCCTGAAGCATGCCTGTTCACCTTCATGAGACCCTCTGGCCTTTTGGAGCCTGACTATATAATAGTTTTAAGTCTAGTAACTATAGCTATGCTAAACTCATCTCCCAAAAGGCAGTCTCCAGGATCCCCATCAATATCTTGTTGTCAACTGCATTACAGAAAAGATGATCATTACATACAACATCTTAAAACATTGGTCAATGATTGATGAGTGTTCATAAAGTGCTTTGTAATAGCCAAGATGGGATTCCTTACCTGAAGTAGTTTTATACTCTAAGGAGTCAAGACAAGATAATGAGTGAGACAAGATGGAAAATAATGAAAAAGACTCAGGGACACTTATGAGAATAAAAATATATTATGTGATAGTTTGCTCTAAATTTTGAAGTACAGTCAATGCATATTATTTTCCTTCCTATTCTTGATAAGGTATCTTCAAGCATCATACAAACCAACTGATAATAAAGAGAAACATGTAACAAATACTTCAAGGCATTATGTATATAATGTCAGATAGTATTAGCACAGAAAAGGGAGTGGTCAGTTTGGGCAGGGGCAGCCAAAGGGGCTTCAAAAAGACCAGAACAGTGATGGATAAATAGGTATGATTCACGAAAACAGAGAAGTTGGGAATGGCATTTCAAGAGAAGAAGGTGGCATGAGCAAAAGGTATACAGGTTGGAATTGATCAATCAACACTCATTCATTCTACCAATATTTATTAAACATCTGTGACATGATAAGTACTGTGCTAGATGTTAGGGCTATAGCACTGACTAAAACTTGTGTGGTCCTTGTCCTCATAGAGTTTAGATTGCAATGATAAAAAGAAACAATAAATAAATGAATAGCCATTTTGTACTTGTGATAAATGCATGAGAGAGAGAATAGTTAGGTAGAGAGGGGAAGCCTACTTTATAGTGGGTGGTCAGAGAAGACCTATATGAGGAGGTAACTTTTAACTTGACACTAAAAGATTACCAGAAGCCAATGTAATATAATTGTGGAACATGTGGAACAATTGAGCATGTGAGAACAGATTTATGGAGAAGCTGGATGACATGGTTGGTGAGGAAGAGTGGGGCCTTAGAGGGGCCTACCTTGAGGGAGGAATATAAACTTTATCTGGAGGCAGTGAGGAGTCATTGAGAGCTTTGGAAAGGGGTTTTGATCAAAGTTATTGTGGGGACAGAGCCTCAGAGAGCAGTTTCCAGGCTCTCGGCCTCACATAGAAAGGTGCTGGCTCAGGTAGTAAATGGCCACAACTGTGATTGGATGGCCAGCAGCTGTGGCTAGTTGGCCGTCAGCTGTAACCAGTGAGCCGTTGGGTACTAATATAACTGCCATGGCTACGCTAGCAAAAAATGGGGGCTAGCAAGAAGATGGTGACTGAGCTGGCAAGAGCGGATTGCAGTTAGCACGGTGGATAACAGTTAGCAAGTGGAGTCGGTCAGTTGGCAGAAAAGCCCACATCAGGTCACACGTCGTTTGAATCCAGTCTCCAGTGACACTATAGTGGTGTGACTCCCCTACCTATGTCTCCATGGGTGTTCCTTTTTTGCCTCACCATATCCTGTGTTCTTATGTGGGAAGTGGGAACTGACACCCCGCAGGCCTGCCCGCATGACAGTTATGGTTCAGGAAGATAAATGAGGTGGCTTGAGGAAATTAGTTTGGAGAATGGTGTGACTGGAGGAGAGCAACTCAGTTAGGGAAACATTATAATTGTCCAGACATAAGGTAATGACTGCCCAGACTAGGATAACTGCATAGTGGAAACTGAGAGGAAAGGTGAAGTGAAAGCTGTGACAAAGGAACAATTGATAGGACTTAGCAACTGATGGGAGGTGGAATGCAGAAGGTGAGGGAGAGAGAAGAATCAACCATGATAGTGAGCTTTTAATCATTGGTTATAGGAAATAGATGTCTTCCACCAGAGAAAAATTCAAAAGACGAGTTGTTCTGAAGGAGAAATAGTCAGAGGTTTTGTTGAGTTATTGTTGACATGTTAGTGTCAACAATCCCCAAGTGGAAATGTCCAGTAGACAAATGGCAATGTGGCCTAAGAGTGGCCATAGAGAAAAACAATAGCTCCAAATTAGGCATGTGATTATGGGAACAAAAAAATTAAGGGATGGGAGAAATTATCCTGTATTCAGCAATCACCTATTAATGCCTGAGTGGGTCTTCTGCATTAAAAACTTGATGCTGGGATTCAGGGCTATGGAGGTTCACTACCGAGTGGGTTAGATAACAGGGGCACAGATTTTGAAAGCTGTCAGCTCAGTTGTTCAGCCAGCCATATTCTTCAGTCAAGAACATCACAGCTGTGAATGATCAAGAGGTAGACTTTATCAAGATAAATATTGGTACAAGGGACATTAAGCAAATCTTGGGGTGCTGGAAGCAAGTAGCCACAAGAAATGATAATACAATTGTATGACAGGTAGAATGTTTTAATCATTTAATTCTATCTCAAAACTTTGACTGCAAGATAACATTCTATCATTTCTGACCCCCAACACACACCCCACACACAAATGCAATGGAATGATTAAAACTCTTAAGCCTGTATCAGCACCACCAGTAGTTCTTATCCAACAACTAACCTCCCAGACTGTAGCCATTTCTGTTTAAAAGAAAGTGTGTGTAGAGTTGTGTGTGTGTGTGTGTGTGTGTGTGTGTGTAATGTTCTGATGTGAAAATTGATGTATCTCTTGGGGGTAAGAACATTGGTATGACAGTCAATTATTTCTTTACAATTTATATCAATTCTATTTGCAAAAAAGATTAAAAGTGTTTCTGTATGCTATCTTCCAAGTGAAAATCTGGGTATCCTGAGTTTCATTTCAAGATCCTCTCTTTTCTTTCCAGATCACATCTGTGGGAAACTGGTCAGTGTTACCATCTGGCTTAGAGCTGTTGTGCTACATTTTTTCTAGGGGAATTCACATTTAAGTGTATTTTCCTGCATACATCATGTTTTAATTTAATAAAAAGTATCTCTAGCATAGATACCAAAATAAGAAATTACCTGTGGAGAGGCAGCATGAAATGGCAAAAATGCAAACTCATATCAGTAGACCTGGGGTTTCAGTCTTGTTTCTGCAATTTATTGGGTATATGTGTTGTTTTTTTAATTTGTGAAATTAGGTTGATGGTATCATTAGTTTTGAAAAGTAACATAAGGGGATTGCTGTGAAGGTTTGTAAGTTGGACAATACATATGTTAGTTATCTATAATGGCAGACTTTCAGACTCATACTTTTGTGACATTATTGGGATGGGGAACTATTCGGCCTATCACATTATATCAGTCAAGAAGCTTCATTGTCTACGTTCTTCAAATAAGCCTTCTTGGGAACTAATTCAGAGCTGTACTCAGTATGTGGCTAAAAGTGGCCTCTGCCATTGTTGGCATTTAAAATGAAATGCAAGAAATGTTGGGTTTCTACAACTGGGCACTTGTCCTCGAGGGAATATGTTTTGTCTCTGCAACGTGGCTTTCAGGAAAAAGAACAAACATGTTATTATATAGCAATTTCTCCTGCCTAGTCATATTCACAGTGACATTTCTTCACCTTCACAGATGTGGCTGGTTTCATGGAGGCAGAACCCCTGGTCTCAATGATCGAGGGCTATGATGCTCGGCTCAAATGCAAGGCAGCTAAATATATCTACAATCATCTCGCTTGGTTCAGCCCCCTTGGAGAGAAGTTTCCTGTTATAGACACAGAAACCTTAAAAAATAACTACTCCATCTCACTGACGCTGGTTATTAAGAATGTTACCCAGAAGGATAAAGGGCAGTACACGTGCAAGGCTTGGGCCCAGAGGAACATCACCAAAATGATGCAACATAATACTCAGCTCTTAATTAGAGGTAGAATTGGATGGGCTTTCTCATAACTTCTTAGCATTTAAGCCAACTGCTGGGTGGGCTATGGAACCAGGATATGGCTCTTGCTTCTGTATTACTTATAGGCTAAGCCAGTCAATCTTTTGTTTACTGAAGCCTCTTGGAGATATTCCAAGGAATAGATCTTGAATGAATTGTATTCTCTGTCAAACAGATGATAGAAAAATTTGGAAAAAGGAACGTTTTGATATTTCTAATACCAAGACTCTTCAGCTGTCAGTTTTATTGCTTGAGGTTGCTAAGGGTCACCTTACTAAGTGTGAAGATTAAGGAATAACTTGAAGGACACAAAATGTAAACCACTGCACACTTTACACATACAGTAGATTTTTATCCCTATCCATCCCATCTTCTCCTGAATATGGTAACACTTAACCATCCAAATGTCTGATTAAACATGAGGGGTGAGACAAAGATTAAATGTTGCATTTGTGGTACCCTGCACCAAAATCTTGTCTTCTTTTACCCTGGTCTCTACAGAAAGAGTGGCTCCATTCATTATTGAGAATCTCACCAATATTGAGGTTAACAGCAGTGGCAAGATTTTGCTGGATTGCAAAGTGAATGGAACACCATGGCCCAAGATTGACTGGTTGAAAAATGGAGTTTCTGTTCTCCCTGCTTCAGGCGAGTCTGAACATCTTGTGTAGTTATTTCCAAGTCTGAGGACCAATCAAGAGGGCTTGAATTGGTGTAACTCCTTACAGATTACTTGACTTTGAAACCATTCCAAGTTTGATTTAATGAGATGGGGGCTTCGCATGTTCTAAGACTGGGCTTCAAGGATAACACCTCAGATACTAATGACAGGGGTATTGTCAATGCAGGAATCTTCTTTGAGAACAACACCCTTATTATTGAGCGAGCCAAGAAAGAAGATGAGGGCTTATATCTGTGCAAAGCAACCAATGAGTTGGGGGAAGTCAGCACAGCAGCTTTTATTACTGTGGAAGGTAAGTTGGAAATTCCTGGCTACATTGGTAATCAGTAATGGAACTCAGAAAAGAAAAAAATGCATTTGGTGATGGGTGCACAGTGTGGAAGAACAATGAACAAGGCAAGCATGGGTATACAAACAAGTACTGTCCTTAATATATCCACTTTCAATGGGAAGGTGTGTGGAATAGTATGATTTGGAAAACCTGAGTTCACTTCCCAATACTTGTGAACTTGGTGGGATCTAAGACAGGTCATTCAGCCTTTCTGGGTCTCAGATTTCTCATTTCTGAAATGAGAATAACACCAGCTGTACTCTATCTTTCACAGGTGGTTCAAATGAAGGCCAAGACATGGGATTGCTTTACAAAATATAAAGTATCAAATGAGAGTACTTCCTTTGGTTGATTGGAAAATATTGGGAGGCATTCGGAAATATAAACAGAGAATGTTAGACCTTTGATCACCTTTCATTGTAAATATGAAGCCTAAAGAGAGTAAGACATTTGAAGCTTATGGAAAGGTCTTTTGACTCAGTGTCCTATGCTGCTATGATGAGTATTTAACTGTTAAGAGCAAAGTTGTGTGTGTTCAAAGACATGTTACTGGTCGGAACACCATCTTGGCCTCACTACAGCCATTTGAATACTCAGCTATTCTTGTCTAAGGCATATCAGGCAAACCATATAAGCTGATTTAACAATCTGGCCTCCCAGTGATCTGAGATAATCCACAGAGTGTGTACTATAAAAAACAGAAAAGATAATAATACGAATAAGATAGCTAAAATAAATTGCTTGCCATGTATTGTGTTACTTTCACTTCTCATTATCTCCTTTGTTTAATCCTCTCAATAACTCTACGTGGTATTTCATTATTCCCATTTTTAGATAGGGAAACTGAGTCAAAAAGAGGTTAGTAACTTGCTTAAAGTCATGCAGCTGGTAAGTGGTAGAGCCAGGATTTAAACTCAGGCAATTTTCTGCCACAGAACCAATGGAGATATGGATATATATATATATATATATATATATATATATATCCATATCCAGTATGTTTTCAACTCATATTTTGAGTCATCTAGTACAATTAACAGGGATGTTTTTCTCTAAGTCTCAGTAGGCAAGGCCCACACACCATAAAAATTTCATACATGCATACACACAATTTGGCGACATTAGTCCTTTAGAAATAAAATGTGCTTTGTAAAAGGAAGTAATTTTCTCTTGCTTCTCCTCAGTCTCTGCAATGAATTAACTCATTTTCCTTTTAATAAATTTTGACTTCATTTCAGGCTCTGAAGAGAAATCCAATATTGAAGTCATCATTCTTGTTTGTACTGGCCTTGCAGCTACCCTTTTCTGGCTTCTTCTTACCCTGGTCATTCGCAAACTCCGAAAGGTAAGGGACAAAAGGTATTTTGGGGCCTTGGGGCTGGTGCATTCTGCAGTTTAGATGATTTTAAGGCTGAACCTGGTTTATGTTTTGTCTCAGATCAGTCTCTTGAAAGATGGTAATATTTATCCAGGCTAGGGAGAATGTGTCCAAGCAGTGTGTGTGTGTGTGTGTGTGTGTGTGTGTGTGTGTGTTGGGGACTAAAATGTAATGGAGTTTTTACTTCCTGCCTCCTAAAACATTGGGAACTGATATAAGAACACATCTTCCCACTCAGATTCTATCTTCAATTTTTCGTTAGTACAGCTAACGCTGTCAAGGATTATTTTTAGGGGATTGTAATGTATCAGCTGGGTTGGTGGCTAATATTCATACTTATAACTATATAAATATTATATCCACTAATGTGATATGTTTTCATAGAACATGGATTAACATATAATTGCCACCGCTAAAGTCCTACTAAGTAATAAATGGGCTTTTATTTACTTTTGTTTCTGAGGCTACTTGTTTTTTAAAAAACATTTTTCATGTGTTACAAACTCCATTTGCTTAGCATTATACTCTCAAGATCCATCCATGTTGTCACGAAATAAGTCAGACAGGAAAAGCAGAGAACCCTATGATTTCACTGATAAGTGGTATATAAACCACAAACAACAAAAGAACAAGACAAACAAATGAGAAACAAAAACTCATAGACACAGACAATAGTTTAGTGGTTACCAGAGGGTAACGGGTGTGGGGGGAGGGAGATGAGGGTAAGGGAGATCAAATATATGGTGATGGAAGCAGAACTGACTCTGGGTGGTGAATACACAATAGGATTTATAGATGATGTAATACAGAATTGTACACCTGAAATCTATGTAATTTCACTAACAATTGTCACCCCAATAAAAAAAAAGAACTCCATTTTGTAAAAGTTAAACTATTAGGGGAAAAATTAATGTGAATTTAGGAACAATCTCCTTTTGCTGAGCACTGATGCAGGTAATTGGCAGGAAGACAAGGTTAGGTCTGTCATTCCTGATGAAATGTGTCAGAAGTCTTCTAGGCCAAGCTAATGGACAGCTGTGATAGACATTCCAGGGGTGTCATGAAGGTCTAAATTTTCCTGCTAGTTAAGCTACTGGGTCATATCTCAGCCCCAAGCCATGCTAGCTGTCACGGGTCCTTTTCTTTCTTTAGACTCCAGGAACTCAGATTCCTTTCCTCAAATGATGGCACCTACTTTACCCTATTTCAGATTCCCCTCGAGGCTGGTTACAGAATTGGCCAATCTTATTTGTTTCCCTTTCCTCATTGAACACAAGAACCACATCTTTTGATTTAAAAGGGTTTCAATGCTATTAGAGAGAACAAATAGAAAGAGACAAAAACGAATGCAGGGATGGGAGAGGAGGTTGACAAAATTTCTTGCATCTTATTGAAGATCTAGATATTAGCTCTAGTCTGGGATCCCTTATTCCACATGCCTCCCTGATTTTATTCTTTATTAATAAAGGTAGAACTTAACATATCTTCTCCTTTCCCTAGAACAACTTTCTGCTTCTTTTTTGCCAACATCCTGACAGAAGGATGCATCTAGGATGGAGATAAAGGTTGGAAGGAAAAGGTTGTAACTTAGCGTCAACTTGGTCATTTTTATATCAGGGAACTTCAAGATGGATGATGTCCATCCTGGTCACAGGAAAAGCAACTCAAGGCCATCATTTCCCATTTGATCTCCACACTGAAGTTTGAGGTGGAGTCATCTACTCTTTCCTGTCTTTCTTAAACACAGGATCAGTAGATGTTTGATGTGCCTCAGGCTGTGATCATTGTTGGGGCCAGAGTCATAATCTCGCAGCATGCACATATTTCTTTTATTCCTAACTTAGTGTGTGACTTTCGACAAGTTCTTTTACCTCTCTGATCTTCTCTTTCTCCGTCTGTAAAATGAGGGAATTGGACTAAAGCCCTGTTTTCAAACCTTTTTTTTAAATTTTTACAGAGACCATAAGTGAAAAATACACTTTCTGCCATGATCCAGTATATAACTGAATCGGGAGTTTTATTAAAAATTACTTATTGTACTGCATGTAATACTCTCATATATTCTTTTTATTTTTTAAAATACTTGCTGTGAACTTCTATATTTTTCAACCAACTGATAAACCATAACCCAATCTATGAAAGCACTAGACTAGATTTCTGAAAACCCTTCTAACTAGTTATAATTTCCTATGATTACATTTTTCTAACTCTTCTTTGACTGAAATGAAATCTTCTCTATATTGAGAGAGTGATCTACACTGGAAAATTTAGGGCTGGGACTTAAAGTTTTTGTGGCATTAGCTAGACTCATCTTGGAGAGAGAGAAATGATCCACTTGGCTCACTTCCTCGAAGACTGTCACATTAGTAATAATGTCAGTAAATTACACCAATTGGGGCTTAAGAAACCTAACATCAAGGCCTTAGTAAACTGTCATACCTTCATAAAGAGTGAGAGAAAAGTTACTGACAGCAAAGACTGCTCTTGGAACCAGAGAATGGGGAAACAAAAAAAGATGCTGAAGCTCAACTACAGCAGTATTCCTAAAACCAAATAGAAAGCGTACCACTAAAATGTCTAAATTCTGTGCCATTGATTTCAGGAGTGAGGAAGTAGGAAGGAAGTCCTGAAGATTAGAAATAAAAGTCCCAAAGTAGATGATGAGAGGTGGAGGAAGGAGGGGCGAGTAATTGGTTGAGAACAATGATCTTTGATTCTCTTTATGGGTGAAAAGCACAAAAGGAGGAAGTGACTTGCCTAAGGTCATGAACTCCTTAATGGAAAATCCAAATGAAAACACATATCTTGTTATTGTTTTTTAGTTTCAGGAAAATAAATAAATGGGTAATAATAATGTATCATTGTGTTTGAAAATCTAGGAAATCCCAATATATGAAAAAAAAATAATAGCATTCACAAACAACCAATAATAAATTTTGTTAGAATCCCATCCTTTTATTTTATTTTATTTTATTTTATTTTATTTTATTTTATTTTAAATTTATTGGGGTGACATTTGTTCGTAAAATTACATAGATTTCAGGTGTACAATTCTGTACCACATCATCCATAAATCCCATTGTGTGTTCACCACCCAGAATCAGTTCTCCTTCCATCACCGTATATTTGATACCCCTTACCCTCATCTTCCATCCCCCACCCCTCACCCCCTTACCCTCTGGTAACTATTAAACTATTGTCTGTGTCTATGAGTTTTTGTTTCTCATTTGTTTGTCTTGTTCTTTTGTTGTTTGTGGTATATATACCACATATCAGTGAAATCATAGGGTTCTCTGCTTTTTCTGTCTGACTTATTTCACTTAGTAATATACTCTCAAGATCCATCCATGTTGTCTCAAATGTTCCTACATTATCTTTTCTTACCGCTGAATAGTATTCCATCGTGTATATATACCAGAACTTCTTTATCCATTCATTTCTCAAAGGACATTTTGGTTGTTTCCATGTCTTGGCCACCGTAAACAAGCTGCAATGAACATTGGAGCACATGTGTCTTTATGGATAAATGTTTTCAGACTTTTTGGGTAGATACCCAGGAGAGGGATTGCTGGGTCATATGGTAATTCTATTCGTAATTTTTTGAAAACCTCCACACTGCCTTCCATAGCAGCTGCACCAGTCTGCATTCCCACCAACAGTGTATGAGGGTTCCTTTTTCTCCACAGCCTCTCCAACACTTGTTACTATTTGTCATGTTGATGATAGCCATTCTGAATAAGGTGAGGTGATGTCTCATTGTAGTTTTTATTTGCATTTCTCTGATGATTAGTGATGTTGAGCATTTTTTCATATGCTGATCTGCCATTTGTATGACCTCCTTGGAGAAATGTCTCCTCAGGTCCTCTGCCCATTTTTCAATTGGGTTGTTTGTTTTCTTGTTGTTGAGTTGCATGAGTTCCTTGTATATATTGGATATTAGCCCCTTATGGGAGGCACTGTTAGCAAAAACCTTCTCCCATTCAGTTGGTTGCCTTTTTATTTTTTCGATGGTTTCCTTTGCTGTGCAGCAGCTTTTAAGTTTCATATAGTTCCATTCATTTATTTTAGCTTTTACTTCCATTGCCTTTGGAGTCAAATTCATAAAATGCTCTTTGAATCCAAGGTGCATAAGTTTAGTACCTATGTTTTCTTCTATGCATTTTATTGTGTCAGGTCTTATGCTTCAGTCTTTGATCCATTTTGAATTAATTTTGGTACTTGGTGACAATTAGCAGTCCAGTTTCATTCTTTTGCACGTGGCTATCCTGTTCTCCCAGCACCATTTATTGAAGAGGCTGTCTTTCCTCCATTGCATGCTTTTAGCTTCTATATCAAAAATCATCTATCCATATTTATGTGGTTTTATTTCTGGGATCTCAATTCTATTCCATTGGTCTTTGTGTCTGCTTTTCTGCCAATATGATGCTGTTTTGATTATTGTAGGCCTGTAGTACAAGCTAAAGTCAGGGAGTGTGATACCTCCAGTATTACTCTTTTTTCTTAAGATTGCTTTGGCTATTCGGGGTCTTTTGTGATTCCAAACAAATGTGATTATTTTTTGTTGTTGTTTCTTTAAAAAATGCCATTGGGTTTTGATTGGGATTGCATTAAATCTGTATATTGCTTTGGGTAATATGGCCATTTTAACTATGTTGATTCTTCCATCCATGAGCATGGAATGTCTTTCCATTTCTTTGTGTCTTCTTCAATTTCTTTCAAAAATGTCTTATAGTTTTCAGCATATAGGTCCTTCACATCCTTGGTTAAGTTTATTCCTAGGTATTTTATTCTTTTTGCAGCAATTGCAAAAGGAATTGTTTTTTGTATTTCTTTTTCTGAGCTTTCATCGTTAGTATATAGGAAAGCAGTGGACTTTTGTACGTTGATTTTGTAGCCAGCAACTTTACTGTATTCATTGATTGTTTCTAATAGCTTTCTGGTGGAGCCTTTAGGGTTTTCTATATACAGCATCATGTCCTCTGCAAAGAGTGATATTTTAACTTCTTCATTCCCAATTTGGATGCCTTTTATTTCTTTCTCTTGCCTGATTGCTCTGGGAAGGACTTCCAACACTACGTTGAAAAGCATAGGTGATAGGGGACAGCCCTGTCGTGTTCCTGAACATAGAGCAAAGGGCTTCAGCTTTTCACCATTAATCATGAAATTAGCTGAGGGCTTGTCATATATGGCCTTTATTATGTTGAGGTATTTTCCTTCTATACATATTTTATTAAGTGTTTTAATCATAAATGGATGTTGTATCTTGTCAAATGCTTTTTGTACATCAATTGATATAATCATATTATTTTTGTCCTTCATTTTGTTCAGTGATGTATCACATTGATGGATTTGCGGATGTTGAACCATCCTTGTGCCCAGATGATGAACCCCACTTGGTCGTGATGAATAATCTTTTTAATGAGTTGTTGTATTCCATTTGCTAGAATTTTGTTTAGGGTTTTAGCATCTGTATTCATCAGAGATATTGGTCTGTACTTTTCTTTTCTTGTGTTGTCCTTACCAGGTTTTGGTATCAGGGTAATGTTTGCCTCATAAAATGAGTTAGGGAGTACTGACTCTTCTTCAATTTTTTGGAAGAGTTTGAGCAGGATTGGAATTAGATCCTGTTTGAAGATTTGGTGGAATTCACTAGTGAATCTATCTGGTCCCAGACTTTTGCTTTTGGGAAGGTTTTGGATGACTGATTCAATTTCGTTACTGGTGATCAGCCTGTTTAGATTTTCCAGTTCTTCATGGTTCAGCCTTGGAAGGTTATATGTTTCTAAGAACATGTCCATTTCTTCTAAGTTATTGAATTTGGTGGTATATATTCCTTCTTATATTCTTGGATGATCCTTTGTATTTCTGTGGTGTCCATGATAACTTCCCCTTTTTCGTTTCTGATTTTGTTAATTAGTGTCTTCTCTCTTTTTATCTTGTGAGTCTAGCCAACTGTTTGTGAATTTTGTTAACATTTTCAAAGATCCAGGTCTTTGTCACATTAATTTTTTCTATTGTCTTTTTGTTCTCTATTTCATTTAGTTCTGATCTGATTTTTGTTATTTCCTTTCTTCTGCTGACCTTGGGTTTTGCTTGTTCTTTTTTTTCTAGTTCTTTAAGGTGTAACATGAGGTTATTTATTTGGGTTTTTTCTTGTTTCTTGAGATAGGCCTATAATGATATAAATTTCCTTCTTAAAACTGCTTTCGCAGCATCCCAAAAATTTTGGTAGGATGTGTTTTCATTGTCTTTTGTTTCTATGTATCTTTTGTTCTCTCCTTTAATTTCTTCTTTGACCCAGTCGTTCTTTAAAAGTATGTTGTTTAATCTCCATGTTTTTGTGGTTTTCCCTGCTTTCTTTTTGCAGTTGATATCCAGTTTCAAAGCCTTATGATCAGAAAATATGCTTGGTATGATTTCAATCTTCTTACATTTACTGAGGCAGATTTTATGTCCCAATATATGGTCTATCCTTGAGAATGTTCCATGTACACTAGAAAAAAATGTATAGTCTGATGGTTTAGGATTAAGTGCTCTATATATGTCAATGATGTCCATTTCATGTAATGTGTCATTTAGGGCTTCTATTTTGTTATTTATTTTCTGTTTGTATGATCTATCAATAGCTGTCAATGATGTATTTAAGCCCCTAGTATAGTTGTGTTTTGGTCAATTTCTCCCTTTAGTTCTGTTAGTAGTTGCTTGGTATATTTTTATTCTCCCTTTTTGGGGGCATAAATATTGATGACTGTTATTTCTTCTTGTTGTACAGTCCCCTTTACCATTATGAAATGTCCATCTTTGTTTCTTGTTATTTTTTCACCCTGAAGTCTGTTTCATCTGATATCATTATGGCTACACTTGATTTTCTCTGGGTACCATTTGCTTGGAATGTCAATTTCCACCCTTTCACTTTGAGTCTATGCTTGTCCTTTTAACTGAGATGTGTCCTTTGGAGACAGCATATGGTTGAGTTTAGTTTTTTGATCCGATCTGCTACTCTGTGACTTTTTATTGGTGAGTTCAGTTCATTTACGTTTAAGGTGTTTATTGATATGAGAGGATTTTGTTTCATTCTATCTTTAGTTTTCTGGTAACGCTGTGTATCTATCGTTTCCTTGCCTTTTTGTTGTTGTCTATTATGTCTGTGTGGTGGTATTCTATGATGTTTCCCTCTGTTTCTTCTTTTATTACAGTACGTATTTCAGTTTTGGGTGTTTTTTTTGTTTTTGTTTTGTTTTTGTTTTGTTTTTGTTGTTGTTTTTTTTTAGTGGTACCCTTAAATTTATGTAAAAGAAAGTTTGATATTTAAAGTGTTCCATTTTCTTCAGCACGCTTACTTTCTCTATTGCCATATTCCAGTTCAGGCCTTTACTCTCCCCCTTTTTATGTTTTGGTTGCCACAAATTGTCCCTGTTTATGGTGGTCGAATAGGCTTTTTTAGTATTTCTTGTAGTGCAGGTCATGTATTAGAAAATTCCCTCAGCTTCTGTATGTGTGGACAGGTTTCTATTCCTCCTTCATATGGATATTTTGCTGGATATGTTATTCTTGGCTCACAATTTGTCTCTTTCAATAGTTTGAATATTTGATTCCACTCCCTCCTTTCTTGTATCGTTTTTGCTGAAAAATCTGATGATAATCTAATGGGCTTTCCTTTGTAGGTTACCGTGTTCAATCCCTGGTTGCCTTGAGGATTATTTCTTTGTCATTGATTTTAGACAGCTTAAATACAATGTGCCTTGTAGAAGGACTGTTGGGTTTGGGTAATTAATGTTCTATTTGCTTCTGGGACTCGAGGATCCAGTTCTGTCCACAAGTTTGGGAAGTTCTCATCAATAATTTGTTTGAATATATTCTCTGTTCCCTTCTTTCTGTCTTCTCCTTCTGGTCGGCCCATTATTCTTATATTCCTTTTTCTGAGGAATGTGAAAAGTTCTTCTAGACTTCTTTCATTTCTTTTAAGTCTCAAATCTCCTTCTTCTTCCATCCGTGTAATTTCCAGGTTTTTATCTTCGAGGTCACTGATTCTTTCCTCAATCTGGTCAACTCTACTACCTAAGCTGATCATTTTATTTTTAATTAATTCTATTGGTTTCTTAATCTCTAGAAATTCTATTTGTTCTTTTTAGAAATTTCAATCTCTTTTGTGAAATGCTCATGTTGTTCTTTGATTGTGTTTCTGACTTCATTAAACTGCCTTTCCGTGTTTTCTTGCATCTCGTTGAGTTTTTTCAGAACTGCAATCTTGAATTCTCTGTCATTTAAGTCACATAATTCCATACCTCTAAGTTTCTTTTCTGGAGACTTTTCACTTTCTTTCTGAGCTGTCTTGTTGCCTTGGTTTTTCATGGCAATTACTAATTTATTATTTCTATTCGTAGACATCTGCAGGAGTGGCTTCTGCAACAGGTTGATAGGAAGTGGTCTTTCTTTTGTTTTTTAGTATGTGTTTGTAGAATATTTTATTTTCTCTCCGACTGCAGGCTTTTTTTTCTCTCTCACATGGTAGTGCTATATTTTCTCTGCACTATTCCTGCTTCTCACACCAAGGGGGATTCCCTGAGAGACGGGCGTCTCCTCTGTTAATAGTTCGCCTGGGTCACAGGGCGCACTGTCCGTGTGGGTATGCAGAGAGCTTTTGAAGTTCCAAAGCTCTTCTTGAACCAGATTCAGAGCCCGTATGTTTCAGCAGTTCTGTTTACTCCTGAAGGTATCCGCCCAGATAGGTGGTGCCAGGGGAGGGTTGAGTTGTCAGAGGTGGCCCAGAGCAATGGCGGCGACCACCACCAGAGCTGGTCCTGCTGCCACAGTTCCCTCCCCTTTGCCGGAACTGGTTGGGCTGTGAATCTGTGTCTGTGGTCCACAGTTCTCAGAACAGCAAATATTCTATTATTTTGATCTGACACTGCTACTGTTCTGCCTCTAGCACCGGGCACTGTGGGGTTGGTAGATCTCTGGGAGGGTAGGGAGGCTGCAGCTAGTCTCAGTGCCTAAGGCTTTCATTCTCTTCTTGGCAGTGAGGGCTGAAACCACTGTTTTCACCCTTCTTCCCTCTGTCTTTTCTCCGAGGTCTCTGCTGTGAGCATTGTGTTCAGCCGTGTTATATGCTTCCCCTTCATCCCTGTGAGCCTTAAATGGAGCCCTAGCAGTCGGAGTTCTTCTGTCTCTCGCAGCTGCGGTAGTTCCAAATGCAGCGAGCTCGGAGAACTGAGCTAGGTCTGTGTCTTGCACCCACAGGGCTCCGTTTCCGCACTTCTCCCTTCTCTCCTCTCCCACTTGCACGATTCTCCCACCTTTAGGTGAATTCAGTAGTGGGCCTCTTCGTCTTGCCTGTCTGTTGTGCAGGGAGTCCTTTGTGGAGTTATTGTTGTTCGATTAGTTGTAAATTGCAAGGGAGCTTTAGAGAGGCTCACCTGACGCCGCCATTTTGATGTTTCTCTCCTTTAGTATTTCTTGTAGTGCAGGTCATATATTAGAAAATTCCCTCAGCTTCTGAATGTCTGGAGAGGTCTTTATTCCTCCTTCATATCTAAAGGACATCTTTGCTGGATATATTATTATTGTTTGTTTATTTGTTTTTCAGATTATACATATAAAGGAAATAATATGGAATTTACCTTTCTTCATCTGACTTATTCCACTCAACATAATACCCTTTAGGTCTATCAATGTTGCTGCAGATGGCAAGATTTCATTCCTTTTTAATCCTGAGTAAAATTTCATTGCATATACTATGTACCACCATCCGTATCCATTCATCCATTGATGGACACCAGGGCTGCCTCCACATCTTGGCCATTGTAAACAATGCTGCAATGAACATGTGGCTGTACACATCTCATTAAAGGAGCATTTTGGGTTTTTTTTGGATTAATATCCAGTAGTGGTATTACTGGGTCCTTCTTTGTGTCCTGTCATAGCCTTTATTTTAAAGTCCATTTTGTCTGGCATAAGTTTTGCTACCCTAGCTTTTTTGTTGGTTTGTTTCCATTTTTATGAAATATCTCTTTCCCTTCCTTTTACTTTCTGTCTATGAATGTCTTTCTATCTGAAGTGAGTCTCTTGTAGGCAGCATATGTAAAAGTCTTGTTTTCTTATCTATTCAGCCACCCTATGTAATTGAAGCATTTAATCTATTTACATTGAAAGTAACTTGATAGATATGTAATTGCTATCACTTCATATTCTTATTTTCTACCTCTTTTCTTCTTCATCTTAAAAAAAGTCTATCTAGCATTCTTTTTTAATTTTTTTTTAATTTATTAGTTTCAGGTTACAACACAAGGTAATACTTAGACGTTCATCATTTATATCCCTCACACTGTGAACCACCCTCCCCCCATCCACTATCCCTCCGACCTCACACTGAGCCATCACATTATATATATAAAAATATAGTTGGCATTAATGTTTAGTTTCTGGTGTACAATGCCATGATCAGGCATCCACATTATCTCTGAGGTGGTCTCCCAAATAGGACGCATGTCCATCGGATATCCAACAAAATCTTTACAACGTTATTGAATAAGTTCCCCAAATTAATTTTCAAAAAACCCTGAGGCCATCTTGTGGTTACCAGCTGCTTCCTAATCCCTTCACCTTTCCCCTTATCCCCAACCACCCCCCCGCCCATCTAACAACTCTCGTTTTTTTCTTTGTGTCCCCAAAACTGTTTCTGATTAGTTCATTCACATATTCTTTTCTTTAGATTCCTCATATAAGTGAGATCATATGGTACTTGTCTTTCTCTTTCTGGCTTATTTCACTTAACATAATGTTCCCTAGATCCATCCATGTTGTTGCAAATGATAAGATTTCTTTCTTCTTTATGGCTGCATAATACTCCATTGTATAAATGTACCACAGCTTCTTAATCCATTCATCTACTGATGGGCATTTCAGTTGTTTCCATATCTTGGCTATTGTGTAAAGTGCTGCAATAAACATAGGAGTGCATACCATTATTCTTATATTGCTCTTTCTGATGGAGTCAGAAATTTCTTGTAGAGTTATTTCATTTCTTTTAAGTCTCAAGTCTCTTTCTTCTTCCATCCGTGTAATTTCCAGGTTTCTATCTTTGATGTCACTGATTCTTTCCTCCATCTGGTCAACTCTACTACCTAAGCTGGCTATTTCATTCTTAATTTCTTCTACTGAGTTCTTAATATCCAGAAATTCTATTCGGTTCTTTTTTAAAATTTCAATCTCTTTTGTAAAATGTGCATGTTGTTCTTTGATTTTGTTTCTGACTTCATTAAACTGCCTTTCTGTGTTTTGTTGCATCTTGTTGAGTTTTTTCAGAACTGCAATCTTGAATTCTCTGTCATTTAAGTCACATATTTCCATATCTTTTCTGGAGACTTTTCACTTTCTTTCTGAGCTGTCTTGTTGCCTTGGTTATTCATGGCAATTACTGATTTATTATTTCTCTTCCTAGACATCTGCTGGAGTGGCTTCTGCAACAGGTTGATAGGAAGGTCTTTCTTTTGTTTTCCAGTACTTGTTGGTAGAATGTTTTATTTTCTCTCCAACTGCAGCCTTTTTTTCTCTCTCACACGGCAGTGCTATGTTTTCTCTGCACTATTCCATCTTCTCTCACACGCTCTGCCATGAGATTTGGGTTCATCATGTTATATGCTATCCCTTCAGCCCTGTGGGCCATAAGCGGAGCCCTAGCATTCTGAGTTCTTCCCTCTCTCGCAGGTGAGGTAGCTCCGGGATGCAGCAAGCTCGGCGCACTTAGGTAGGTCTGCGTCCTGCACCTGACCGGCTCCGTCTTCGCACTTGTCCCTTCCCTCCTCCTCCGCTGGCACGATTCACTTATTTTTAGATGAATTCAGTAGTGGGCCTCTTTGTCTTGCCTGTCTGCTTTGCAGGGAGTCCTTTGTGGAGTGATAGTTTTTCGATTAGATGTAAATCCCAGGGGAGATTTACAGTGGCTCACCTCAGGCCACCATTTTGATGACATTTTCCATTTTCATGAAGTATCTTTTTACCATTCACTTACTTTCAGTCTGTGTGTGTGTCTCACAATCTGAAATGAGTCTCTTGTAGGCAATATATGTAAGTGTCTTGTTTTATTATCCATTCAGCCACTCTATCTTTTGATTGGAAAATTTAATCCATTTTACATTTAAAGTAATTGTTGATAGGTATACAGTTATTTCCATTTTATTATTCAGATTTTTGTGTTTTACATCTTAAATATGTCCCTTTAACATTCTTATTACTAGTTGGGTAATGATACACTT
Source organism: Rhinolophus hipposideros (assembly GCF_964194185.1). Taxonomy (NCBI): domain Eukaryota; kingdom Metazoa; phylum Chordata; class Mammalia; order Chiroptera; family Rhinolophidae; genus Rhinolophus; species Rhinolophus hipposideros. The sequence continues at coordinate 80,344,476 of NC_138046.1, read as the reverse complement.
CGTTAGCTTTTTCTTGTCTGGGAACCTCTTTAACTGTCCTTTGATTCTAAATGATAGCTTTCCTGGGTAGAGTAATCTTGGTTGCTTTTCATCACTTTGAATATTTCATGCCAATCTCTTCTGGCAGGTAGTTTCTGTTGAGAAATCAACTGATAGTTTTATGGGAGCTCCCTCGTAGGTAACTAACTGCTTTTCTCTTGCTGCTTTTAAGATTTTTTCTTTGTGTTTAAAATTTGGCATTTTAATTATGATGTGTCTTGGTATGGGCCTCTTTGAGTTCATCTTGTTTGGGACTCTGTGCCTCCTGAGATTTATGTTTATCTTTTTCACCAGTTTAGTTAAGTTTTCTGTCTTTATTTCTTCAAATAGGCTTTCAATTCTTTGTTCTCACTTCTCTCCTTCTGGTACCCTTGTGATGCCAATGTTGATATGCTTGATGTTGTCCCAGAGGCCCCTAAACTCTCTTCATTTTTTTGGATTCTTTTTCATTTTGCTCTTCTTTTTTTTTTTTTTTTGTTTTTGTTTTTGTTCTATTTTTTTTTTATTGCTGCATTTTTTTTATTATTTATTAGTTTCAGGTGTACAAGACAAGGTAATACTTAGACGTTCATCATTTATATCCCTCACACTGTGAACCCCCCTCCCCCCATCCACTATCCCTCCGACCTCACACTGAACCATCACATTATATATATAAAATTATAGTTGGCATTCATTAATGTTTAGCTTCTGGTGTACAATGCCATGATCAGGTATCCACAGTATCCCTGAGGTGGTCTCCCAAATAGGACGCATGTCCATCGGATACCCAACAAAATCTTTACAACATTATTGAATACCTTCCCCAAATTAATTTTCAAAAAAACCCTGAGGCCATCTTGTGGTTACCAGTTGCTTCCAAATCCCTTCACCTTTCCCCTTATCCCCAACCATCCCCCCACACCCATCTAACAACTCTCGGTTTTTTCTTTGTGTCCCCAAAACTGTTTCTGATTAGTTCATTCACATAGTCTTTTCTTTAGATTCCATATATAAGTGAGATCATATGGTACTTGTCTTTCTCTTTCTGACTTCATTTTGCTCTTCTGATTGGGTGTTTTCTGCTACTTTATCTTCTAACTCACTGATTCGATCCTCTGTTTCATCTAATTTGCTGATTGTCTCTAATATATTCTTCCTTTTAGTTATTGTAGTCTTTATTTCTGATTTCTTTTTTATGTATTCTATCTCCATTTTTATGTTTCCTATCTCTTTGTTGAAGTTCTCCCTGAGATCATTGAGCAGTCTTATAACAAGTGTTTTGTACTCTATTTGGTAGATTACTTGTTTCCATTTTCTTTAGTTTTTTTTCTATTGTTTTGTTTTGTTCTTTTATTTCAGTCATGTTTCTTTGTCTACCCTTTTTGGCTGTGTCCTGTGTTTGTTTCTATGTATTAGGTAGGGCTTTTAGGTCTTCCAGTCTTATTAGAACAGCCTTATGTAGTAGATATCCTGTGGGACCCAGTGGCACAGTCTCTCTGGTCACCTGAGCTGAGTGCTCCAGGTGTGTCACATGTGAGGGTTGTGTGTGCCCTCCTGTTTTAGTTGATTGCTGTTAGCACATCAGTGGGTGGTTTGATCCTGTCTAGCTGGGAGATTGGCCAGGACCACAGTGTGTTAGTTTCTATGTGGGTGCTGACCCCAGGGAACAAGATTTTCCCCAGTGGACTCTTGTGCCTGTTAGTCCACCCTTTGGGTGTGCCAATTGTGGGGCTATTTGGGTGGTGCTCTGTTGTGGTCTGTAGCCTGTTACCAGGCGTGTTGGTTCTGGAGACACTTTGGTGAGGCTCTTGGGCAGGACAATGTCAGCCACCGTCTGTGACAATCCTGGGGCTGCCTTGTAGGAGCTACAAAGTGATCCACAGTTGGTCACTGTCTGTGCTGGTCCGGAGGAGCTTGGAAGAGGCCACACTGTGAACAAGGGCCAGCTGTTACCAGTGCCATGCCTGGGGCAGCTGAGCAGAAGGCCCAGGGTACCCTTAGGCATACCTCCACCTGCCGGCTGCCTATAAGACTAAGCCCCTGAAAGAGCCCTCAGTTGGTATGCAAGTTTGATGAGACAGGGTCTCAGGGAGTAATCATGCTGGGTTGAGTGGTATTCACCAGGGTAATATAGATTAAGATTTGGTGCCAGTGCAGAGCCTGGGGCCACTTAACAAAAGGCACAGCGCACCAAGAAAATTTGCGGCCTGCCTAGGGCCCCCTGACTCCCAAGAGTTGTCTAAGAAAGACTGAAACATTGGCCCTGCTGGCTATCTGCTGCTGAAAGTCTCCTAACCCTGATTGCTTTCAATTCTAGATGTTTTGGGGCCTTGTCTCTCCGATGCTGATATAAATAGTTGGGATGCTCATTGTGGGTTTCAAAATCTTAGCTCTGGGTGAAGCTCTGAGTTTTGAGTTCCCTCCCAATTGTGGGTCACTGTGACTAGGATGGGATTTATGGTGAAATTTTGTCTCAGCTTTTTCTACAGACTTCAATAGGTATTTTTCTCATTTGCCTGATGAGTAAGAGTTGCTCAGCTAGTTCCCCCCCCAGAGGAAATTGGTTTATATGTAGCTTATAAAGATCCCGAGTTCAGGATTTTCCTACATTCACAACTTGAACTGTAACCTTTGGAATATTCTATTATGTGTCTGCTAGTTCCATTTGGTCTATTGTGTGGTTCAAGTCCAACCTTTTCTTATTGATTTTCTGTTTGGGTGATTCATCTATTCTTGAAATCTGGGTATATAATCCCAAGCATTATTGCATGGTTGTCTATTTCTCCCTTCAGGATTATTAGTATTTGCTTAATATATTAGACACTCTGATTTGCACTTTACATATGTTTATGATTGTTCAATCTTCTTGATGGAATGACCCTGTTATTATATAATGGCCTTCTTTTGCTCTTGTTACTTGTTTAGTCTTAAACTCTATTTTGTCTGCTAGAAGTATAGCCATCCCCACTTTCTCTTGGTTTCCAGTTGTATGAAATATCTTCTTTCATTTATTCATGTGATCATATGTGTGTCGTTAAAGCTTCAGTTGAGCCTATCGTAGGTAGCATATAGTTACATCTATTTTTTAATATTTCAGTCAGCATCTCTGTGTATTTTTATCAGTGAATTCAATATAAATTCAAATAAAAATACAATGAATTCAATCCATTTACATTTAGAGTAATTATTGATATGTAAGTAATTATTGATATATAAGGACTTACTAAAAGCATCTTATTAATTGCTTTTTGGTTATTTTGTAGTCCATTTTTCATTTATTCCTTCTCTTTCATGTACTAATTAGTGTATTTTCATTCATCTGAAAGAGCTTTTAACATTTTTTGTAAGGAAGGTCTATTGGTGATGAACTTCCTCAGCTTTCATTTCTCTGGGAAAGTATATTTCTCCTTCATTTCTGAAGGTTAACATTTCCCGATAGAGTATTCATGGGTGGCAAATTTTTCTTTTAACACTTTGAATATATCACTTCCCTCTCTCCTGGTCTGTAAGGTTTTTGATGTTAAATCCACAGAAAGCACAGTAGGGCTCCTTTGAAAGTTACAAAATTTTTTTCCTGACTACTTTGAGGATTCTCTTTTTCTTTTGACAGTTTCATTTTTATGTGTCTTAAAGAAGTTTACTTTGAACTGAGATAATGGGATAATCTAGTAGCTTCTTGAACTTGGATGTTTAAGTCTTTCTACAGGTTTGTGAAATTCTCAGCTATTAATTTTTAAAATAAACTTTCTGCTCCTTTCTCCTTCTCTTTTTCTGGAACTCTGAAGACTGATTTTTTTTTTTTTTTTTTTTTTTTGGCTTGGTGCTATCCCGTAGAGCACATAGACGTTCTTCTCTCTTTTTTGTTCTTTTTTGTTGTTTTTCTCCAATGACTGGATTATTTCAAAGGTTCTAGCATGTAGATCATTGATTCTATCTTTTTTTGGTCTAGTCTGATAATGCTCTCTATCAAATTTGTTGTTTTATTCATTGAATTCCTCATATCCAAAATTTGGATATGTTTGGTTCTTTTTTATATTTTCTATATCTTTGTTAATTTTCTCATTTTGTTCATACATACTTTTTCTGATTTTGTTGAAGTGTCTTTTGTGTCTTCTTATAGCTCACCGAGTTACCTCAAAATTGCTAATTTAAATTCTTTACTGGGTAAATCACAGAATTCCATGTTTTTGAGATTGGATACAGGAAAATTATTGAGATTTTTAAATGATGTTTCCTTGATTTTTTCATTTTCCTTGGAGTTTTGTGTTGATTTTGCATTGAAGTAGCAGTCACCTCATTCAATCTTTACTAGTTACCTTCAGTTGGGAGATACTTTTCCTTGGTTCTGCTTATATTTGGGGCTTTCTCCAACCTTATAAAAATGTACTTGTCTCATGCTTCTTGCTCTCTCTTAGGGGAGAATTCCTAAGCTTGCATATTTTCTCTTTATCTTATAATTTACCAAGCTGGCTTCTGGAAAGCTCTCTTGTTTCCCTGAAAGTAGTGCTACAGCTCAAGTTTGTGGTTTCTTGCTTGACCTCAGAGCTGAGTCTGTTTTCTGCACACACTTCCTGTTTGCTGGAGCTTGCTCTTGCCACTGTATTTGGGAGCATGCATAAGGAGCTGGCTACAGTGTGGGAGGAGGTGTGGTTTTAACATTGGGGTATTGGAGGTGCACACATATTAGGTGTGTGGATCCTCCAGTGAGGATTTCCCACCGGCCCTTGTGAGGGCTTCCTGCTAGAGCCATTTTCTGCTTATAATTAGAAAGTTTAATCCATTTATACCTAATGTAATTACTGACATTAAAGCACTTAATCTCTGCCATTTTGCTGTTTTCTCTATGTCTTAAACATTTGTTTTTCAAGTTCTTCTTTATAACTTTCATTTATAATTGATTTTTTCTAGTGTCTCAACTGTTGTGCCATGTCGCAGGTTGTTATGGCCAATACCTGTGCCTACAAATGCTTTGGGATAATGATACCTGGGAAACTACCCCTTCCCTGGTCATGCTCCAATTTGTATAAAACAAAGAGAAGATTTTTTTCACTGGTGTTTGAGGCAGTTGCCAGGCGTGTTGAGACATACAGCTATGATATTTTTAGAATAAGCCTCATATTGCTCCCTCTGGCACTAGCAAAATGCCCTAGGAGTGCTTGCTACAAGCTTTATGGCTTCTGCCAATATGGAGTGTAAAGGATGAAAGGCAGGTAATTTTAAATGACACAGAGCTCTAGTACCATAAAGTAGATGCTTCTTTCTTTCCCAAGTCTTTCCCAGTTGTCATAAGGTTTTGTTTGTTTATTTTTTTTGTTTATTTTGTTTGTTTTTTGTTTGTTTTGGTTTTTTTTAAAGATTTTTTTTATTGGGGAAGGGGAACAGGACTTTATTGGGGAACAGTGTGTACTTCTAGGCCTTTTTTTCCAAGTCAAGTTGTTGTCTTTTCTATCTTAGTTGTGGAGGGTGCCATTCAGCTTCAAGTTGTTGTCCTTTCAGTCTTAGTTGTGTAGGGCACAGCTCAGCTCCAGGTCCAGTTGCCCTTGTTAGTTGCAGGGGATGCAGCCCACCTTCCCTTGCGGGAGTCAAACCGGCAACCTTATGGTTGAGAGGACTTGCTCCAACCAACTGAGCCATACGGGAGCTCAGTGGCAGCTCAGCTCAAGGTGCCGTGTCAAATTTTAGTTGCAGGGGGCGCTGCCCACCATCCCTTGCGGGAGTCGAGGAATCAAACTGGCAACCTTGTGGTTGAGAGGATGCGCTCCAACCAACTGAACCATCCGGGAGCTCAGTGGCAGCTCAGCTCAAGGTGCCGTGTTAAATTTTAGTTGCAGAGTGCGCTGCCCACCATCCCTTGCGGGACTCGAGGAATTGAACTGGCAGCCTTGTGGTTGAGAGCCCACTGGCCCATGTGGGAATCGAACCGGCAGCCTTCGGAGTTAGGAGCATGGAGCTCTAACCGCCTGAGCCACCGGGCCGGCCCTGTAATAAGGTTTTGACTCAGTTCACAGTTATGTAAAAGATTATTCTGAACCTTTTTGCCACCTCATTAGTTGATTTTTGGGGTGGACGTAACCATAGATTTGCTTACTCTGCCATGTTGGGTACTATCACTCTTTTATTATTGATTTTTAACTAGTTCTTTATAATATGGTAATTAATTTGTTATGTTCATGTAACTATTTTCCTAGTTTGTTGTTTTTGTTTTAATTTTTCTTCATGGAGTGTTCTTTATTATATTTATGTTCTTGATGTGTCTTTTTGATTTTATGAACAACTCCATAATGTAAAATGGGAAACTCTAGAGACCCAGTACATCATCAGAAGATCGAAAAAGTAATAACATGGTTTTACTTTTCCTTTCTGCAGCCCAGTGTGTCAGAAATCAAAACTGGCTACCTTTCCATCATCATGGATCCTGAAGAGATGCCCCTTGATCAACAATGTGACAGACTTCCTTATGATGGTTCTAAATGGGAATTCCCTAGGGACCGTTTACAGCTGGGTGAGCAGCAATCTCTGTTATGTCACGCTTCCACATTTCTTTCACAATAGTTACAATATCATTGAGTAAAAGGCCCCCAAAGAAGCAGTGACTTCAAATCCAGAATAAAGTTGGTGTATTGTATGTAGTGCTATTTAACTGCATTCAGGATGGACCAGACAAAGTGGGATGTGTTTCAAAGATGGTAATGGGGAGAACAGAAGCCATAAATTAGGGGAGCAGAATGGCATTGTACACATAGCATGAGACTGAGAGAGTTTTAGATGTATAAACTCAGTGACGTTAGGCAAGTCAAGTCACTTAACTTCTCTGAGCCCCTTTTGTTACATTTTTAAATTTTTTTAAATAATTGTATTATATTAGTTTCAGGTGTACAACATAGTGATTAGACATCGGTATAACTTAGGAAGTAATCAACACAATAATTCTAGTACCCATCTGACACTATACATAGTTGTTACAATATTTTTTGCTATGTTCCTTATGCTATATTTCATATCCCCATGACTATTTTGTAACTACTAATTTGTACTTCTTAATCCCTTCCCCCTTTTCACCCATCCCCCAAAACCCTCCCACTTGACAACCATCAAAATGATATCTGCATCTCTGAGTTTGTTTCTATATTGTTTGTTTGTTTCTTTCTTTAGATTCCACATATAAGTGAAATCATATGGCATTTATCTTTCTCTGTGTGACTCTATTTAGTACAATACCCTCCAGATCCATCTATGTTGTAATAGATGGCAAGACTTCATTCTTTCTTATGGCTGAGTAATAGTCCTATATATATGTATGTATATATGTATATATGTATGTATATATGTATATATATCACCTCTTATTTATCCATTCAACCATCGATGGACACCCAGGTTGCCTCAATATCTTGGCTATTGTAAATAATCCTGCAATGAACCTATGGATACACATGTCTCTTTGAAGTAGTGTTTGAGTTTCTTCAGATAAATACCTGGAAGTGAAATTAGTGGGTCCTTCTTTGTCTCTTGTTATTGCCTTTGTTTTGAAGTCTGTTTTGCCTGGTATAAGTATTGTTACCACAGCTTTTTGTTTATTTGTTTGCATTTTCATGAGATATTTATTTTCCATCTCTTTACTATAGGTCTGTGTGTGTCTTTCCATCTGAAGTGAGTCTCTTTTAGGCAGCATATGTAAGGGTCCTGTATTCTTATTCATTTAGCGACCCTATCATTTGGAGCATTTCAGCCATTTGCATTTAAAGTAATTGTTGATAGATATGTAGTTATTGCCATTTTAATATTTATATTTTGAATTTTTTTCTCCTTCTTCTTAAAGAAGTTTCTCTAACATTTCTTGTAACACTGATTTGGTATTGATGGATTCCTTTAGCATTTTCTTGTCTGGGAAGTTTTTTATCTGTCCTTCGAATCCGAATGTTAGCTTTGCTTGGTAGAGTAATCTTGGTTGTAGGTCCTTTTCATCGCTTTGAATATTTTGTGTCAATTCCTTCTGGTTTGCAAAGTTTCTGTTGAGAAATCAACTGACAGTCTTATGGAAACTCCCATGCAGGTAACTAACTGCTTTTCTCTTGCTGCTTTCAGATTCTGTCTTTGTCCTTAACATTTTGCTTTTTAATTATGATGTGTCTTGGTGTGAGCCTCTTTGAATTTATCATGTTTGGGACTCTCTGCACTTCCTGGGTTTATATGGCTATTTCCTTCACCAGGTTAATGAAGTTTTCTGTCATTATTTTTTCAAAAAGATTTTCTTTTCTTAATTAAAGTTTATTGGGGTGACAATTGTTAGTAAAGTTACATAGATTTAAGGTGTACAATTCTGTACTATATCATCTACAATTCACATTGTGTGTAGACCATCCAGAGTAAGTTCTCCTTCTATCACCATATATTTGATCCCCTTTGCCCTCATCTACCACCCCTCTCCACCCTTACCCTCTGGTAACCACTAAACTATTGTCTGTGTCTATGAGTTTTTGTTTCTCATTTGTTTGTCTTGTCCGTTTGTTGTTTTGGGTTTATATACCACATATCAGTGAAATCATATGGTTCTCTGCTTTTTCTGTCTGACTTATTTCGCTTACCATTATAATCTCAAGATCCAGACATGTTGTCACAAATGGTCCTATTTCATCTTTTCTTACCACCGAATAGTATTCCATTGTGTATATATACCACAACTTCTTTATCCATTCATCTATCGAAGGACATTTTGTTGTTTCCATGTTTTGGCCATCGTAAATAAAGCTACAGTCAACATTGGAGCACACTTGTCTTTATGGATAAATGTTTTCAGTTTTTTGGTGTAGATACCCAGGAGACGGATTGCTGGGTCATATGGTAACTCTATTTGTAATTTTTTTGAGGAACCTCCACACTGCCTTCCATAGCGGCTGCACCAATCTGCATTCCCACCAACAGTATATGAGGGTTCCTTTTTCTCCACAGCCTCTCCAACACTCGTTAATTTTTGTCTTGTTGATGACAGCCATTCTTTTTTTTTAATTAAAGTTTATTGCATTGACAATTGTTAGTAAAGTTACATAGAATTCAGGTGTACAATTCTGTATTACATCATCTATAAATCCCATTGTGTGTTCACCAGCCAGAGTCAGTTCTCCTTCCATTACCATATATTTGATCCCTTTTACCCTCATCTACCCCTCTCCTCCCTTACCCTCTGGGAACCACTAGACTATTCAATGACAGTCATTCTAACTTGTGTGAGGTGATATCTCATTGGGTTTTTATTTGCATTTCTCTGATAATTAGTGATGTTGAACATTTTTTTCATGTCTATTGGCCATTTGTATGTTCTCTTTGGAGAAATGTCTATTCAGGTCCTCTGCCCATTTTTCAATTAGAATGATTGTGGGTTTTTTCTTGAGTTGTATGAGTTCCTAATATATTTTTTGGGTATTAGCCCCTTATTGGATGCGATGATTGCAAAAATCTTCTCCTGTTCAGTGGGTTGCCTTTTTATTTTGTCGATGGTTTCTTTTGCTGTGCAGAAGCTTTTCAGTTTGATATAATCCCATTCATTTATTTTAGCTTTTACTTCCATTGCCTTTGAAGTCAAATTCTAAAAACACTCTTTGAACCCAACGTCCATGAATTTAGTACCGTTTTTCCCTGAAGATAAGACCTAGCTGGACAATCAGCTCTAATGCATCTTTTGGAACAAAAATTAATATAAGACTCAGTATTACATTATATTATATTGACCGGGTATTATAGTATATTATATGATATTATATTGTATTGTATTCTATTGACTTGTATTATATTATATTATATTATATTATATTATATTATATTATATTATATTATATTACATTATATTAATTATATTATATTATATTATATTATATTATATTATATTATATTATATTATATTATTATATAAGACTCAGTCTTATAGAAAAATAAGACCGGGTCTTATATTAATTTTTGTTCCAAAACGCATTAGAGATGATTGTCTGGCTAGATCTTATTTTGAGGGAAACACGGTACCTATGTTTTCTTCCATGCATTTTATTGTTTCAGGTCTTAAGTTTAAGTTTTTGATCCATTTTGAGTAAATTTTGCTACACAGTCATAGATAGCCATCTACTTTCATGCTTTTGCACGTGGCTTTCCAATTCTCCCAGCAACATTTATTGAAAAGGCTGTCTTTCCTCCATCGTATGTTTTTGGCTTCTTTGTTGAAAATTATCTGTCCATATTTGTGTGGGTTTATTTAAGGGTTCTCAGTTCTATTCCATTGGTCTGTGTGTCTTTTTTTCTGCCAATACAATACTGTTTTGATTATTGTTGCCCTGTAGTACAAGCTGAAGTCAGGGAGTGTGATACCTCCAGCATTGTTCTTTTTTCTTAGGATTGCTTTGGCTATTTGGAGTCTTTTGTGGTTCCATACAAATCTGATGATTTTTTGTTCTATTTCTTTAAAAATTGTCATTGGGATTTTGATGGGGATTGCAATAAATCTTTATATTGCTTTGGGTAATATGGCCATTTTTATTTATTTATTTATTTATTTATTTATTTATTTATTTATTTAGTTTTATTTTATTTTATTTTATTTTTACATCCCTCACACTGTGAACCCCCCTCCCCCCATCCACCACCACCCCGACCTCACACCGAGCCATCACAATATACACATAAAATTATAGTTGGCATTCATTAATGTCCAGCCTCTGGTGTACAATGCCATGACCAGGCATCCACAGCATCCCTGAGGTGGTCTCCCAAACAGGACACATGTCCATACTGTGTTGACTCTTCTAATCCATGAACATGGAATATCTTTCCATGTCTTTGTGTCTTCTACAATTTCTTTTAAAAATGTCTTATACTTTTCAGTGTATAGGTCTTTCACATCCTTGGTTAAGTTTATTCCTAGATATTTTATTCTTTTTGTTGCAATTGCAAAAGGAATTGTTTGTGTTTTTTTTAAATTTCTTTTCCTGAGCTTTCATTGTTAGTACATAGGAATGTGATGGAATTTTGTACATTGTTTTTGGAGCTGACAACTTTTCTGTAGTACTTTATTGTTTCTAATAGCTTTTTGGGGGAGTCTTCAGGGTTTTCTATATATAGCATCATTTCATCTGAAAAAAATGACAGTGTAAATTCTTTATTCCCAATTCACATGCCTTTTATTTCTTTCTCTTGCCTGCTTTCTCTGGCTAGGAGTTCCAACACTATGTTGAAAAGCACAGGTGATTATGTTCCTTAACATAAAGTGAAGGGCTTCAAGCTCTAACTGTTAATTGTGATGTTAGCTGAGGGTTTATCATAGATGGCCTTCATTATGTTAAGGTATTTTCCTCCTATACCCATTATATTAAGTGTTTTAATCATAAATGGAGATTGTATCTTTTCAAATGCTTTTTGTGCATCTACTGATAAAATTATATGATTTTTGTCCTTTAGTTTGTTTATATGGTTTATCACATTGATTGATTTTGTGCATGTTGAACCATACTTGTGCCCCTGGAATGAACCCTACTTGATCGTGATGCATAATCTTTTTCATGCATTGTTTCATTCGATTTGATAGAATTTTGTTTAGGATTTTTGCATCTGTGTTCATCAGAGATATTGGTCTGTACTTTTCTTTTTTGTGTTATTCTTACCAGGTTTTTGGTATCAGGATAATGTTGGTATCACAAAATGAGTTACAGAGTATTATCTCTTTCTCAATTTTTTGGAAGAGTTTAAGTAGGACAAATATTAGATCCTCTTTGAATGTTTGGTGAATTCACGAGTGAAGCCATCTGGTCCCAGACTTTTGCTTTTAGAAAGGTTTTGGATGACTGATTCAATTTCCTTACTGGTGATCGGTCTATTTAGATTTTCCAATTCTTTGTGATTCAGCCTAGAAAGGCGATATGTCTCTAAGAACTTGTCCATTTCTTCTAGGTTACTGAATTTGGTGGCATATATTTCTTCATAGTTTTCTTGGATGATGCTTTGTATTTCTGTGGCATCCCTGATAACCTCCCCTCTTTCATTTCTGATTTTGTCTTTTCTCTTTTTATCTTAGAGAATCTACTCAAGGGTTTGTCAATGTTATTAATCTTTTCAAAGAACCAGCTCTTTGTTGCATTAATTTTTTCTATTGTTATTTTGCTGTCTATTTCATTTAGTTCTGCTCTGATTTTTATAATTCCTTCCTTCTGCTGAGTTTGGGTTTCATTTGTTCTTATTTTTCTAGTTCTTTAAGTTGTAACATGACTTTTTTTATCTGGAATATTTCTTCTTTCTTGAGCTAGGCCTATAATGATATAAATTTCCGTTTTAAAAGTGCCTTTGCTGCATCCAAAAATTTTGGTAGGATGTATTTTCATTCTCATTTGTTTCTATGTATCTTTTTTTTATTTTTTATTAAATTTATTGGGGTGACAATTGTTAGTAAATTTACATAGATTTCAGGTGTACAATTCTGTATTACATCGTCTATAAATCCCATTGTGTGTTCACCACCCAGAGTCAGTTCTCCTTCCATCACCATATATTTGATTCTATGTATCTTTTGATCTGTCCTCTAATTTCTTCTTTGACCCAGTCATTCTTTAAAAGTATGTTGTTTAATCACCACATATTTGTGGGTTTTCCTGCTTTCTGTTTGCAGTTTATATCCAATTTCAAAGCCTTATGATCAGAGAATATTCTTGGTATCATTTCAATCTACTTAAATTTGCTGAGGCTAGTCCCAGTGTATTTCCCCATGTATGTTCTATTCTTGACAATGTTTCATGTACAGCAGAAAATAACGTATAGCCTGATGTTCTAGGATGAAGCACTCTATAAATGTCTATTATGTCCATTTCATCTTACGTGTTGTTTAAGGCTGATATTTCTTTATTTATTTTCTGTTTGGATAATCTATCCATAGCTGTCACCTACTATAATTCTGTTTTGGTCAATTTCTGCCTTTAATTCTCTTAGTAGTTGCTTGGTATATTTCAGTGCTCTCTGATTGGGGGCATAAATACTGATGACTGTTATGTCTTCTTGTTGTATAGTCCCCTTTATCATTATGAAACATCCATCTTTGTCTCTTGTTACCTTTTTTATCCTGAAGTCTGTTTCATCTGATATCAGTACGGTTACACCTGATTTTCTCTGGATGCCTTTTGCTTGGAGTGGCAATTTCCACCCTTTCACTTTGAGTCTATGCTTGTCCTTGAGGCTGAGATGTGTCTCTTGGAGGCAGTATATGGTTGGGTTTAATTTTTTGATCCAATCTTCTACTCTGTGTCATTTTATTGGTGAGTTCAGTCTATTTACATTTAGGGTGATTATTGATCTATGAGTATTTACTATCATTCTATCTCTGGTTTTCTGAGCCTTTTTGTTTCTTTGCCTTTTTTGCTGTCTATTATTTCAGTGTGGTGGTATTCTATGATTTTCCCCTGTGTTTCTTCTTTTTTTATGTTATATATTTCAGTTCTGGAATTTTTTTGAGCAGTTACCATTAAGTTTATGTAAAATAAAGTTTCATGTTTAGAGTATTCCATTTTCATTCTTTCTTTTTTTATGTTTATTTCTTTATATTTTAATAAAGTTTATTGTGGTGACAATTGTTAGTAAAGTTACATAGATTTCAGGTGTACAATTCTGTAGTATGTCATCTATATCTCACATTATGTGTTAACCACCCAGAGTCAATTCTCCTTCTATCACCGTATATTTGATCCATTTTCTTCAGCGTGCTTATTTTCTCCACTGTCTTGTGCCAGTTCAGACCTTTATTCTTTCCCCTTTTGTCCTTTTGTTGTCACAGATTATCCCTATTTATGCTGTGAGTTGATTTCTGCACTGCAATAGCAAGTTGTCTTTTTCATTCTTTTTTAAGTATTTTTTTTTCTTCTTCTTTGCCCTGTATGTTATGTTTAACTGTATAGTGTCCTATTTGATGTATGGGTTGCCATTTCCTACTTCTGTCTGTCAGTTCATAATACTACTCATGGTTTTGTATTCTTTTGCGATTTATTTCAGGTCAGATAGCCTCCTTCAGTAGTTCTTGTAGTGCATGTCATGTTAGAAAATTCCCTCAGCTTCCATATTTCTGGGTAGGTCTTTATTTCTCCTTTTAATCTAATGACCTCTTTGCTGGATATATTATTCTTGGCTCATACTTTCTCTCTTTCAATAGTTTGAATGTTTGATTCCACTCCCTTCTGGTTTGTAGATTTTCTGCTGAAAAATCTGATGGTAATCTAATGGACTTTCCTTTGTAGGTTCTTCTTTTCCCTGGCTGTGTTGAGAATTCTTTCTTTATCCTTAATTTTTGACACCTTCAATACAATGTGCCTTGGAGAAGAACTGTTGGGGTTGAGGTAATTAGGTGTTCTATTTGCTTCTTGGATTCGAGGATCCAGTTCTTTCCACAAGTTTGGGACGTTCTCGTCAACTATTTGTTTGAATATAAAATCCTCTCTGTTCTCTTCTCATTTTCTTTTTTCTGTATGCCTATTATTCTTATATTGTTCTTTCTCATAGAGTCAGATAGTTTTTGTAGGGTTTTTTCATTTCTTTTAACTTTCATGTCTTTCTCTTCTTCCATCTGTGTCATTTTCAGATTTCTATCTTCAATGTCACTGCTTTTTTCTTCCATCTGTTCAGCTCTATTACCTAATCTGGCTATTTCATTCTTCCTTTTTTTTTTGAGTTCTCAATCTCTTTGGTTCTCTTAGAAATTCTCTTTGGTTCTTTTTAAATTTCAATCTCTTTGGTAAAATGTTCATGTTGTTCTTTAATTGTGTTTCTGAGTTCATTAAACTGCCGTCTGTGTTTTCTTGTATCTCATTGAGATTTTTTTCAGAATTACAATTTTGCATTCTCTGTCATTTAAGTCACATATTTCCATGTCTTTAAGTTCATTTTGTGGAGACCTTTCATTTTCTAGCTGAGCTGCCTTGTTTCCTTGGTCATTCATGGCAGTTAATGGATTATTATTTCTCTTACTAGGCATCTACCAGAGTGAGTTCTGCAACAGGCTGATAAGAAGAAGTGTTTCTTTTGCTTTCCAGTAGGTGTTGATAGAATGTTTTATTTTCTGTTCAACTGTAGACTTTTATTCTTTCTCATGCTGTAGTGTTATATTTTCTCTGTACTGTTCTGGCTTCTCACAATGAGGGGGTTCCCTGGAAGGTGGGCTTCTACTCTTTGAGCAGGTATCCTGGTTGTCTGGGCACCAACTCCATGAGGGGCTGTGGAGAGCTTCTGAAGTTCCAAAGCCCTTCTTGCACCAGTTTCCGGGCCTGTGTGTTTCAGTGGCTCTGTTTACCCTGCAGGGATCCACCCAGATAATGGTAGCAGGGGTGGAGTGGGTTGTGAGAGGTGGCTCTTTGCAATGGCTGTGACCACTGGCACATCCAGTCCTGCACCCAAGGCTCCCTCCCCTTTGCCAGAACTAATTGGGCGGTGAGTCCATGGCTGCAGTTCTCAGAACTGCAAATATTATTTTCTTTTGATGTGACACTGCTACCATTCTGCTTCTAGCACTGGGAATGTGGGGGTGGGGTTGGGTGAGCTCTCAGAGGGTAGGTAGGGGTTGGCTAGGCTCCGTGCCTATGCCTTCCATTCTCTGCTTGGCAGTGAGGGCTTAAACCACCATTTTTACCTTCTTCCCTCAGTCTTTGCTCCAAGGTCTCTGCCATGAGGGTGGGGTTCAGCTGTGTTATATGCAGATGCCCCAGGTGGGAATGTGGACCATAAGGGGAGTGGTAGCAGTCCAAATTCTTCCATGTCCCATGACTGTGGTAGCTCTGGCATGCAGGGAGTTTGGAGCTCCAGTCTGTGTCCTGTGGCCCATGAGGCCTGCATCTCCGCACTTCCACCTTCCCTCCTCCCCTGCTCACCCAGTTTGCCCACCTTTAGATGATTTCAATTGCACATCTCTTAGTCTTGCCTGTCTGCTGTGCTGGGAGTCCTTTGTGGAATTATAGCTCTTCAATTTGTTGTAAATTCCAGGGGAGATTTCAAGAGACTCATCTCTCACCTCCATTTCTATGACATAATCCCATCTTACATCTTATTAACAGGTATGTGTTAACACATTCACCTGACATGTTTGTATGTATAGGCCCCCATAAATCTGCCCCAACCCACATGGTCCTTTCTATCAATGGCTGGCATGGCAGAGCCCTTTATTCACTTATTCCACACATATTTATTGGTCACCTACCATATATTAAGCATTTTTCCAGATGCCTGGGATATGTCAATGAAGAAGACAGACTTCATGGAACTTATTTTTGATTGGGGGAATTGTTAATTAATATTCCAGCATAATGCTATCTATTGGTAAGTGTTATGAAGGGTAATAAGGGAAGAAATGGAGAGTAACAGTATTGTTACTTCACATGGGGTGGTGTAGAAATGCCTCCCAGAAATGCTGACTTCACAGTTATGGTGCCCATTACAAGAAGCCAACTCTTCATTTTTCCCTGGGGTCTTTCAGTGACTACTGCTCATTTACACTTCTCATCCCCACAGGCAAAATCCTTGGCCATGGTGCCTTTGGTAAAGTGGTAGAAGCCTGTGCATTTGGCATCGATAGAGCTTCAACTTGCAAAACAGTGGCAGTGAAAATGCTTAAAGGTAATATTTATATTCCTTTGTAGGCCATTGGGGGACATCTGCAAGGATGCTTGGTGTCAGGTATAAAACCGGTCTGTAATAGATATGAAGTTGAAATACTGAAGGGAATTAACTATAACCAACTTCCACCCTCATTTGATCAATATTTTCCATGGAAACTTTAGCCATGAGCACATGAGCCAATCATCATGGAACCTTGTGTCTCAGCCTATTTGTCCTCTTCTGTGTTCAGAAACATAAATATAAAAGTAAAGATTTGGGATGTTTAGTTGTTGGCAAGGCCAATATGAGTCAGCAATGGGATTTGGCCACCAGAATTATTACATAGTCTTCTATTGCATGAGTAGAATTATATGATATAGAATAAGCTTGGATAGAATTGCACCTGGATTCTACACTGTTCAGTCTCCATAAACCTCTAGTGTGATTCCAATCTTGAATAGATGAACTTGTATGTATTTAAGCATCCTAATGCCATTCAATCCATATCTCCGATTCCATATAGAAAAGCATTTAAATCAAACTGGGCCAATCCACCAATTACCTCTCCAGGACAGTAATTCAGAAAAAAAGTTTATCACAAAAGAAGTAGCTATTAAAGAATGTCTTTTTCAAAATTAAAAAGTGTAATATAATTGAGGCTGTTAGTACATAAAGCTCAGAATCCAGGCAGGCTAGTGCATGGGAAGATATTATGTATCCATTTATAATGTTGTTTGGAAAGCACAAAAGCTAATCATTGTGTTCTGGACATTTCTACCAGAATTCTTTAGCAGTAAACAGGATCTCCTATGCTCCTGCTGCCTTTCCCAGGGGAAACAACTGTTTTTTTGCGTTACTGTATTTGTTTCAAGCAGATTGTGCAACTTCCAGTGAGTTTAAGGCTTTGATGTCAGAATTGAAGATCCTCATTCACATCGGCAACCACCTCAATGTGGTTAACTTGCTGGGTGCCTGCACCAAACCTGGAGGTAAGGAGTCTTTCACACCTGACCATAACTGCCCTGTAGGGATCAGAGCACTCAGAAGCAAAGTAGGCCCTGATTTAGACAGGCCTTCAAGTACAGCATGTGAATTCTTCATAGAGACCTTCCTATGCACAGAATCTCTAGAGCCCAGGTTCTTTGACCCCCTGTTCTAGGCAATACTGTGCAATATATAAAGGGATCAGATGTATCTCTAAGATTCTTACCAGCTTGGGCATTCTATGGAATCTTAGACACATTAGTTGAAAAGAAAATATTGAGGTGCTAAGGAGGTATGCCAATACATTCAGGGAAAGGGTCTTCATAACCCTCTTGAGTTTCCCATTTCAGCTTCCACCTTCTTAGCTTAGCACCCACCACCATAACTTAAGGAGGTATTTCACACACTAAGTCAATTAGCAATTCTATAACCCCTGTCCATTTACAGATTTGAAGCCACTCTCTTGACTACACCAAAAGCCTTTTTTTTCCTCTTTTAAATTGCTACTGTCCTTTACCCTTTCATTTAACTTTATCTTAAACAACATTTTGTGAGCCCCTACTAATTTTATGTGAGGCACTATGCCAGAGGCTTGGAGGGGGTTTGTGGAGGGTCGTGCTGCTGAACTACACAAATAAATAAAAGATGCCTTCAAGCCACATATAATTTGTGATGTGGTCAAGCACAGAGAAAATGTAGGCTATGGGAAACCTACAGACAGCCTTAAGCCATGGAGTAACACGATGATAGTTGAGTGATGCCATTCAGCAAGATAGTGGTGTTGGGGGTAGGGCAACAATGTGAAGGGTGAAGACAGGAGCCCCAATTAGTCAATGGATGAAATATCCAGCTGGTTGGATGCTCCTTTGCCTTCATCATTGGACTGTAAGCTGCATGTGGTCAGGTGCTCTGTTATGCTCATTCTTCTAACCTTCATGTTAGCCAGCCGAGAACACCTCAGTAAATGTTCATTGTGGTTTATTGATTATACTTTTCCCTTTCTGCCAAATTTTCCTTCATCCCACTCATCAGCCAGCCAGATGTTTCTGGAATAAGTCACCATTTTATCCAGCACAATTAATCAGTCAACTGCTTTACAACTGGAGAAATCCTTTACAAAATTTTAGGAGATCCTTGGTCAACAGGTTACCAGGACAAGGCTATCCCAAGAATTAGCAACCCTTCATTATCATTCCTAGAAAGATGACTGTGGGCTGTACTTTTGGTAGGTCCTTTGATGGTCATTGTAGAATTCTGCAAATATGGAAACCTGGCCAACTTTCTGAGAGGAAAGAGAGGAGATTTTATTGCTTCCAAGGTAAGTTTCCCAACTGAATCCCACACTCCATCTGCATTTTTGAATCCTATATAGATGTTTTCTAATGAGAGAGAGAGAGAGAGAGAGAGAGAGAGAGAGAGAGAGAGAGAGAGAGAGAGAGAGAGAAGAGGGGAGGAGAGGAGAGGCATCCAATAGAAATTTAAACTCAGTGATCTCTAAAGTCACTTCCAATGCTGAAGTTTCTCTGAAACAGGCTACTCAGCATTTTCCTCTCATTGGCTGAAATTACATCTTTGGTTTGTGTTACCTTCAGATTACACTATGAGGTCCAGAGTAATCAGGTAGCCTAAGATCCTATCATGCCTTTATTCTTCCATAGCCATGAACCTGGGTTCTCTGAAATCACCTGAGACCTGGGAAAGGGTCCTTCATTTTTCCTAATTGTAGCAAAGGCAAAGGAAGTAAAGTAATGGTGATCAAAAAACAGAGGGTGTCTCCATTTTATGATATTCTCCATTTCTAAGCACAGAGCTCAGGAATATGGTATTCAGACACCTTTTGTGGTACCACATGCCATCATATATCCCGGCACTAGGAAGGTCTTCTGACTTACAGGGCAAGGGAACCCTTTCAACAGCCAGATCTGGGATGCTTCCTTTCATCAGGGATGAGTCAACTGACATCATGGCATAGAGAACAGAGCCCTCAACTGGTAGTCAGCACTGTTGCTACCTCCCAAACTATCTGTTTCAGTAATTGCCTCACACCTCTATAGGCCTCAGTTTCCCAATGGAAACATAGACTAGGGTGGAATAGATAATTTGTAAGTCTCTCCCAGCTCTGAGGATCTATTTAATCTCTCAGGTTCTGATCAATATGGATAAAAATGTGAAGATCTTTCATGATTCTGATGGCAAGCCCACCCAGCTGATTAAGCACCGTCTGGAGAGTGTGGCTAGCACAGGAAGTTCTACCAGCTCTGGCTTCATTGAAGACAAGAGCTATAGTGAATCTGATGAGGAGGAAGAAAGTAACCGCCACCTTCTGGGGGCCACAATAACCCACCGCATAGGTATGTGGGGTCCATTTCTGGCCAACACTCAAGGCTACCAGATGTTTGAGGGTAAGGGCTGGGTTGGAGGGGTGAGGCCACTATCCAAACAAGGTCAGACCAGGGTTGAGGGAGGTGGTATAGAAAACAATGTGCCTTCCTCTATAATTGTTGATATTCAGTTTAGAGGACTTGTGGTTCTAAACTCAACTTGCACGTCTATTAACAATCAGAAGTAGTTTACAATGACAGTCTCCCACATTGTTCTAGACCTTTACAGTTTCCAAAGTCCTTTCCAATGAATTCTTTCCTTGAGCTTCATGACTTCTCTGTGAGATGAATAGGGATGTTTATCTCAATTAGACAGAGGAGAAAACTGACACTCAGAACAGGGATAATAGAAAATATACTTAACAGATACTGTCTGTTAGTCAAAATATTTAACACATACATAAGATATTGACAAATGGGTATTAATATGCAAGTATTAATACAGATATTAAAATGTTTTGCAAAATATGGCACAGATAGTGGCCAATCAGAATAGATGCCTGATGTAGCCCTAGAGCAGGGTCTTGGGGTTGCTGGATTAGGGTAAAGTCTGGGCAGGGATGGAGTAACTGTAGTGGTGGGGGCACTTGGAGAGCTCGGAGCAGTAACTACTTACCAAGTAGTATGGAAATATTTCAAGGGTAAGCAAGTATTATAGCTGTACCAGTGTGTACCACCTCAATATTGGTCTGTCTCAGCTAATTAAGAGAAGTAGAAGTTGAACTCAAGTATCCCTTCCATTTTACTACCCCCATGGTTTGAACTGACAGGTTTAGGCACTGACTTTGAGTGACACTTATCTTATTCTGCCTGAGGATTCTGCCTGACTGTGGCATCCACTGTTGCCCCTGGTCTTTCTGGTTTGCTATGGTCCTGGATCTGCTCTATTCCTCTTATTGTCCTTTTGGTCACACATGAATTAAGTGTGCTATCTGTCTGGCTTTAATGCATGTTGAAACATCTCCTGATCTGAGAGTTAGTAGACCTGGGTTTTATTACTGACTGTACCACTGATGTACTTACTGTGTGACCTTGGAAAGTCACATCTCAAGGCTTTGTTTTTCCTACTTGTAAAGTGAAATCAGTAACTTGGACTAGAATCATTGTAAAGGCCCTTATAATCCCGATCTGGTGTTGTTAGAACACCAGGAAGGGAGGAAGGAATTTCTGAACTTTGCATCTATTGACAGAAATTGGGCGATGGTGATTTAGCAATGAGTGTGGTATGTAGTGACCACATGTTGTGATTACAAAAATTCGGTCCTATTGTCACCATGAATCATGGGAATTTCCTGAAAATTCCCAAACTTTGGCATCTAACAGACATCTTTCAAATTCTCTCTTGTACCCAGAATTGGCAAAGAAATCTGGACAAACCATGTGTTCATTTTTTTTGGGGGGGGAGAATTGAAATATATGGTAACCAGACAGTAAAGGAATGAGCTCTTGAACCCCTGAAGACATTCTTATTATATTTGATTTACAAGATTACATTCCCATCACTTAAAAATACGTATGAGTTCTTAGTAGAGTAAGTCCGGCCAAGGTCCTGTTGTCAAACACCTTTGCCCCCATTCTGCAAGATTTTATGGAAGGCAGGACTTTCTTCCTCTCTAGGTGTTCCTACTGCTATCTCTACAGGCTTGTGAGAATGTTTTCAACAACTGGCCTTTCTCTATTCCATTTTTTTCTCTTCTCTAGACTCAAATAATCTCTATAAGCACCCTCTCACTTTGGAGGACCTGATCTGCTATAGCTTCCAAGTGGCCAAGGGAATGGAGTTCCTCGCTTCCAGAAAAGTGAGCATTCATTCTTCCTGTTCTTTGATTTCCACTATTTGGGGAGGAAGGGAGGTGGATTTCCACGATACCAGTTTCCATAGTAGTTTGGTTTTTTCTTTTCTCCCTAAAGTCTCCTCTTATACTTGTTTGCCTTCCCTTTTCTAATTGTTCTTTGAAAAATTCACACATTCACATTGCAGACAGCTACTCATTTGCTTACCTGCAGTTGTTAGCGACTTATTTTTCACACTCTAATCTAGGAAATGGCTGGAATATTTAATACCAGAAGTGCAGGTTATTATATATTAAAATAAAAATTTTCAGGTAATATCTGTTAATTTGTTATTGTGTTCTCTATGCTAACAGCTGGAGGTACAGGTATGAAAAATATAAATTCTCTTTCCTCAAAATTCACTGAGAAAAACAGATACCATATATAACAAAATAGAATAGACCCTTGATAGAAGTATGAAATAAGTGTGTTGTGACTGTATAAAAGGAAGCCTCGAGAATCTGTACTTTTTTTCGGAGGAAGTTATATTTAAGCAATATCATGAAGACAGGAAAACTAGGAAATTTTCTGTAATTCTAAAGACTAGAACATAAGATGCATTGAGGTGAGGCAGATGAGGAGATGTAGCTGAACAGAGAGCTTGACATTAATTATGAAAAGCTTTGGACATCATGCAAAGAAAGTTAACTTTGATGGTTTCCAGTTGTCACAAGATAAAAGTGTTTAAGCAGGAACATGCTCAGGTTTGGGCTTTGGGGACCAGAGTGGACCATGTACTAGTTAATGGGACTAGACTGGAGATAACAGTTTGGGGACCATTGCAATTGTTAAAATGAGGGAAAGGAGGGGTCTCTCTGACCAAGAGCACTAGCAATAGAATGCAGTGGAGAGAATAGATCTATGTTCTAAGGTAATATCCCAGTGTCCAAAGGACAAAACATGTAAGTGGTAGTCAAATGTGAGGAACCATTCCAGCGTAGTGGAACCTAGCCAAATTTCAAAACAGATGAACTCATCAGTCTCTCAGTAAATGTTAGCTTTAAACACATATTTCTGAGGCTGAACACTTCTAAGACACATTCCTGTTCTGGGTTTTCATTCCTTTCTCCAGCGCACTTAACACCCAACCCTTCTCGTGGATAAAAATCTGTAAGTCTGCACCATCCTAGAGCCTAGCAGCTCTCCAAGCTTCCTTTGTCCCTTTTCTTTAGTGCATCCATCGGGACTTGGCTGCTCGGAACATCCTGCTAGCTGATAATAACATTGTGAAGATCTGTGACTTTGGTTTGGCCAGAGACATCTACAAAGACCCTGACTATGTCTGGAAAGGAGATGTAAGTTCAAGGTTCTTTGACAAAGAGCCCCAAACCCAGGCTCTTGAGCTATGTTGGGGTTATGGCTGTTATTCTCATGGCTCTCTCCCATTTTGATTTTCTAGGCAAGACTCCCACTTAAATGGATGGCACCTGAAGCCATTTTTGACAAGGTTTATACTACTCAGAGTGATGTGTGGTCATTTGGAGTCTTACTGTGGGAAATATTCTCTCTGGGTAAGTTCTTTTCTTTATGGCCACCTCCTCACCATTCCCAGTCAACATTGGGTACAATCCCAGAATTTAAAAGACCTCAGGTTGTGGATACAATGGATTTGGGCAGAAAACACTTGTGACCAAGAACCAACAAAAACTGTCTCATTTATTTACTGATTGAACAAATTTATTCAACAAATATTTATTGAGAAACTGTTGTGGGCCAGGCATTCTGAGTGCTATGGTTACAGTAGTAAACAAAGCAGATGATAATCCCTGCCACTGTGGATCATCCATTGTAGTCAGAAAAGACTGAACTTAAACACTTAAACAAAATATAGATCATTTTAAATGATGTTGGGTAGTATGGAGAAAAATTAAGAAGAGAGATAGGGAGTACTGGGATAGAGCAGAATGTGGGTTGGTTTTTAAAATGGGTGGTTAAGTTGAGCCTCACAGAAAGTAAAATGCTTCAGTAAAGACCTGAAGAGTGAGGAAATGAGCCACACAGCTACTGTGTTTCCCCCAAAATAAGACCTAGCTGGACAATCAGCTCTAATGAGTCTTTTGGAGCAAAAATTAATATAAAACCGGGTATGTTATATTATATTATATTATATTATATTATATTATATTATATTATATTATATTATATTATATTATACACCTGGTCTTATAGGGGCAAAGTAGGCTTTTCACATACATAGGGTGACTTTTGAGCATATTAGGAAAAAGAGAGGTAGCTAGCCAGTGGGCCATCTGGAATGAGAACATTACAGGCACAGGGAACAGTGAGTCCAAAACCCCTGAGGTTAGAACATGTTTGATGTGTGAGAACAACAGTGAGATGTTGTGGCTGGAAGGCACTGGGTAAAAGGTGAGTGCTGGATGATGAGCATAGAGAGATAGCCAAGGACAATTTCATGTGGTGCCTTACAGGTTATGGTAAGGACTTTAGATGGAGTTGAAACAGATATATTGGCATGGAGAAGATGCCCTATCTGACTTCAAGACAGATCTGAGTATGAATCTCAGTGTGGCCTCTCATTAACTGTATCACTTAAACAGGTCACTACTCCAATCTGGGTCCCAACATCTATAAAATGGGGTTAATAATTATGGTATCACAAGGTCATTGAGTTAAAATACTATTTGAACTATAAAGTGCCTTACAAATATTTAGTGTATTCTCCAAGGGTTGGAATTCCAGTCTCCCCAATCTGACCTCGGATTTTTGACATGGGTGGCTAATATTGTATCTAATACCTGAACAAAAGAGGAAGAAAGCTAAATGGTAGACTGTTTCATAAAAATAAAAAAAGACCTTTCTTCTTACAGCATGTGTATGTAAATTCTCATTTGCATATACATTGTGGTAACTATGTTGTTTGGGTTATTAAACTTGTATGATACTATAATGGATGGAATTTTGCTGCAAAACTCATACCTGGCTCAGGAGGAGAGTGGGAGAAGGCTCATAAGATTGAGTCTTCACATAGGTCCTGAGGTTAGGATCAGGTGGAAGGGAGAGAGCAGGGGCCAATTCTTATTAAGCCTAGAGTGTTGAATCAGTCCAAACCCAAAGCTGAAAGAAATTACTGGGAGAGTAAGATGAATTTTTTTGTTTGTTTTTTAAATTAAAGTTTATTGGGGTGACAATTGTTTGTAAAGTTACATAGATTTCAGGTGTACAATTCTTTTTTTTTTAATTTATTAGTTTCAGGTGTACAAGACAAGGTAATACTTAGACGTTCATCATTTATATCCCTCACACTGTGAACACCCCTCCTCCCATCCACTATCCCTCCGACCTCACACCGAGCCATCACATTATATATATATAAAATTATAGTTGGCATTCATTATTGTTTATCTTCTGGTGTACAGTGCCATGATCAGGCATCCACAGTATCAGGTGTACAATTCTGTATTACATCATCTATAAATCCCATTGTGTTTTCACCACCCAGAGTCAGTTCTCCTTCCATCACCGTATATTTGATCCCTTTACCCTCATCTACCACCTCCGTCCCCCTTTACCCTCTGGTAACCACTGAACTATTGTCTGAAAGACGAGTTTTGAAACAGGAAAATATTTAGTTTGAGAGGATTTATGACTTTCCTTTGAAGGCAAACCTGTGATCAGCTCCCAGGTGCAAGATGGTAGCTCAAGGTATCTAAAAGATAGGTTGATGGGAGAGAAACAGACCAAGCAAGGGGTCTAAAAAGCTTAGTCAAAACCTGAGGCTCAAGATTGCCACAACCTCATGCCAAGATATTCTTCCCAGGAATTATGATCTATTCTGGCATTGCAAGGAACATTGGGAGTGCTTTCCTAAGGAGATGTTGACCCACTTACATATGCCACTTAAAAAGTGGAAGCTGTTTAACAGATACTTCTCAGAGTACCATCATAGTGACCTATACAGTTGGTACTCAAAAAATTGGCTGCTTGTGGAAAGAACAAATCACAGCTTGACCCACCTAGTTTGAAAATGAGCTCTTGCTTCCAAGACTGCAGTTGTACCCACTGACTGAACTTATACCAACTGGCTGAGCAACACCTTCACCAAGATCCAGTGCTAACGTTTGGTTCCACCAAGAGAAGTCACAGGGAGGCCCACTTTTGGCTGAGTAGACATAACAGACAACTAAAACAACTAGGGTTAATGAAAGATGCTACTTAAAGGTCAAATACAACTAGTTTGGGGCAGCTGGATGGCTCAGTTGGTTAAAGCAGAAGCTCTTAACAAAGTTGCTGGTTCAATTCCCGCATGGGATGGTGGGCTGCACCTCCTGCAACTAAGATTGTAAACGGTGACTGCACTTGGAGCTGAGCTGCGCCCTCCACAACTAGATTGAAGGACAATGACTTGGAGCTGATGGGCTCTGGAGAAACACACTGGTCCACAATATTCCCCAATTAAAACAAAATCCAACTGGTTTGTGCCCTTATATTTTGAGCAATGATACATAAATTTCCAATTCTCAGTATTGTTTTACTCCGCCTATTTTTAACCCTAGAACTAGGCACAGCAATTACCAGTATGAAAACCCAGGCAATAGATTTGACATACATAATGTCACATTTGATGATGTATGCTGAAATTCTGACACATGGATAAAGTCTGTTATCTATTTAATGTCTGTTAACATCATCACAAACCTTTTCTTTTTAAAAGGAAAAAGAAGAAACATGTACCAATTAAATGGATTAGAAGTTTATTACATCAGATCTATAATTTAATTAAACAAACATTTGGTGTGTGTCTTCCACATTAAAGGCATTGTGAAGTAAGACAGTTCCTAGCTTCCAGTGACTAACAATTGAGTTGGGAAGAGAAAAATACACCCAACTAATTCTAATGCATGACAGACTGTGACAAGCCCTATAATAAGAATCCAGACAAAGTACATAAAGAAAACAGGAAAGATAAGATGAGTTTCTACTTCTGGGGAAGAAAGGATATGTAGAAAAGCCTCTTAGAGAATGAGCAAGCTGAACTGGACCTTGGAGGATAAGAAAATAAAAATGAAGTGTGAGGAGGAGATTTCAGAGAAAGGTATGGGTAGGGTATTTCAGAAAGAGGAGAGTATGAGCAAAAGCATAATGTGGAAGAGTGGTTTAGGTTATGGATATGCTTAAAAAAACACTTTTGCCTAACTGATCATTTTAATCCAGGACCTATGGAAACAACTCTATTATTAAATCTCAAACCGGACAAGCATATATGTCTATAGTTTTAGGCATAATAAATATTTGTAAATATATTTTATATGTCTGACCACAGTTTTATGTATAATACATACTGTCTGATAGCTTTATTAAGGTATAATTGATATTTTAAAAACTGCACATACTTAATATATACAATTTCACGAGTTTGGACACATTCATATACCGACATGTAATAGCCACAATCAAGGTAAAAATACATGCATCACCTCCAAAAGTTTTCTTGTGTCCCTTTGCTATTTCTGTGTGTGGTTAGAACATTTAATGTAAGATCTACCCTATTAACAAATGTTAAGGTACACAGTACAGTTTTGTTAACTATAGGCACTATGTTGTACAGCAGATATCTAAAACTCATCCATCTTGGATAACTAACATAACACGAGCGTACAACTCCACATTTCCCCCTCCCCATTCTCTGACAACATTTATTGCATTTTCTGCTTCTATAAATTAGACTATTTTATGAGTACATGCCTCATATAAGTTGATCATGCAGTGTACCTGTCATTTTCTCCTTCTGTGACTGACTTATTTTACTTAGCATGTTTTCCAGTTCCATCCATGTTGTGACAAATTATACTATTTTTTTCAAGGCTGCATAATATTCCATTGTTTGTGGATATATATCACATTTTCTTCACCCAGTCATCTGAAAATCTGACTTATTATGAAAATAAACTATTATGAAAAAGGCTGTGATGAACATAGGAGTACAGATTTTTTTTTGAGGTCCTGATTTAAATTCTTTTGGATACAAACTCAGGAGTGAGATTGCTGGATCTTATAATAATTCTAGTTTTGATTTTGTGGGGAATTTCTACGCTATTTTTTTTATAGTGGCTGTACCATTTTACATTCCCACCAAGTCTACAACAAATATAATTTCTACACATCCTTACCAATACTTATCTTTAGTTTTGTTGTTGTTGTTGTTATTGTTTTTTTTATTAGATTCAGGTGTACAAGACAAGGTAATACTTAGACGTTCATCATTTATATCCCTCACACTATGAAACCCCCTCCCCCATCCATTATCCCTCTGACCTCACACAGAGCCATCACATTATATATATAAAATTATAGTTGGCATTCATTAATGTTTAGCTCCTGGTGTACAATGCCATGATCAGGCATCCACATTATCTCTGAGGTGGTCTCCCAAATAGGACGCATGTCCATCGAATACCAAACAAAATCTTTACAACATTATTGAATAAGTTCCCCAAATTAATTTTCAGAAAACCCTGAGGCCATCTTGTGGTTACCAGCTGCTTCCTAATCCCTTCACCTTTCCCCTTATCCCCAACCACCCCCCCGCCCATCTAACAACTCTCGGTTTTTTCTTTGTGTCCCCAAAACTGTTTCTGATTAGTTCATTCACATATTCTTTTCTTTAGATTCCGCATATAAGTGAGATCATATGGTACTTGTCTTTCTCTTTCTGACTTATTTCACTTAACATAATGTTCTCTAGATCCATCCATGTTGTTGCAAATGATAAGATTTCTTTCTTCTTTATGGCTGCGTAATACTCCATTGTATAAATGTACCACAGTTTCTTAATCCTGTCGTCTACCGATGGGCATTTCAGTTGTTTCCATATCTTGGCTATTGTGTAAAGTGCCGCAATAAACATAGGAGTGCATACTGATTTTTGAATTGGAGTTTTGGATTTCTCCGGGTAGATGCCTAGGAGTGGAATTACTGGATCATAGGGTAGTTCCATTTTCAGATTCCTGAGATACCTCCATACTGTTTTCCATAGTGGCTGCACTAATCTGCAATCCCACCAACAGTGCACTAGCGTTCCCTTGTCTCCACATCCGTGCCAGCATTTGTTGTTTGTTGATTTATTGATGATAGCCATTTTGACTGGAGTGAGGTGGTATCTCATTGTAGTTTTTATTTGCATTTCTCTGATGGTTAGTGAGGTTGAGCATTTCTTCATATGTCTTCTTGCTTTCTGTATGTCCTTAGAAAAATTTCTCCTCAAGTCCTCTGCCCATTTTTTAATTGGGTTGTTTGTTTTTTTGGAGTTGAGTTGAGTAAGTTTTTTTATAGATTTGTGATATTAATCCCTTATCAGATATATCATTGGCAAATATCTTTTCCCATTCAGTAGGATCCCTTTTTTGTTTTATTGATGGTTTTCTTTGCTGTGAAAAAACTTTTTAGTTTGATGTAATACCACATGTTTATTTTTTCTCTTACTTCCCTCGCGCGAGGGGATATATCAGTGAAAATCTTACTCCGGGTAATGTCCATGAAGTTTCTTCCTATATTTTCTTCTAGATATTTTATGATTTCAGATCTTACATTTAAGTCTTTAAGCCATTTTGAATTTATTTTTTGTATATGGTGTAAGGAGGTGGTCCAGCTTCATATTCTTGCATGTGTCTGTCCAGGTTTCCCAACACCACTTATTGAACAGACTGTCTTTACCCCATCATACATTCTTGCTTCCATTGTCGTAGATTAGATGGGCATATAGCCATGGATTTACGTCTGGACTCTCTATTCTGTTCCATTGATCTATGTGTCTATTTTTATGCCAGTACCATGCTGTTTTGATTACTGTAGCCTTGTAGTATAGTTTGAAGTCAGGTATCGTTATACCTCCCACTTTGTTTTTATTTCTCAAGATTGCTGAGGCTATCCGGGGTCTTCTATGGTCCCATATAAATTTCAGGATTATATGTTCTATTTATGTGAAAAACGTCGTTGGTAGTTTGATAGGAATTGCGTTGAATATGTCTATTGCCTTAGGCAGTATGGACATTTTAACTATATTAATTCTTCCTATCCATGAACATGGAATGTGTTTCCATCTATTTATGTCTTCTTTCATTTCTTTCTTCAGTGTCGTACAATTTTCTGAGTACAGATCTTTTACATCTTGGTTAGATATATTCCCAGATATTTTATAGTCTTTGGAGCAATTGTAAATGGAATTGTTTTTTTAAGTTCTCTTTCTGATATTTTATCATTGGTATATACAAATGCAACTGATTTCCGAATATTAATTTTGTATCCTGCTACTTTACTAAATTCATCTATCAGCTCTAATAGTTTCTTGGTGGAGTCTTTAGGGTTCTCTATATATAGTATCATATCATCTGCATATAGTGATAATTTTACTTCCTCCTTACCAATTTGGATGCCTTTTATTTCTTTCTCTTGTCTGATTGCTGTGGCTAGAAATTCCAGCACTATGTTGAATAGAAGTGGAGAAAGTGGGCAACCTTGTCTTGTTCCTGGTCTTAGGGGGAATGGTTTTAGCTTTTCCCCATTGAGTACGATGTTAGATGTGGGTTTGTCATATATGGCCTTTATTATGTTAAGATATGATCCTTCTGTTCCCACTTTCTTAAGGGTTTTTATCATAAAAGGTTGCTGTATTTTATCAAATGCTTTTTCTGCATCTATTGATATGATCATGTGATTTTTATTTTTCATTTTGTTAATGTGGTGTATCACATTAATTGATTTGCGGATGTTGAACCACCCCTGCATACCAGGGATGAATCCCACTTGATCATGGTGTATGATCTTTTTAATGTATTGCTGAATTCTGTTCGCTAATATTTTGTTGAGAATTTTTGCATCTATGTTCATTAGAGATATCGGCCTGTAGTTTTCTTTTTTTGTGGTGTCTTTGTCTGCTTTTGGGATCAGGGTATTAGTGGCTTCGTAGAAAGTGTTTGGGAGTCTTCCTTCCTTCTGGATTTTTTGGAAGAGCTTGAGGAGAATAGGTGATAATTCTTTTTTGAATGTTTTGAAAAATTCACCTGTAAAGCCATCTGGTCCAGGGCTTTTGTTTGTTGGGAGATTGTTGATTACTGATTCAATTTCCCTGGTGGTAATCAGACTGTTCAGGCTTTCTGTTTCTTCTTGAGTTAGCCTTGGAAAGTTGTGCGCCTCTAGAAAATTTTCCATTTCTTCCAGATTGTCAAATTTGTTGGCGTATAGTTGCTCATAGTAATTTCTTAAATTTTTTTGTATATCTGTGGTGTCTGTTGTCACTTCTCCTCTTTCATTTCTGATTTTATTAATTTGGGTCCTCTCTCTCCTTTTTTTAATGAGTCTGGCTAGAGGTTTGTCAATTTTGTTTATCTTCTCTAAGAACCAACTCTTGGATGCATTGATCTTTTGTATTGTTTTTCTGGTTTCTATTTCATTTATTTCTGCTCTGATCCTTATTATCTCCTTCCTTGTGCTCCCTTTGGGCTTATTTTGCTGTTCTTTTTCCATATCCCTTAAGTGTGAAGATAAACTGTCAATTAGTGATGTTTCTTGTTTCTTTATTTATGCCTGCAGTGCTATGAACTTCCCTCTTAGGACTGCTTTCGCAGCAACCCATAGATTATGGGTCGTCGTGTTCTCATTCTCATTTGTCTCGAGATATCTTTTGATTTCTTCTTTGATCTGCTGCTTTGATCTGCTGACCAATTCATTATTTAGTAACATGTTATTTAGCTTTCATGAATTGGTGTGTCTTCCTGGTTTTTTTTCCCTGTAGTTCATTTCTAATTTCATAGCACCGTCGTCAGAGAAGACAATTGGTATGATTTCAATTTTCTTAAATTTATCAAGGCTTGTTTTGTGTCCTAACATATGATCTATCTTGGAAAATTTTCCATGTGCACTTGAGAAGAACGTGTATTTTGCAGCATTGGGGTGAAATGCTCTGAAAATATCGATTAAATCTAAGTGGTCCAAAATATCATTTAAGGCTGTTGTTTCCATATTGATTTTCTGTCTGGAGGACCTGTCCCTTATTGTCAGAGGTGTGTTGAAGTCCCCTACTATGATAGTTTTGCTGTTGATCTCTGTCTTGATGTCCATCAGTACCTGTTTTATATATTTAGGTGCGCCTATGTTAGGTGCATAGATGTTTACTAGGGTTATGTCCTCTTGTCGGATTGATCCCTTTATTATTATATAGTGCCCATCTTTGTCTTTTAATATGTTCTTCATTTTAAAGTCTATTTTGTCAGATATAAGTATTGCAACTCCAGCTTTTTTCTCGCTTCCATTTGCATGAAATATCTTACTCCAACCTTTCACTTTCAGCCTGTGTGTGTCTTTTGATCTGAGATGAGTCTCTTGTATACAGCATATACAAGGGTCTTGCTTCCTTATCCACTCAGCCACCCTATGTCTCTTGATTGGAGCATTTAATCCGTTTACATTTAAAGTGATTATTGATAGGTACATAGTTATTGCCATTTTTAAATTTGTAGTAAATTGTTTTCATCTTTCTTCTATTTACAGAAGTCCTTTTAGTATTTCTTGCAATGCTGGCTTGGTTGTAATAAATTCTTTCAGTTTGTTCTTTTCTGGGAAGCTCTTTATCTCTGCATCAACTTTAAATGATAGCCTTGCTGGATAAAGCAATCTAGGTTGTAGGCCTCTGTGTTCCATCACTTTGAGTATCTCCTGCCACTCTCTCCTGGCCTTCAATGTTTCTGTAGAAAAGTCATTTGATAGCCTTATGGAAGTTCACTTGTACGTAACCTTCTGCCTTTCTCTTGCTGCTTTTAAGATTCTCTCTTTGTCTTTAAGCTTTGCCATTTTAACTATAATGTGTCTTGGTGTGGGCCTGTTTAGGTTTATCCTGGTTGGAACTCTCTGCACTTCCTGGGCTTGTATGTTGGCTTCCTTCATCAGGTTAGGGAAGTTTTCAGACATTATTACCTCAGATATGTTCTCAATCCCTTTCTTCCTCTCTTCGCCTTCTGGTATTCCTATGATGCGCATGTTGTTGCACTTGATGTTATCCCAGAGGTCTCTTAACCCATCTTCATTGTTTTTTATTCTTTTTGCTTTCTGTTGTTCAGTTTGAGTGATCTCTGCTAACTTGTCTTCTAAGTCGCTGATTCGATCCTCTGCTTCATCTAACCTGCTGGTCATTCCTTCAAGTGAGTTCTTAATTTCGGTAATTGTGTTCTTTAGTTCTAGCTGGTTGTTCGTTAAGATTTCTACATCCTTTTTTAGTTCTAACTGGTTGTTCTTTATGATTTCTATATCCTTCTTTTTGTCTTCTCTAAGGTCCTTAAACATTCTTATCACCAGTGTTCTGAACTCTGTCTCTGACAGGTTGGTTACCTCTTCTTCATTTGGTTCCAGTTGTGGAGGTTTCTTCTGTTCTTTTATTTGGGAAATGTTTCTTTGTCTCCCCATTCTGACTGACTCTCTGTGTTTGTTTTGATGTATTAGGAAGATCCCCTACAGCTCTTAGTTCTTGCTGGGTTATCTTATGTAGTATGTGTCCTTTATATTTGACTTGGACTACTTCATTCTTCTTTTCTGCATGTACTCCACAGGTGGTTCGTGTGTTTAGTATATTGTCCTGTTCAAGAAGAACTTTAATTGCTTTTTGCTTGTGAGTAGGTGTGTTTAACTCCTAGGCCGTCTAGTTGTGAAACTTGGCTCTGCCCACCGCAGGGTGTTCTGCTGGGTGAGGGTTGGCCACTTAAATGAGGTTTGGCCTCTATGGTCTCTTGTGCCTTCAGAGAATTCCCTCTGGGTGTGTGACTTGTAGGTCAAACCCGGTAGTACTCTGGTTTGGTCCAGAGTTGGCTTCTGGATACGTTGAATCTTGTGCCTCTTAAGCTGGGCCCTGTTAGGGCAGTTTCAGCACAAATCAAGTTGCCAAGTACAACAACAAAGAAAACAAATCAAGTACATTCACATGTAAAATGCAACCGACAATCCCCACTCAACAGAGGCAAAGATATCAAAGAAATAAAGACAGAACAAAGCAAATCACAACAAGCAGAAAAAAAAAAAAACACCAAGCAAAGCAAAACAGAAAGCAGCACCAGTCTTGGCTTAAGCCCACCAAGTAATCTCCAGGTTGTCCTCCGCTGTGCCAAAGAGTTCCCTGCCTATTGCACAGGCAGCGCTGGTCACCTGGTGCCCAGAGTGAATTTGGGAGTGTAGATTTAAATGCGAGGGGCTGAGGGGTCTGGATGACAGTTTTCAGAGAGACCGCGCAGTTGCTGTCCTTTCCTGCACAAATGCACGCTGAGAGTAGCTCCACCAGCCCTGTGCCCAGTACTCCTGAGTCTTAGGGGCCTCCTTCTGTGGGTGTGTGGGAGAGGGCAGGCAGGAGATCTCTAAGCTGCTGAAAGCCGGGAGCTGCGTCTGCAGCTTACTGCTGAATTCAGGGAGTGCTTCCGGCTTGCCCTTGCCCCACCCCAGGCCAGCCAGAGAGGGTGGGCCTGGGGATGGAAGGGTCTTCTCTCTCCCAGGCCAGCCATGTCACACTCCTCCCGCAGGCCCAAAAAGGTGGTGGCTGGGGGTGTGGGAGTCTCCTCTCTCCTCGTTCAGGGAAAATCCCCTCCTCCCAGCCTCTTTCGAACGTCAGAGCTGGCTGCCAATCTTCCCAGCGCCTGAGCACAGACGCCCCTCTGTAATCTGACAGTACTCCTCAGTTCAGGGGTCAGTTTAAGTCTCTGGAAGGGCAGGGGGAGGATTCGAAATGTGGTGTAAGGGGCCAAGGTGTGGCGTCTGAGTTCTTTGTCTGCCCTAGGGCCCACGAGCTGCCCGCCACGGCGGGAGAGATCAGCTGTGGGATGCAGGGAAAGAGCCCACCTCCTGGACCCTGTGCTCTCCGCTGCACCCTGGGCTCCTGTGGGACTCTAGAGCCCCGGATGCTGCCTGCTGCTGCTGCTGTGAGCACGCTGCAGGGCCGCGGTTCTACCTGGGGTGTGGGGAGAGCCCGGCGCATTTCCTCTTGCCCTCCTCGCTCCTCCCCCGCTTGCCCAATTAGAGCACCCCAAAGCAAACCTTCCACGAGTCTCCGCTCAGTCCTGGGATTCACGCAGCAGTAGCCATCGGCCTGGGTTCTTCCACGAGTCTGCGCTCCGTCCTGGGCACGAGGCGGCGGTCTCCGGCCGCTGGCCGGCCTTGGCTCCGCCGTGGGGGGGGGAGCGCGCTTCCACTTCGCTGTCCTGCCTCCTCCCCTGCTCGCAATCAGCACTCACCTTCAGGTAATTCCTCCACGAGTCTCCCCGCTCTTCTGCGTGATGAGCAACAGACTCCTCGGTGTTCTATATCTCCCTGTGTCTTTAGAGCTGCGGTTTACTGCCGCTGCCGCAGCCGCCGCCGGCCTGATTCCACCATGAGACCGCGCGTTTCCACTCCGCTCCCTTCCTTCTTCCCCTGCTCGCCCAATTTGCACACCTTCAAGTAATCCTTCCACGAGTCTCTTAGGAGTCTCTTAGCTGTTCTGCGTGATGAGGAAAGAGTTGTTTGATGGGTTATATGTCCCGTTTGTAATAAGATCCGGAGGAGAACTCAGAAAATGTGCCCCGCTGCTGCCATTCCTATGACGTCCGGGTCCCTTTATTGTTGATTAGGCATTAAATGTACTCTCAGCCAAGGAGCATTTAGAGGTTACATTTAGATTCTGGGGTAATACTTCACTGTTGTCAACTGGAAAACAAAACCCACACTGCTGGCCTAGGGAGCTCTTTGAAATTCTTGACTGGTCATGCATTTTCTGCTTAAGCTCGTTCCATAACTTCTACCACCTTCAGGGGAAGGGATATAAAGTCCTTCAGATTTGGCTCTTGCTTATGTCTCCAGCCCTATCTCTCCGTTGTTATTGTTTTTAATAACAGCCATCCTAATAGGTGTGAGGTGATATCTTCCTGTGGTATTGATTTACATATCTCTGATGATAAGTGATGGTGCGCACCTTTTCATGTATGTTTTTTTTTTGAGAGAAAGGTCTATTCAAGTCATTTTCTTATATTTTACCTGGGTATGTTGAGCTAGAGTTGTTTCTTATATATTTTGGAAAATAATATTTCATTAGATACATGATTTGCAAATATTTTCTCCCATTGCATAGGCTGACTTTTCACTCTATTAATTGTTTCCTTTTCTGTGCAGAAGCTTTTTTGTTTAATGTAGTCCTTCTTGTATATTTTTGCTTTTGTTGCCTGTGCTTTGGTGTCATATCCATGAAATCATTTCCAATATCATGAAACTTTTCCTTTAGTTTTTTTTTCTAGGAGTTTTATAGTTTCAGGTCTTAGTTTAAGTCCCTAATCAATTTTTAGTTGATTTTTATGTATGGGGTAAGATAGGGGTTTCGTTTCATCCTTTTGCATGTGTGTATCTAGTTTTCCAACCATTATTAGTGAAAAAACTACCATTTCCTCATTGTGTATTCTTGGTACCTATGTTGAAGATCAGTGAACTGTATATGCATAAGTTCATTTCTGGGCTCTCTATTATGTTCCATTGGTCTATGTGTCTGTATTTTTGCCAGCTTTGTTTTTTCCATTTGTTCATTTTTGCTTTTGTTGTTTGTGCTTTTGGTATTGTAACCAAAAAATTATTGCCAATACCAATGTCAAGGAGCTTCTTTCCTACATTTTCTTCAGGGAGTTTTATGATATCAGGTCTTATATTTAGGGCTTTGATCCATTTTGAGTTAATTTTTGTGAGTGGTGTGAGATACAGGTCCAACTTCATTGTTCTGCGTGTGTTTATCCAGTTTTCCAACACAATTTGTTGAAGAGAATATCTTATACCCATTGGATGATCTTGGCTCACTGTTGAATATTAGCTGACAGTATATGCAGGGGTTTAATTCTGGCTCTGTCTGCTGTTCCATTGGTATATGTGTCTATTTTTATGGAAGCGTCATACTATGTCGTTGTTTTTACTACTTAACTTTGTAATATAGTTTAAAATAAAAAACTGTGATACCTATAGCTTTTTCCCCCCTTAGGATTGTTTTGGCTATTTCAGGTCTTTGCAAAATTTCATGCAAATTTTAAGATTGTTTTTATTTTTCTATTTCTTTGAATAATACCATTTGTGTTCTGAAGAGAATTGTATTAATCTATAGATGGGTTTGGATAGTATAGGCATTTTAACAATATTAATTTTTCCACTCCATGAACACAGAATGTCTTTCCATTTGTTTATGTTTTCTTTGACTTCCTTCAGCGAAATCTTGTAGATTTGTTGTACACATCTTTTACTTCCTTGGTTAAATATATTCCTCTCTTATATTTTTGATGCTACTGTGAATGAGGCTGTTGCATCCTTGCCTTGTTCCTGATCTTAGTGGAAAAGCTTTCAATGTTTCACTGTTGAGTATAACGTTAGCAGTGGTTGTTTATGGCCTTTATTATGTTATGTTCTTTATATACTCTCAAGGATTTTTGTATTGAAAGGTTATTGTATTTTGCCAAATGATTTTTAAGCATATATTGAGATGATCGTGTATTTTTTATTTTTCATCCTGTTAATGTGATGTATTACTTTTATTGATTTGCTTATGTTGAAACATCCTTGCATCCTAGGGATAAACCCCATTTGGTCATGGTGTATGACCTTTATAATCTGTTCTCAAATTAATTTTTCTAATATTTTGTCAAGAATTTTTGCATTTATATTTTTTATTAAAGTTTATTGGGGTGACAATTATTAGTAAAGTCACATAGATTTCAGGTGTACAATGCATTTGCATTCTTCAGGGGTATTGGTCTATAGTTTTATTTTCTTGTAGTGTCATTATCTGGCTTTGATATCAGGGTAATGCAGGTTTCGTAGAATGAGTTTGGAAGTGTTCCCTCCTCTTCAATTTTATGGAAGA
This sequence comes from Rhinolophus hipposideros, assembly GCF_964194185.1. NCBI lineage: Eukaryota > Metazoa > Chordata > Mammalia > Chiroptera > Rhinolophidae > Rhinolophus > Rhinolophus hipposideros. The sequence continues at coordinate 80,306,805 of NC_138046.1, read as the reverse complement.
ATTTGGGGAAAAAATTGACATTCATTCTACTTTATGTTTGGTAGAATTTATGGTATGTTTGGTAGAATCTATGTTTGGTAGAATTTGCCAGTGAAGCCATCTGGTTCTTGGTTTTTCTGTGTTGGGAGGTTTTTGATTACTGATTCAATCTCATTATTGGTTTGTTCAGATTTCTTATTTCTTTTGATTTAGTCTTGGTAGGTTTTGTGTATCTAGAAATTTATACATTTCTTTTAGGTTATCTGATTTGTTGGTACAGAATTGTTCATAGTAGTCTCTTATGATTCTGTGTTTCTGTAGTATCATTTTTAATGTCTCCTCTTTCGTTACTCATTTTATTTGACTCTTTTCTTTGTTTCCTCCTTGGTTTTCTGTGTTTTTTAAGTCATGTGAATTTTATTTTTTGAAACACCAGCTCTTAATTTTGTTAATCCTTTCCATTGTTTTTTTCTAATCTCTATTTCTTTTATTTTCCTTCTGATCTCTATTGTTTTCTTTTTTCTGTATTTTGGTCTTCACTTGTTCTTGTTCTAGTTCCTTGAAGTGTAATTAAAAGCTACTCTGAATTGAGGAACATTTGAAAATAATTTAAAATACCTGAATTACATCACAGTCTTCATGCTTTATAAAAGTAATTATCACTCCATATGAGACATTAAGTATTCATGTTACAGACAATGACTGATGACCCAAGGATATGCAGACCCTTTGCTATAACTCCAGTCTTCTGGAAAGATAATGATCCATAGGTTTGGAAGTATTGGATTAGATGGCACAATCTTAACTTATGAGACCTAAAATATCACATCAACAAAACAGTCACCAAATCTGGAATGAAATACTGTAAGCAATAATACATTACTTCACATAGCAAGGGAGAGGTGACTAAAATTAATAGTATGTTACAAGTTACCTTGAATTAAGTAACAGGTGAGGTTTCTATTGTTTAGCTAACTTGCAAAAAACTAAAAACTTGAAACCAAAGTTGTGTCTTTCTCCCAACATTAAGTGTATACAATTTGATAGTTCATCATTCTTATTAGTCTTACTCTGGATTTCATCTTTGGGTGGTTTTTTTTTTTCTGTTTGTTTGTTTTTTTGTCGTTCTTATTTGTTGATGTTTTTTTTTTTTCTAACTCCAAATTTTTATTTTAAACATGTGTAAGCCATTTTAAACATTTTTGGAGATTTAGGAGGGGTACAAATGACTTATACTGAAAAGTTCTTATAGATACTCAAACATTGTTTAAATGAAATTTTAACAATATTGACACCGTCTTGAATCTTAAAGACCTAGTAAATGTATTTTACTTTTCAGAACTATTGACTAGAAGTAACCAAATAAGAGTCATGACTTTTGAAATGTAGCCTACCCATGCACAGACATAGGTGTTCAAAGAGACTTGTGCTTTAATATTTTGTAATCTCTTAATCTACTTTAAACTGTGATTTGAACTTGGGAAATATACTTTTCCTTTACCATAAAACATATTTGTAATTAAAATTTCCATTTATCAACTTGAAATTTACTCTCAGGCCTTATTTCTCTTTTGAGTTTGGATGCCACCAAGACTACATTTCCCAAGTTTGAAACAGATGTCCACACTGGTTGGAAATCTGCTTCCTTCTTGCTTTTGAGACCTGGACTACAATAGAATGTCATAGGTTAAAGTATGCTATTAAAGGGCATTCAGAGACTGTAAAAGCAGATATTTTTGTGTTAAAAACAAAATTACCCATCTTATATTGAAAGGTGGGTTACATTCCAGCAAATTACAGGGAAATGGCTGAATATATTATTTAAAGGCATGAAATTATTGCCAAGTCAATGGAAACTCATCAGTAGGATTTTAAAACCCCCACCTTCATCTCAAAACACTTTATAAATATAGTTTCTGGAAGAATCATTTATGTCAGTTCTCTGAATTGTCAAGGTAGATGGAAGTCTTATGTCATATGCTCTGTGTAGATCTGGAGCTGTTTGTCCCTCCTCAGAATTCTTTTTAGGTCTCTGCCTTATATGATCTTAATGGGTTGTTTATCTCATGAGAATGAATGGGATATATGTTTTTTTTCTTATATCCCAGGTGCCTCACCATACCCAGGAGTGCAAATCGATGAAGACTTTTGCCGTCAGCTGAAGGAGGGAACACGAATGAGAGCTCCTGAGTATTCCACTCCTGAAATGTAAGTTATTCTTCAGGCTAAGGGGCATCAGACAAAATTAATTTGGATAAAATGGTCAAAGTAAGCATAATAGATAATAGAAGATAATACATGAAATTTTATTCAATGCCAAGGCACTTCTTTTGCCCTTCTCAAATGTACACATATTCCTCAGAGTTATTGCAGGTTTAGTTCAAGACCCTGACAATAAAGCTAATATTGCACTAATGCAAATCACACATTTTTTTTTGTTTCCCAGTGCATATAAAATTTATGTTTACACTATGCTGTAGTGTGTTAAGTGTGTGATAACATTATATCTAAAAAAGCAATGTACGTACCTTAATTGAAAACACATCATTGCTAAAAAATGCTAACCATTAACTGAGACTTCAGCAAGTTGTAATATTTTTCTGTTGGAGTATCTTGCCTTGATGTTGATGAAAATGCAATATCTGTGAGGTGAAAGGCAAAATAAATTGATGTATGCCTGTCATAATTGAAAAATGATCTAAGAATCTAGAAATACAAATTTCATGTGAAGATGTATATACTGACATTTTTCATCAAATTCATAAGTTGTAGAAGGTATTCATGTATTAGATGTAACCATAGCACTGGCTAGGTCCCTTCTAGCCTTAGATTTTATACTTACATGTTTATGTTTCAAAACTTTGAACAAAAATTACCATCCAGAATCTTGAGTTCCCAGAACAGCCTCTCTTGGGCTTCTGGCAGAGATATGGTGACACACATTATGCCAAACTGGAGCCAAGTTCTTGGGATCTCTTACTGGATCACTAATTGAATCTACACAATTACAACAGGTGATAAAAGCAGATTTGAAAACCTGTAACATCACAGAGATGTATAGATAAGTTAATGACTTCAAATTGTTTTAATAAACAGCAATTCCAGCAAAACTGTATTTACTACTTAGTTGATGGCTTATTGGCCAAAGTCATTGGAAAGAACAGGTTTAGATTCCAGTGCTGCTACTTAAAAATCTAAAAATGATGGCATTTTTACACCATTTTATAAAGATGTGTAAAGATATTTGAAGATCAAATTCCAATTATATAAGCTTCTAGATCATGAGGAGAGCCTAAAGTCCAAGAGTATTTGAAGCCACTTGGCCTCATGACAAATGTAGCAATCTCCCCATCCACATCATTCTTGTACTGCCAAAGGAGTTTGGCAACAAACCTAAATGCTAAATTGTTCTCCTTAAGTTAGGGCTTTCTAAATATTTGGGGGTTATAAGTGGACTAATTAAGGCTGATTGCATGCATACATTTATGCATACAGACCTGAAACAAGTGGGCATGAAGGGGACATAGGGGTAAAGGACAGGTATGGACCAAGCAAACTTTTCAGAAACCTCATTCTATGGCCATAGCAGAGAATATGAGTTGAAGGGTAACTGTGAAAATATGATTTGAGGTGTCACACATAGGAAAAGTTAGAGAATCAATGTGAATGGGGAATAGAGACTTTCTTGGCATTTTTTTCAATCTTCAGCTACCAGACTATGCTTGACTGCTGGAACAGTGTGTACACCCTGAGACCCAACTTCTCTGACCTGGTTGGGCGTCTTGGAGATCTCCTTCAGGCCAGTGTTCAACAGGTATCCATTACTTTTATTCTATCATTCAGCATCTTTTTAGTGTTGTGTACTAAGTCACAGTTCTTGGAGCTGTGAACACTAATGCCAATATTCAGTGCTCAGGGAGCTCATAATCTAGTGTGTGGGAATGTAAGGAAAATACTTATAATAAGAAAAGTGAAATGGGAAAACAAAGAAAATAATAAGCACACAAAGAGGGTACATGTGATTAGAGACATCTCAGTTCTTCATTAAAATATTTGTTGATCGTCTTGTCTGTGCCAAGTAGTGCACTGGGCACTGTTGATGTAAAGATAAAAAGACATGGCCTCTGACCTCAAGCAACACACAATCTAGTAGAGGAGACAAATAGGAAAACCAAGGCTTGTAGCAGAGTTTGATGATCACCAGGAAGAAGGGATATAAGAATCTTGAGAGATGAGCAGAAGTTAAACTATTGGAAAAGAGCAAGAAGGATTCAAGGCAGAAGGAACAGCATTTTCCTTTTTTTTCACTCTTTTCATTTATTTCATGAGTATCTGTTATGTAGCAAAACACAAAGACAAAAATGTCACACCATACTCTGAAGCTTACAACCTAGTAAATATACAATGTATGTCTAATAACCCAAAATTTAGATTAATATTCATTTTCTTTGATAACCAGTGTTAGAGTTTTTTAAAGTAAAACTTGGAGAGAACCTAAAATGGAAAAATTCAGAGAGTGAAATAAGTTATTTTTCCAGTGTTACAAATGTCAACCTTAGTTCTGAAAACAGCTTTGAGATATGTTGAGGAAGATATCCAATTTCTCACTATTAAGTACAATGTTAGGTGCAGATTTTTTTTGTAGATGTTCTTTATCATGTTGAGGATGTCCCCTTCTATTCCAAATTTGCTGAGAGTTTTTATTATGAAAAAACTGTTGGATTTTGTCAAATATTTTTTCTATGTCAACTGATAAAGATCAGATAGTTTTTCTTTTTTAGCCTTTTGATATGATGGACAGTACATTGGTTGATTTTCCAGTGTTGAACCAATATTTCATATCTGAAATAAATCCCACTTGTGATGATATATATATATATATACATATATATATATATATATACACACATATATATACATATACATATATATACATATATATGTATATATATATATATATATATATATATATATATATATATATATATCCCATTGTATACATGTACCACAATTTCTTTATCCAATTGTCTATTGATGGGCGATTGGGCTGCTTCCACATCTTGGCTATCGTAAATAATGCTGCAATTAACATAAGGGTGCATACAGTGTTTTGGATTTATATACCTCAACAAAACTGTAGGAGAAAAGGGACCAATGAAGCATTCTTCTTTTTTTTTCAGTTTCAGGTGTACAAAACAATGTAATATTTAGACATTTCACCCCTCACAAAGTTATAATCTATTGCCCCCAATCTATTGCCCCTCTGACATCATATGTATCTATTGCAATTTCATTGTCTCTATTCCCTATTCTGTACTCCATATCCCATGACTATATATAAAATTGTCATTATACACAGATGACATGATACTATATATAGAGAAACCCAAAGACTCTACCAAAAAACCTATTAGAGTTGATAAATAAATTTAGTAAAGTAGCAGGATACAAAATTAACATTCAGAAATCAGTTGAATTTGTATACACCAATAATAAACAATCAGAAAGAGAAATCAAGAAAACAATCCCATTTACAATTGCTTCAAAAATGATAAAATACTTAGAAATAAATTTTACCAAAAAAGTAAAAGACATGTGCTCAGAAAATTATTAGACACTGAAGAGAAATAAAAAAAGATACAAATAAATGGGAACACATACCATGCTCATGGATAGTGTTTTTTGGTTTTGGGTGTTGTTTTTTTTTTTAACCATGGATACCTACAACAGCAAACAATCCACCTCTAATATTCAAAGTAATTTATTAATTCAGGTATTTACAAGCTACTTACATTGCTTTATGGCACTAAGTATACAAGTTGAGGCAGGAAGTAGCTTTTGGAGCTGTATGGCTAAACGAGTTTCTCAGCATGTAAACTTGGTACATGTGTGACTCTGGGAAAGTCACATCCCCAGCTCTTTTAAGGCTCAGGTTTCTTACCTGGAAACACATAAAATGAGGATATTGAGTGATCTCCATCCTCCCCCTCTCCCTGACTTTCTAGAACCTGAAGCTATACAGCACTTGATTGTGGTGATTTTCTTAATACTGGAGTAGTGTGCTGTCTATTTCTCAGCAATGAGATCCAAAGCAGCACTTTGAATCCCATTTTTGCTATGTCAGATTCAGAGCAGGTAAAATACACAAGGCAGTATTGTTGCTTAGACTCAGGACTGTGAACAGGGAGAGGATAGGGACAAAAGAGGTAAATTACAGGTCATGTTGTAAACTGAGACATTTATGGAAAAGCCTGTCACCTCCCCACATGACCATGATTTAAAAAATGCCAATATACAGTAATTAAGAAAAATTATCTGAAACAGAATCCTGGCCTTACACTTGTTAACTTTATGACCTTGGGCATATTACTTAACCTCCCTATGCATCTGCAAAATTGGGTACTAATAGTACCTTTCTTCATAAGATGTGATGAGTAAATGCAAAAAAAAATAGATCTAAAGAACTTATTACAGAACCCGGTACGTAGAAAGCAGTGCTTAATACTAACCATATTTATTCATGTTTTGAATTTGGTTCTTAGATAATGGATTACATAGAAAGCTAAGGGTTAGATGATGTAATCAGACAACTCCAGGGGCAATGGGTAGCAGGAAAACCTGTGTTTTAATGGGGAACCTATCACCAACACTGCAAGACTTGTTAAGCTCAAATTTGCCCTATCTCCATCCTATGGAGGATTATTTACTTAAGAGGAAAGAGTGTGGAGGAAATTAAGAAGGAAGAAGGGGAAATCCCTTATAAAACATTTTTTATAAAGAATATTGAATCCACAAGTTTGTAAATACATCCTTATTAATCCACCTCTATGGCACAAAAGATGTGGCTGAGAGCTAAACTTGTTAAGCAGGTTTTTCATGTAAATAAAAAGTAGAGCAAACTTCTGAATTGTCCAATAAAGGCCAGCAGCTCTTCTTATATAGTCAGATGCCACCAGGAAAGGAAATCACAAATTCAAATTAGCATATCTGTCTCTTGGGGATGATAGACTTGTCTGTTTTCTCATGCAGGATGGCAAAGACTACATACCCCTCAATGGCACTGGTGGAACACCCACATTCATGGCCCTGGATCCTGTACAAGAAACCATAAGCAATAATATCACCATGGAGGCCAGGTGAGGTCCAGTAGCTTCTGCTTCTTTGAGGTGGTTTAGAAAACTATTAACAAGCATAGTTGTCTAGAATCAGTAATTGTTTGGAAGGAGTGAGAAATTATATTTTTCTCTTCCCAGTCTGAGTTCTGAACCAACTGAAACATAAATGATAGTGCCAGTTTAAGGTCTTCCTTCCAGCTTTATTGTTGAAATAAACTAGATTAGAGAATTGGTTTACAGGTGCAACCAGATGGACTTGTTAGCAGTCTCCTGGATTAGATTTACCCAAAATTGCAGGGCTTCCCCTCAGGGAGAACACACTCTTTGTAAGGAAGGAAGTCCTAAAAAGAGGGAGGACTTGAGAAGAGCATGACAATTACTTCTCCTCACCAATCTGATAACTCACTTTCCATCTCACAGTTGGGGTGAGGTGTTTGAAAGATTGGGGAGGAGTGTGACTTTTACAGGTTGTCCTCCACATGAAAATGAGAGATGTTAAGAATAAGTGTTACTGCCAAAAGGGAGCTATAAGAATGGTAGATAGAAAGAGGCCCAAGGGCAAATGAGGGTAAATAAGTGCAATCCAATCGACCTAGGTGAACAATGAACACTTATTAAATAACTTTGTTTTCAACATTAGTGTTAGGCATATTTGTGTTCAATAAGGCTGCTCAAAATAACTGACAAGCTACTAGGGAGATAAGACATGTACAGTAATGAATAAGTCTAGGGAGTTTTGTCAAGGGGGCAGAAATAAGTTATATGAATTTTCTTTTTTAATTTTTCAATTACAGTTGACACTCAATATTATGTTAGTTTCAGGTTTACAGCATAGTGGTTAGACATTTATGTAACTCACAAAGTTATCCCCCAATAAGGCTAGTACTCACCTGGCACCATACATACTTATTAGAATATTATTGACTATGTTCCCTGTGCTGTACTTTACATCCCCATGACTATTTTATAACTGCCAGTTGGTATGGTAAGTCTTGTGGGAGTTCAGAGAACAGAGAAATCAGCATAGTCATCAAACAGAGTAACCATTTACAGTTGTATAATTTGTGTAAGACACAAGATGCTCAACTCAGGGGGCAAATGGGGACTGAATCCAGCTCATGTTCTGCTTAACAATCCTTATGCCCTGACACAGCTCTGTCTGCTTAGAGGAAGAAATATCTTTCACAGATTTGCTTTACCATTCATTATAAGTCAGGTTGAGGATTCCATCAAAAGGTGGTAACTGTTACTTAAGCTACACAAAATCTAGGTGGTCTTGACCTAAGGGGAAGATTCCTAGAGGAGCTGAGACTTAGAGTGAGCCCACCAAGGGTGAGCAGCATTTACATAATAGTTCCTCATATCCTATCTTATGATTGAAAATTTGTGTGACTCCAATGATATTGTGCTGGACCTAGGTGTACTATACAGCCCCATTACTAATCATATAAATTGTTTCTAAAAGGATTCATCTGCCAAAGTTTCCCATATTTTAGACATCATCTGGTTCAGTCAAGTCTAGCCTATTTTGCATTTGATTGGTTGACATTTCTTTCTAACACTTTAAGCATTTAATGAAGGATACAAGTCACAGTGTTCTATAGAAAGTGGACAATCATGGAGTTGTCCCAGCTGGAGTGTTAGGGAATAGATAGCACAGTCCTTTAAATTCCACCTTTCTCTTAAGAATGGAGAGCCAAAAGATATGAGGGTCAGAATTTTGCAGTCCATCTGGAGAAACACTGAGAATTAAGCTCCGGTCTATGAGGCCTTGTCCAGTAGTTTATTCAGCACCCCCTGTTATTGTTCAACCACTGGCTGGGCCTATTATTTCCAACACTATGATTTAATAATGAGGAGGAAAGGAATGCATTCTCCACTTGGAGATTTTTCTTCAGGACAGCTACATGAAGAAAGTCTTGGAGAGAAGGGAATTCATTTTATCAAGCCAGCCCAGTCCTCAAGATGGGTCATTGGGTCAGTGAAGATGCTTCAGGACAGAATTCCTCTCTGGAAGCAACAAGGTCACTGACATCAAAAACGCACATCCTGGAAGCGTGTTTTTTTATTGCTACCTAGAGTAAGTCACCTATATGATGACATAGGAAAATCCAGCCTCTGTCTGCTGTGAAGATCAGTAATTAGACAGCTATCCACAAACAAAAACAGTTCTGGGAGCAATCTGGAGTCCACTTCAGAAACTTCAGCAACATAATGGAAGAAAAAAAACTGGAGAATAACATAAAGGGAAACAAATCAGCTTTATTTTGCCTGCATCATCCCATTTCCCAAGCCAGTATTTCTCAGTGCCTAGATGGAACTCCCCATCTAGAAAAAAATTTGCCTCATTGGGAAATGGACAGTGGGGTGAGTGACCCAATTCCCCGGTTTTGGAAGGCATTGTACCCAGGACTGGCTTCAGTTTCAACCCACCCAGAGACTACTAACAAAGCTGTATGTGTAGGAATAAGGAAGAAAAACAAGGGCTGCCAATATCAACCATGCAATAGGAGTGACCATGGTACCCAGTCTCAGTAGATGTTACCACTAAAGAAACCAAAAGCCAATACAGCTACTGTGGACTCCCTGCAGATTTTACCAGTTTTTACATCATACATGTACACATTGGCAAGATACTGGGTGCCTGAATACCTTCCAGCTCCCTCTTCCCCAGACCCTGTACCCCCACAAGATATAGGGTCTCCATTGGCAGCTAGCCCAGCACTCTGAAGCTGCATGAGTATAAGACCTCATCCTATACACCTGTATCTATACACTACTAATGTGCACACGCTTGCAGTTAGCCCCGTCAGCTGTGCACCTGTATGCCACTGGCCTGCTGCTGGTCATCTATCTCCATTGACATGTGCCTTGGGGAGATCATACAGTGACAGGAGGGACCAGGGACCCTGCAGCTATTCGAGGGCTTAGATCCAGTTGTGTCTCATATCCCTGGCTGGCACCAAGGGGCTTACCTACAGCTGTCTGTTCCAGGTATGCACATGTATGCCCCAGGCCTGGCTCTCAACACTGGTCTCCATTGACATGCATCCATGGTGAGACCCAGCAGCCATGATAGAGCATGCCAACAGTCAGGGCCCCTTCACTGGCCAGTTTACTTGCATTTACAGATGGGGAGAGAATAAATATGGATATCCACATTTATGAAGCTAATAAGTCACCTCAAAATTTCAACCCAAAATGATCTCTAAGACACATTATAATAAAACTGTCTAAAATCAAAGACAGAGGAGTGGTATCATCAAGGTAGTGACATAGGTCATGCCTGAATTTGCTTTCCCTCACAAGAGCAACTAACAACTATTTATAAACAAGACACCCTTGAGAGAATCCTAGAACACAGAAGTGTGGCTGAAGAATCCTCCTGCACCACAGATACCAAGAAAAGTTGCATTAGAAGGGTAAGAGGAATAGCTACACAATGACTCCAGTGGCCCTCCCCGTCCCATAGCATCACCTAGCAGAGAGGTCTTTCCTGAACCTACGAAGTCTCCACTGGGAAAAGAGACCTTGGGGAACATCCAGGCCCCTGCCCTCCCCACACACACACATTACTGTGGATCAGTTTGTGGAAGCCACTGTTCTGGTCTTACCAAATGGGAATTGTAAGGGCATCAGTGGGGCTCAACCACTGGGAACATGATTGTGATGGAGAAGGGAGGAGGGGCTTGCAAAAACCAGCACTTGGGTCTTAGAAAACTGAGTTTCTACATGCAGAGCCCAAGTAGTAGTCCCAACCAACAGCTTTGCTCATCTGCAGAGCCAAGATGGTGGTGCAGTCCAACCCAGGAGCTCTGTTGGGTGCAGGTATACTTGATTTGTTTTATTGGACATGGAATCTCGTCTGCTTATACCCAGGCACAGTAGCTGAGTCATAGGTGCACATGCTATAGAGAGTGGCTTCCATCCGCATCTGACCAGAAGAGCTGGCCAGAAAATCTGAAAGCTTTGAAACTCAGCAGTTCTCTAGCCAACAGGCAAGCAGGCAGAACTGATGGCCCCCAAGCAAAGCAAATACTGGGAAACAAGTATTCACCTGCTATGCCCAGGCAGAGGTCTTAATTAATTGCTTCATCCACTACTAAGTGTAGCTCCCAGACCCTCCTGACCAGAAATTATGTTCAAGATAATATGGGCGTGAGGTCATAAAAATGGCAGCATGAGGAGAGCTTCTTGAAATCATCTCTGGAATTTACAACAAACTAAACAACTATAACTCCACAAAGGACTCCCTGTGCAGCAGACAGGCAAGATTAAAAGGCGCACTACTGAAATCACCTAAAGTTGGGCAAATTGTGTGAGTGGGGGAGGAGAGAAGGGAGAAGTGATGAGACTGGGCACTGCGGGCACAGGACGCAGACCTAGCTCAGTGCTCCAAGCTCGCTGCATTCCAGAACTACAAGAGCTGCAGGAGAGGGAAGAACTCGGACTACTAGTGCTCCACATATGTCCCACAGGGCTGAGGAGAAGCATATAACACGGCTGAACCCAACGCTCACAGCAGAGACATCGGAGCAAAGACTGAGGAAAGAAGGCTGAAAACGGTGGTTTAAGCCCTCACTTCCAAGCAGAGAATGGAAGTCTTAGGAAAGGAGACTGGCCGCACCATCTCTAACCTCCCAGAGCTCGTGGCCGACCACCTGCCCCATGCTAGAAGCAGAACACTAGCACTGTCAGAGCAGAAGAACAGAATATTTGCAGTTCTGAGAACTGTGGTCTGCAAACACAGACTTGCATCCCAACAAGTTCCGGTGAAGTTCCGGGGAGCTGTGGAAGCAGGACGGGCTATGGTGTTGGTTGCTGCCATTGCTCTAGGCCAACTGTCACAACCTACCTGCCCCTACCCCACCTATCTGGGCAGACCCCTGCAGGAGTAAACAGAACTGCTGAAACACACGGGCTCTGAATCTGGTGCAGGAAGAGCTTTAGAATTTCAAAAGCTTTCCACATGACCAGAGGGACGCGGTGCCACATGACCCAGGCGAGCTGTTAACAAAGGAGAAGCCCACCTTCCAGGGAATCTCCCAATTGTGTGAGAAGCTGGAACAGTACAGACAAAACAACACTACAGTGTGAGAGAGGAAAAGGGCTGCAGTCTGAGAGACAATAAAACATTCGACCAACACGTACTGGAAAATAAAAGACTTCTTCCTATCAACCTGTTGCAGAACCCACTCCTGTAGATGTGTAGAAAGAGAAATAATAATCCGTATTGCCATTGATAACACAGGCAACAAGACAGCTCAGAAAGAAAACGAAAAGTCTCAAGAAAATGAAGTTAAAGATATGGAAATATGTGACTTAAATGACAGAGAATTCAAGATTGCACTTCTGAAAAACCTCAATGAGATGCAAGAAAACACAGACAAGCAGTTTAATGAACTCATAAATGCAATCAAAGAACAACATGAGCATTTCACCAAAGAGATTGAATTTTTGAGAAAGAACCAAATAGAATTTCTGGAGATTAAGAACTCAATAGAAGAAATTAAGAATGAAATAGCCAGCTTAGGAAGTAGAGTTGACTAGATGGAGGAAAGAATCAGTGACATCAAAGATAGAAACCTGGAAATGACATGGAAGGAGGAAGAAAGACACTTGAAACTTAAAAGAAATGAAAGAACTCTACAAGAACTTTCTGACTCTATCAGAAAGAGCAATATAAGAATAATTGGCATGCCAGAAGGAGAAGAAAGAGACAAGGGAACAGAGAGTATATTAAAAAAAATAGTCGACGAGAACTTTCCAAACTTGTGGACAGAACTGGATCCTTGAATCCAAGAAGCAAATAGAACACCTAATTACCTCAACCCTAACAGATCTTCTCCAAGGCACATTGCATTGAAGCTGTCAAAAATCAATGACAAAGAAAGAATCCTCAAGGCAGTAAGGAAAAAGAAGATGGTGACCTACAAAGGAAAACCCATTAGATTATCATCAGATTTCTCAGAAAAACTGTACAAGCCAGGAGGGAGTGGAACCAAATGTTCAAACTATTGAAAGAGAAATTATGAGCCAACAATAACATTCCCAGCAAAGATATCCTTTGGATATGAAGGAGGAATAAAGACCTTTCCAGACATACAAAAGCTGAGGGAATTTTCTAATACACGACCTGAACTACAAGAAATACTAAAAGAGGATATTTGAACAACATCAACAGGGACAATTGGTGGTAACCGAAACATAAAAAGGGGGAGAGTAAAGGCCTGAAACGGAATATGGGAATGGAAAAAGTAAGCATTCTGAAGAAAATGGAATACTCTAATATTAAACTTTCTTGTACATAAACTTAAGGGTAACCGCTCAAAAAAAAACCAAAAACCCGGAACTGAAATATATACTGTAATAAAAGAAAAAACAGAGGGAAACATGATAGAATACCACCACACAGAAATAATGCACAGCAAGAAAAAGGTAAAACAAACAATGGAGACACAGCCTTACCAGAAGACAAAAGATAGAATGACAGGAAATCCTCACATATCAATAATCCCATAAATGTAAATGCCCACAACTCACCAACAAACAGTCACAGAGTACAAGATTGGTTTAAAACACTAAACACCACCATATACTGTCCAAAGAGACACATCCAAGATACAAGGACAAGCACAAAATCAAAGTGAAAGAGTGTAAATTGACACTCCAACCAAATGGTACCGAGAGAAAATCAGGGGGAGCCATAATGACATCAGATGAAATACAGTTCAGGGTGAAAAAGATAACAAGAAACAAAGATGGACATTTCATAATGGTAAAGGGGACTATCCAACAAGAAGAAATAATAGTCATCAATATTTATGCCCCCAAACAGGGAGAACCGAAATATACCAAGCAACTACTAACAGAACTAAAGGGAGAAATTGACCAAAACACAATTATACTAAGGGACTTAAATACATCATTGACAGCTACAGATAGATCATCTAAACAGAAAATGAATAATGAAATAGCAGCCCTAAATGACACATGAAATGGACATAATTGACATATATAGAGCACTTCATCCTAAAACATCAGACTATACATTCTACTCTAGTGTTCATGGAACATTCTCAAGGATAGACCATATATTGTGACATAAAATCAGCCTCAGTAAATTTAAGAAGACTGAAATCATACCAACCACATTCTCTGATCACAAGGCTTTGAAATTGGATATCAACTGCAAAAAGAAAGCAGAAAAAACACAAATACTTGGAGATTAAACAACATTCATTTAAAGAACGACTGGGTCAAAGAAGAAATTAGAGGAGGGATCAAAAGATACATAGAAACAAATGACAATGAAAATGCATCCTACCAAAATTTTTGGGATGCAGCGAAAGGAGTTTTAAGAGGGAAATTTATATCATTACAGGCCTATCTCAAGAAACAAGAGAAATCCCAAATAAATAACCTTATGTTACACCTTACAGAACTAGAAAAAGAAGAACAAGTGAAACCCAAGGTCAGCAGAAGACAGGAAATAACAAAAATCAGAGCAGAACTAAATGAAATAGAGAACAAAAAGACAATAGAAAAAATTAATGTGATAAAGAGTTGGTTCTTTGAAAAAATTAACAAAATCGACAAACCCTTGTCTATACTCACTAAGATAAAAAGAGAGAAGACACTAATTAACAAAATCAGAAATGAAAAAGGGGAAGTTATCACAGACACCACAGAAATACAAAGGATCATGCAAGAATACTATGAAGGACTATATGCCACCAAATTCAATAACCTGGAATAAATGGACAATTTCTTAGAAACATAGCCTTCCAAGGCTGAACCATGAAGAACTGAAAAATCTAAACAGACCAATCACCAATAAAGAAACTGAATCAGTCATCCAAAACCTTCCCAAAAGCAAAAGTCCGGGACCAGATGTCTTCACTTGTGAATTCTACCAAACCTTCAAACAGGATCTAATACCAATCCTGCTCAAACTCCTCCAAAAATATTGAAGAAGACTCAGTACTCCCTAACTCATTTTATGAGGCCAATATTACCCTGATATCAAAACCTGGTAAGGACAACAAAAAAAAGAAAACTACAGACCTATATCTCTGATGAATACTGATGCAAAAATCCTAAACAAAATTTTAGCAAATCGAATACAACAATGCATTAAAAAGATTATTCATCATGACCAAGTGGGGTTCATCCCTGGGGCACAAGGATGGTTCAACATCCACAAATCCCTCAATGTGATACATCACATAAACAAAATAAAGGACAAAAATCATATGATTCTACCAATTGATGCAGAAAAAGTATTTGACAAGATACAACCTCCATTTCTGGTTAAAACACTTAATAAAATTGGTATAGAAGGAAAATGCCTTAACATAATAAAGGCCATAAATGACAAGCCCTCAGCTAATCTCATAATTAATGGTGAAAAACTGAAGCCCTTTGCTCTACGTTCAGGAACACGACAGGGGTGTCCCCTATCACCTCTGCTTTTCAACATCGTGTTGGAAGTCCTTGCCAGAGCCATATCAATAGGCAAGAGAAAGAAATAAAATAGGCATGCAAATTGGGAATGAAGAAGTTAAAATATCACTCTTTGCAGATGACATGGTGCTATATATAGAAAACCCTAAATACTCCACCAAAAAGCTGTTAGAAACAATCAACGAATACAGTAAAGTTGCTCACTACAAAATCAACATACAAAATTCCATTGCATTCTTATATACTAACAGTGAAATCTAGAAAAAGAAATACAAAAAAAGCAATTCCCTTTGCAATTGCAGCAAAAAGAAAAAAATACCTAGGAATAAACTTAAACAAGGATGTGAAGGATTTATATGCTGAAAAGTATAAGACATTTTTGAAAGAAATTGAAGAAGACACAAAGAAATGGAAAGACATTCCATGCTCATGGATTGGAAGAATCAACAGAGTTAAAATGGACATATTACCCAAAGCCATATACAGATTTAATGCAATCCCCATCAAAATCCCAATGGCATTTTTTAAAGAAATAGAACAAAAATCATCAGATTTGTTTGGAACCACAAAAGACCCCGAATAGCCAAACCAATCTTAAGAAAAAAGAACAATGCTGGAGGCATCACACTGCCTGACTTTAGCTTGTACTACAGGGCTACAATAATCAAAACAACATGGTATTGGCAGAAAAACAGACACATAGACCAATGGAATAGAATTGAGAACCCAGAAATAAAACCACATAAATAAGAACAGATAATTTTTGACAAAGAAGCTAAAAACATACAATGGAGGAAAGACAGTCTCTTCCATAACTGGTGCTGGGAGAATTGGATAGCCACATGCAAAAGAATGAAACTGGATTGCTATCTGTCACCATGTACCAAATTTAATTCAAAATGGATCAAAGACTTAAGCATAAGACCTGACACAACAAACTGCATAGAAGAAAACATAGGTACTACACTTATGGACCTTGGGTTCAAAGAGCATTCTATGAATTTGACTCCAAAGGCAATGGAAGTAAAAGCTAAAATAAACAAATGGGACTATATGAAACTTAAAAGTTTCTGCACAGCAAAAGAAACCATCGACAAAATAAAGAGGCAACCGACTGAATGGGAAAAGATTTTTTTGCAAACAGTTCCTCTGATAAGGGTCTAATATACAAAATATACAAGGAACTCATGAAACTCAACAACAAAAATACAAACAACCCAATTGAAAAATGGGCAGAGGACATGAAGAGACATTTCTCCAAAGAGGACTTACAAATGGCAAATAGACATATGAAAAAATGCTCAACATCACTAATCATCAGGGAAATGCAAATAAAAACCACAATGAGATATCACCCCACCCCAGTCAGAATGACTATCATCCACAAGACAAATAGTAACAAGTGTTGGAGAGGCTGTGGAGAAAAAGGAACCCTCATACACTGTTGGTGGGAATGCAGACTGGTGCAGCTGCTATGGAAGGCAATGTGGAGGTTCCTCAAAAAATTACAAATAGAATTACCATATGACCCAGCAATCCTTCTCCTGGGTATCTACCCAAATAATTTGGAATCATTTATACATAAAGACACATGTGTTCCAGTGTTCATTGCAGCTTTGTTTATGGTGGCCAAGACATGGAAACAACCAAAATGTCCTTCGATAGATGAATGGGTAAAGAAGTTGTGATATATATACACAATGGAATACTATTCGGCGTTAAGGAAAGATGATATAGAAACATTTGTGACAACATGGATGGATCTCAAGAGTATAATGCTAAGCGAAATAAGTCAGACAGAAATAGCAGAGAACCCCATGATTTTACTGATATGTGGTATATAAACCAAAAACAACAAAAGAACAAGAGAAACAAATGAGAAACAAAAACTCATAATCACAGACAATAGTTTAGTGGTTACTAGAGGGTAAGGTGGGTGGCGGGTGGGAGATGAGGTTAAGGGGGATCAAATATATGGTGATGGAAGGAGAACTGACTCTGGGTGGTGAACACACAATGGGATTTATAGATAATGTAATACAGAATTGTACACCTGAAATTGTGTAATTTCATTAACAATTGTCACCCCAATAAATTAAAAACAAAAACAAATGGAAACACACAACAAAACTTATGGGATGCAGCAAAAGCAGTGCTAAGAAGAAAATTTACAGCAGTAAATGCCAACATTAAGAAAAAGAAAAATGTCAAATGAACAACCCGAATTTCTACCCTAAGGAACTAGAAAAACACATACAAAGTAAGTTAAAGTTTGCAGGGGGAAGATATAAATAAGGTCAGAGCAGATAAATGAAATATAGAATAGATAAACTATAGAAAAGGTGAACCAAATGAAGTTTTTGGAAGTTAAAACTGACAAACTTTGGCTAGGTATACCAAAACAAATGAGGCTTAAATAAGTAAAATTATAAATAAATGATGAGATATAACAACTGATACCACAGAAATACAAAGGATCCTAAAAGACTGTTATGAATAATTATACACCAAGAAATTGGACAACCTGGAAAAGTGGATAAATTCCTAGAAATATGCAACTTACCAAGTCTGGATTATGAAGAAATTGAAAATGTGAACTGACTAATAAAGATTAAGGAGATTGAATCCGTAATCAAAATCTCCTAACAAAGAAAGTGTCCGTACCAGTTGGTTTCCCTGGTGAATTCTAACAAACATTAAAGAAGAATTAATGCCAATTCTTCTCAAACTTTTCTTAAAAAATGAAGAGGAAGGAGCATTTCCAAACATATTTTATAATTCCAGCATTACCCTGATACCAAAGCCAGATTAGGACACTGCAAGAAGAAACAAACAAAAAAACTGCAAGCCAATATCCCTGATGAATATAGATGCAAAACCTCTCAAAAAATACTAGCAACCCAAATTCAACAGCTGTAAATGTATCACACACCTTGATCAAATGGGATTTATTCATGGGATACAGCAATGGTTCAACATATGCAAATAAGTTAATAAATAAAATTAACAGAATTAAATACAAAAATTATATGATCATGGCAATTGATGCAAAAACCTCATTTGACAAAATTCAACATCTATTTATGACAAAAACTCTCAATAAATTAGGTGTAGAAAGAACATACTTCAACATAGAAAGGCCATATATAACAAACCCAAAGCTAACAGTGTACTCAATGGAGAAAGTTTGAAAGCGTTTTTCTATAGATAAAGAGTAAGACAAAGGTGCCCATTCCCACCACTACTTTCCAACATAGTACTATAAGCCCTAGCCCATCAATTAGGCAACATAAGTAATAGAAGGCATTCATTTAGAAAGAGACAAATAAAATTGTTTCTGTTTGCTGATGATATGATAATTTAAATAGAAAATCCTAAATTGTCTACTGAAAAACTGTTACAGCTAATAAATTCATTAAAGTTTTGGGATACATAATGAATATGTGCCTTTCTATTCACCAACAATAAACTATCTGAAAAAGAAAGAAAACAATGCCATTCACAAAGTATAAAAAGCTTTAAAATTAGACTAAATTTGACTAAGCAAGTTAAAGATATGTGTGGAAAACCATCTTTTCTGTGGCATTCATGGTAACTTCTCTTTAATTTCTAATTTTGTTTATTTGTGTCTTTTCTCTTTTTATTTTAGTGAGTCTAGCCAAGGGTGTGTAAATTTTATGGATGTTGAGATTATTATGCTAAGCAAAATAAGTCAGACAGAAAAAAGTTAAGAACCATATGACTTCACTCATATCTGGGATATAAAACTGAAAGTGACAAAGGAACAAGACAAACAAAGAAACAAAAACTCATAGACACAGACAACAGTTTAGTGATTACCAGAGGGTAAGGGGTGTGGGGGATGGTAGATAAGGGTAAATGGAGTCAAATATATGGTGATGTAAGGAGAACTGACTGTGGGTGGTGAGCACACAATGTGATATATATGTGATGTATTATAGAACTAGACCCTTGATACCTATGGAATTTTACTAACTATTGTCACCCCAATAAATTTAATTCTTTTAAAAATTCAAAAAATATGTATATGGAAAACCGTAAGACATCAATGAAGGAAACAAAAGAAGACAGAAGTAAATGGAAAGATATTCTGTGTTCATGGACTTGAAGAATTAATATTGTTAAAATGTCTATCCAAACCAAAGGCATCTATAAATCCAATGCAATCGCCATCAAAATCCAGTGGCATTTTTTTTAAGTAGAAAAAGAAATCCTAAGATTTTCATGGAAAAAGATTTCCATGGTGTCACAAAAGACCCCAAATAGTCGAAGTAAACTTTAGAAAGAAGATCAAAACCAGAGGCATAATACTTTTGATTTCAACTGTATTACAAAGCTATAGTAATGGTACTGGCATAAAAAAAACAGATATGTAGACCATTGGAACAGAATTAAGAGACCAGAAATATATCCACACATATATGGTCAACTAATATTTGACAAGGGAGCCAAGAATATTCAATGGGGACAGGATAATATCTTCAATAGATGGTTTTGGAAAAACTGGGTATATACATGCAAAAGAATAAAATTGTGCCTCTATCTTATACTACTCACAAAAATTATCTCAAAGTGAATTAAGGACTTAAACACGTATACTTGAAATTTGCAGTGAAAGTAGAGCTTTATGTTCTCACCATAACAACAACAAAATGGTAATAATGTGAGATGAAGGATGTGTTAACCTTATTGTGGTAAGCAGTTCACAATATATATGTGTATCAAATAATCACATGTACACCTTAAAATTACACATCATTATATGTCAATTATATTTAAATAGATAGAAAAAAAAATTTTCACCTCCTTATCTAGATGCCCCATGTCCTTGCTCAGCAGCAACTATTTGGTGAAACTATCAATGTTTAGGCCTGGATTAGTAAGTAAACCCTGCCTGGACCACCCCACAAAATTTCTCATAACAGATTTTATATTAGTTCAGGAGACTCTGTCAGTAACTATAACAACAATACTAAGGGCTAACATTTATCAAGTATTTACTAATTTCCAGGAATTACTAAAATTATCTTAGATGTATTTACTAATGTACTGTTCATTATACCTTAATCACTATTATTATCTCTATTTTATAGATGAAGAAACTAAGACACAGGGAGGTTAAGTAATGTATCAAAGGTCTCAGAGCTAGGGCTCAAACCCAAGCAAAATGGTCCCAGAATCCATGATCTTATCTGCCTGTGAAATGCCAGAATTGTCTTCCTACTTCTCTGGTGCATTTTCCTCAAGATCTTTGAACGGTGGAAACTATTATGGGGTATTTTGGAACCAATGGAAACATCTGAGAGAAAGACATTGAGAGAGAACTAACTCTTATACTTGTATATTTTTCAGCTATGTTTAAAACACTTTCATATCTGCTTCTACAATGGACCTCACAAGTATCCTAGGAGCCATGTAGGGTAGATCTAACTCTATTTGTCAGAAAGTAAAATTGAGGCCTTGAGCTGAGACTGATACCCAGTCTTACAACTCTTAGCTTAAGACTATTTTCCCCTCCATGGTCACAATGGCTCAAAACTAAATTGTGTCCAGAAGAGAAAGTTTTATGCAATTAGTGTATGTTTCTTATTCTAGTTTTTGTTTTGTGATACTTTTCATGGATTGTGAATAAACAAATATCAAGTTTGGCCTTTTCATGAAGTTGATGCTTTCATTGACCCCTCAAATTAGCTTTAGGTCTGTCCAAGTCATCTGTAATTTACAAATATATTTGAATCACCTGATTTTAGGGCTGATACCCTCAGTTAAGAGGTCCAAAACAAAAGAATGATGGAAAAAATATACTTAAGTTTTTTACAGGCATCAATGAAAGGGAAGTCAAAGCAATAAACTAGCGCAGAATCAATGAATTTCACCCTATTGCAGAGTTTTGTTTGTTTTGTTCTATTTTTCCCTCTAAGGATACCTTGAGACATATAAGAATTTCCTAGTCAGAGTAGCACTAAAGTGCAAGAAAGTATTTAAGAGAAGGAAGTACTTTGAGCTGTGAAACGAAGCTATTATCTTTGCTGAAAGTTTTCTCAGTGATTTTTCTTAGACTCATAGAATTTCAGAGCTTTGATGGGTTTTGGAGGTAAAGGGAAGTGAGTTCTGATTTAGGAGTCAGGAGACCTTGATTCTGATTTACTACATAACCTTAGGCAAGTCCCTTCCTCTTTCTGGTACATGGTTTTCCTGCCAAGCAACACGAGGGAATTGGTCAAGGTCAGTGGTTCTCAAACTTCAGTGTGCATTAAAATCACCTGAAGGGCTTGCTACAACACAGATTTCTGGGCTCCACCAAGAAATTGTAATTTAATGGATCTGGGAGTATATTGGAGATTCATAAATTTTTAACAAGTTCCCAGGTGATGCAGCTCTGGTCCATGAATTATACTTTTCCTTTTAAGTTTTTATTTTTTATTGTTTAATTATAGTTAAAATTCAATATTATATTAGTTTCAGGTGTACAGCATAGTGGTTAGATATTTATATAACTTCTCACCTGGCACCATACATAGTTATTATAATATAATTATCATAAATTATATAAATGTCTAACCACTATGCTGTACACCTGTGCACTTGAAACTAATATAAATTAATATTTAATGTCAACTGTAATTGAAACAAAATTAAAAGAAGTACAAATTGGCAGTTACAAAATAGTCGCAGTGATATAAAGTCCATGGACCATACTTTGAGAACCACTTGTCTAATTTACTTCAAAGGGCCTCAGTCCTCTAGAGTCCTAAGTTAGCTCACTTGTACCAATGGTCCTTTAACTTCTCAGGCATGGGATACGTTTTGTCATCTAATAAAGGCTATTGACTCTTTCCGTAAACTATGTGCATACTTAATTTTGCATACAATTTAAGGAGGTTTATGAGGGCTTTATCTTTGTACACTTGGTGATAGGTCTTCCAGGTTAAAAACTCTTGATTATGAACAATCTTCTTCCCATTTTACAGATGAGGAATCTGAGTCTCTAAAGCCTGAGTGGTGACTTGCTGACAGAAAACTATCAATTTGAAGAGTCAAGAATCAAGCTTAGGAGTCTTAAAACTATGATGGGCTAATTTGGGAATGCCACACTGCCTCAAGTGTCATTGATAGAGTCACAGCCTTTACCCATGGACATTGTCAGAAAATTTTCCAAAGAGCTAAAACACATTCTTTCTAAAAACCAAGATATAGGCCAAAATGTCTAAAAATCTGAAAGGAATTGTCACATAAGAAGCAGCAATCCCAAAAGAGAGAAAAGAGGACCTCATACTAAACTCTTCTTTTTTTCCACAACAGCATTGAACCCCAGAAGGATCAACTGATTGGGTCATTTGATGAGATGAAGATGCCCAAGGAAAATAAGGAAGCTGTACTTGAGGTTAGTATTTTTTGATTTCTCCATAGGTCCAAGTGACAAGATATCTGGTGATTCCTTTGTAAAGCATTCTCTAAGGTAACTCACATGCCCTTTGGGATTGACCTGAGATAGAGCCTAGATTTCTGTCAAGAATAAGAGATGAACTGGTAAGAGAAAGTGAGAATGAGAATGGTACAAAGGCCCTTGGAAAGTACTTAATTCAATCACCATTTAACAGAAAAAATCTGAAGACGTGATGGGTGATGTGACTTACAGGTCACAGGGCTAGTGACAGAAGTGTAAAAACTCAAATTCATGCCCTTTATGACCTCATAAAAAGCTTATTACATTCAAAAATGATGAACTGGAAAAATATATCAGGATTTTAAATCCCAAAATAAAATTAAATGAGTAATTGTTTCCCAGTACAATCATTAACATAAAGCACTTGAAAGAGTACCTTGCAAAATGTAAATGTCAGATATTATCACTGAAAGACAAATCTATGGCTGCTGCCTTAGCTAAATGGATGCCACTTTTAAAATCTAGCCACTGAGTCTGGCACAAATTCTTGATCACAGAAATCTGGGGTGCTTCCTTTTGAAAACCTTCCAAGACAAAAGTAATTCTACACAGTAACTTTGGACAGCAGTTCAGCACATAAGTAGTGTTCCAATATAATAACAATAGATTATGTTCCAAAAGACCCCAGTATCTCTCATCATACGGTGTGGATCTAGGGTATCACTGCAGCATTTCCTCAAGCCTAAACCAAAGAAAGAAACTCAAATAACCTTACAGTGCTTCTGCTTTGTCCCTGTTTCTCCCTAACCACTAATAATGTCTTCTGATCTGAGGGAATGTATTCAATGGACACTTTGCTATATCTGGCATTCCAAAGCCAATCAATAATAGGACAACTAAACAGAAGATCAACAGGGAAATAGAAGACTTGACCACTACAAACCACCTAGAACTAATAGACATCTATAGAACATTTCACTTGACAACTGCAAACTACACTGTTCTTCTGGAATACACATAAAACATTCTTTAGAATAGATCATGTGTAAGGCCATGAAAGAAGCAACTGTTGACTTAAAGGACTTGAAAGCATGCAAAATATTTTATTGAACAACAGTAGAATGAAATTAGAAATCAACAATGGAAGGAGATTTTGAAAATTTGAAAATATACAGAAATTAACATATCCTTAAACCAATGAGTCAAAGAAAAATTATTTTAATTATAAAATATATTGAGATGAGCATAAACAAAACATATCAAAACTTACGAGATGTAGACAAAGCAGTGCTTAGAGGAAAAATTATAGCTGTAAACATCTTTATTAAAAAATACATTAAATTATATATTAAAAAATATAAATATACCGGACGGTAAGCAGGAGGGGAATTCTAGAAGAGGGTAAACAGGGTCAAATATATGGTGATGGAAAGAGAACTGACTCTGAGTGGTGAACACATAATGGGAGATATAGATGATGTATTACAGAATTGTACACCTGAAATCTATGTAACTTTACTAACAATTGTCATCCAAATAAACTTTAATTAAAAAAAAAAGCTCATCCCCCCAAAAAAACTATAAATCAATAACCTAGCCTTCTACCTTAAGAAACTGGAAAGGTAAGAAAAAAGTAATCTCAAAGCATGCAGAAGGAAGGAATAATAAAAGTCAGAGCAAAAATAAATTAAATAAAGAGGAGAGAAACAAGGAAAATCAACAAACCCAAAAATTGGTAATTTGAAAAGAGCAAGAAAATAAACTTTTAGCCTGGTCTGACCAAAGGGAAAAAAGAGGATGTTCAAATTACAAGAGTCAGGAATGAAGGAGGGTCATTACTACTGACTTTACTTAAACAAAAAGGTTTATAATGGAATCTTATGAGTAGCTATATGTCAAAAAATTAGATAGTCTAAAAATGGACAAATTCCAAAAAGACACAAATTACCAAAATTGACACAAAAAGAAATAAACAAAGTGAATAGACCTATAACAAATATCGAGATTGAATTATTAGTAAAAAAATCCCAAACATTCAGACCCCAGGACCATATGGTTTCAATGTTCAATTCTTTTAAACATTTAAAGAAATTAATATTAAGTCTTCACAAATTCTTCTAAAAATAGAAGTGAAAGCATCACTTTCCCACTCATTCTATAAGACTAGCATTACTCTGATATCAAAATGAAACAAAAACATCAGAAAAAATACAATACAACCATTATTTCTTGTAAATATGAATGCAAAAATCCTCAACAAAATACTAAAAACCAACCCCACAGCATATGAAAAGATGATGCATGCAACTAAATAGGATCTATCCCCAAAATTCAAGGTTAGTTCAACATACAAGAATTAATGTAATGTACCATATTAATACAATAAATTTAAATTTTTTTGTCTCAATAGACACAGAAAAAAGCATTTGGCAAATTCCTACACCATTTTATAATAAAACACAAGAAACTAGAAATAGAAGGGAATTGATGTGATAAACAGCATTAATGAAAATCTCAGAGCTAAAATCATATTTAGTGGTGAAAGACTGAAAGTTTCTCCCCTTACAACAGAAACAAGACAAAAATATGCACTCTTGCCACATCTTGAGTATTATACTGGAGGTAATAGGCAGGAGAAAAAAAAGGCATAGAGATTGGAAAGGAATAGGTAAAACTATGTGTATTTGCAGATAGTGAGATATATTTATCTTGCTTGATTATATATATTTACATATACACACATATATAAAGCATCCACAGAAAAACAAGTAGACCTAATAAATAAATTCAGCAAAGCTGCTTTAGGATACAAAATAAACACATAAATAATAAATCAGTTTATTTCTATACACTAGCAATAAAGAAACCAAAAAACAAATTAAAATAACTCCATTTACAAAAGCATCAAAAAGAATAAAATACTCTTCTTTAAGGAATTAATTTAGCCCTGTATATGCAAGACATAGACTTTGACAAGAACAGAACATTGTTGAAAGATATTAAAGAAGACATAAATTAATGGGAAGATATCCTGTGTTTATAGATTGGAAAACTTAATATTGTTAAGACGTCAGTACTACACAAAGTAATCTACAGATTCAATATAATCCCTTCGAAAATTCCAATAGTTTTTCTTTCCCTTTTTGTGAAATAGAAAAGCCACTCCCAAAATTCATATGGAATTGCAGGGATCCAAATAGCCAAAATAATCTTGAAAAAGAACTAAGTTGAAGGACTCAAATTTCCTAATTTCAAATCTTACTACAAAGCTACAATCATCAAATCAGAGTGGCACTGGCATAAGAATAGGCATGTAGATCAATGCCTATACAGATAGGATAGAATTGAGAGACCCAAGATAAATCCATACATCTATGGTCAATTGATTTCAACAAAAGTGCTAACACCATTCAATAAGGGAAAGATGTATTTTTTTTCTACAAATAGTGCTGTGAAAACTGGTTACCCACATGCAAAATAATGAAGTCAAACCTGTATTTTATATCATGTATGCAATTAACTCAAAGTAGACTAAAGTCTTCAATGTAAGAGATAAAACTACTAAAGTTGTAGAAGAAAAAGTATCATAAATCTGTGTTACTTTGGATGAGATGATGATAATTTAGATGTGAAATCAAAAGTACATGCAACCAAACAAAAAAATTAATTGAAATTCACTAAAATTAAAACTTTTGTTCTTTAAAGAACACTATCAAGAAAGTCTAACAACAACGTACAGAATGGGAGAAAGTATTTGCAAATCACATATATGTAAAGGATTCAAATTTAGAATATAGAAATCACTCTTAAAAGTAGACAATAAAAAAAAAAACCAATTAAAAATAGGCAGATGATTTGAATAGTTTTCTCCAAGGTAGATATACTAATGGGCAACACAAGAAAATATGCTAAATGTCAGTAGTCATTAGTAAAATGTAAATTAAATCCACAGTGAGATACCACTTCATACTCACAAGGTGGCTGTTAAAAACAAGAAAAGAAAAAAAAAACAGACTATAACAATGATTGGTGAGGATGCAGAGAAATTGGAACATTCATACATTGCTGGTGGGAATATAAAATGATACTGCCATTTTGGAAAATTTTTCATCAGTTTCTGAAAATGTTAATCATAGAGTCACCATGTGATTTGGAATTTCACTCTTAAGTATATGCCCTATGGAATTGAAAACATGTCCACCCAAAATCTTGTACACAAATGTTTATAACAGTCTTATTAATAATAGCTAAAAAGTGGAAGCAATTGAAATGCCTATCAACTGATTTAAAAAATTACCAAATGTGGAACATTAGTCAGTCATGAAAAGGAATGGTACATACTATTGACACATGCTACAATATGAATGAATCTTTAAAACGTATGCTGAATGAAAGAAAGTCACAAAATAGCAAATATTATATGATTTCATTTATATGAATTATCCAGAATAAGCAAATCTATAGAGGCATAAAGTAGAGTGGTGGTTGCCTAGGGCCTAGAAGATTCCCAGAAATGGAAAGGACAACTAATGTGCATGGTCTTCATTTTGAGGTGATGAAACTGTTCTAAAATTCATTGTGGTAATGTTCGTTGCAGCTTTGTTTACGGTGGCCAAGACATGGAAACAACCAAAATGTCCTTCGATAGATGAATGGATAAAGAAGTCGTGGTATATATACACAATGGAATACTATTCGGTGTTAAGGAAAGATGACATAGGAACATTTGTGACAACATGGATGGATCTTGAGAGTATAATGCTAAGCGAAATAAATCAGACAGAAAAAGCAGAGAACCCTATGATTTCACTGATATGTGGTATATAAACCAAAAACAAGACAAACAAATGAGAAACAAAAACTCATAGACACAGACAATAGTTTTGTGGTTACCAGAGGGTAAGGGGGGTGGGGGGAGGGAGACGAGGGTAAGGGGGATCAAATATATGGTGATAGAAGGAGAACTGACTCTGGGTGGTGAACACACAATGGGATTTATAGATGATGTAATACAGAATTGTACACCTGAAATTATGTAATTTCATTAACAACTGTCACCCCAATAAATAAATTAAAAAAAATCATTGTGGTAAATATTTGCATAAATCTCAATACAGTAAGACCCTTTGAATTTTACACATTTTCCAGTTTATTGATTTATGATTGACATACAACACTGTATACATTTAAACTGTGCAGAATAATGACTTGGCATACATATATTGTAAAATGATTACACAGTAAGTTTTGTTAACATCTAACATCTCATGTAGATACAAGAGAAAAAAAAACACGTCTTTTTATCCTCGTGATGAGAATACTTAGGATTTACTCTCTTAACAACTTTCATATACCCCAGTGTTAAATATAGCCATCATGTCGTATATCTCTTTTTTATGATTTTTTTTTAGATTACACATATAAGTAAGAACATAAAGTATTGGTATTACTCTGTCTGATGTGTTTTGCTTAAAATAATGTCCTTCAAGTTTTATCCATGTTGCAAGTGGTAGCATTTCCATCATTTTTTATGGCTGAATAATAATATTAATGTAATGTAATGTAATGTAATATAATAATATAATATAATATAATACAATATGATATAATATAATACAATATGATATAATAAAATATATATATATATATATATATATATATATATATATATTACAATTTCTTTATCCATTCACCTGAAAATAGACACAAGTTGTCTCCATGTCTTGGCTATTATAGGCAATACAACAATTAACATGGGTGTGCAGATATATCTTGGACATAATGTTTTAATTTCCTTTGGATGTATTCCCAGAAATGAAATTCCTAGATAATATGGTAATTCCATTTTTATGTTTTTGAAAAAAATATACTGTTTTCCATTTAGGCTGTATTAATTTACAATCCCAACAACAGAGCAGATGGGTTCCCTTTTGTCCACATCCTCATTAGCATTTCTCCTGTAAAAAATACCATGGCAATCTTGAAAGGAATCGCACTGACTGTATAGAAGGCCTTGGATGGTATGGACATTTTAATAATATCAATTCTTCCAATTCATGGACATGGAATATCTTTCCATTTGTTTGTGTCTTCTTCAATTTCTTTCATCAATGTCTTGTTTTCAGAGTAGAGATCTTTTACTTCCTTGGTTAAGTTAATTTCTAAATATTTTATTATTTTTGATGTTATTGTAAATTATTTTCTTTATTTCTTTTTCAGTTAATTTATAATTAGTGTATAGAAATGCTACTAATTTTTCCATGTTAATTTTGTACCCTTCAACTTTATTGATTTTTTTACTATATCTAACAGTCTTTTTCATGTATTCTATAGGAATTTCTATATATAAAATCATGTCATCTGAAAATAGAGAAAATTTTTCTACTTCCTCTGTGATTCTCATGCCATTTATTTCTTTATCTTGCCAGATTGCTCTAAGACTTCCAGTACTATGTTGAATAGAAGTTGTAAGAGTAGGAACCCTTGTCTCATTCCTAATCTCAGAGAAAAAGCTTTCAATCTTTCAATATTGAGTATAATGCTAGCTGTGGGCTGATCATATATGGCCATAATTATGTTAAGTTACATTCTTTCTATACATAATATGTCAAGAGTTTTTATAATGAATGGATGTTGAATTTTCTCAAATTCTTTTTCTCCATCTATTGAAATAATTATATGTTCTTTTTATTTTATTAAATTTGTTGGTGTGACATTAGTTAATAAAATTACATAGATTTCAAGTGTACAATTCTATAATACATCATCTGTATACTGCATTGTGTGCTTATGGCCTAGAGTCAAATCTCCTTCCATCATCACACATTTAACCCCCTTTACCCTTTTCTACCTCCCCACCCCCTTTCCCTATGGTAACCACTAAACTGTTATCTATGAGCGTTTTTGTTGATTTGTTTTATATCTCACTTGAGTGAAATCATATGGTTCTCAACTTTATCCATCTGACTTATTTTGCTTAGCATGATAATCTCAAGATCAAGCCATGTTGTCACAAATAGCAGTATTACATCCTTTCTTATGGCTAATTAGTATTCCAGTATATATATGTACCATATCTTCTTTAACCAATCTGGTCCTTTAAATTCATTCATCAACCCCAACACACCCACTGCTTTCCCTTGATATTAGTCACTGAGATCTGATCAACTCATTTATCATAAGAGGTTAGGGATGTTAGATTATTTCTCCCTAAAGATCTTTCAGTTTTAAAGAGAACTCTAAGGCTCCTTTGTCAAAAATTATCTGCCCATATATATGTGGGTTTATTTCTGGCTTCTCAATTCTAGTCCATTGATCTATATGTCTGTTTATCTGCCAATACCATGCTGTTTTGATTATTGTCACTTTGTATTATAAATTGAAGTCAGGGAGTGTGATACCTCCAACCTTATCCTTTTTTCTCACCATTGCTTTGGCTATTCAAGGTCTCTTGTGATTCCTTGAATTCTAATTCTTTGTTCAATTTCTTTTAAAAATGCCATAGGGATTTTGATGGGGATTGCATTAAATCTGTATATTGCTTTTGATAATAAGACCATTTTAATTATGTTGATTCTTCCACTCCTTGAATATGGAATAGCTTTCCATTCCTTTGTGTCTTCTTCAATTTCTTTTAACAATGAGCCAAAGACACACAATAGAAAAAAGAAAGCCTTTTCAATAAATAGTGCTGGGGAAAATGGAAAGCCACTTACAAAAGTGAAACTATACTGCTTTCTGTTACCATACACCAAAATTAACTCAAAAGGGAACAAAGACCTAAACGTAAGACCTGAAACAATAAATTGCATGGAAGATAGCATAGGTATTAAATTTACGAACCTTGCGTTTAGAGAGGATTTTATGAATTTGACCTAAAAGGCAAGGGAAATAAAAGCAAAATAAATGAATAGGACGATATCAAACTAAAAAGCTTCTGCACAGCAAAAGAATCCATAAACAAAACAAAGAGACAACCAACCAAATGGGAGAAGATATTACAAACATCTCAGATAAAGGGCTAGTTTCCAAAATTGTATAAAGAACTCATACAACTCAACAACAGAAAAACGAACAATCCAATTTAAAAATGGGCAGAGGACCTAAACAGACACTTCTTCCAAGAAGACATACAAATGGCCAACAGATATATGAAACAATGCTCAACTTCGCTAGCTATTAGGAAAATACATATCAAAACCACAATGAGATACCCCCTCACAACTATTAGAATGGCTATTATCAATAAGACAAGTAAGTAATAACATATATTGGAGAGGTTGTAGAGAAAAACGAACCCCAATACACTGATGCTGGGAATGTAAATTGGTACAGCTGCTATGGAAAACATTATGGAGGTTCCTAAAAAATTAAGAGTAGAGTCACTATATGATCCAGCAATCCCTCTTCTGAGCATCTACCAAAAAAATCTGAAAACATTTATGCATAAAAATATGTGTACCCCTATGTTCATTGCAGCATTATTCATGGTGGGAAAGGCATGGAAACAACCAAAGTGTCCTTTGATCGATGATTGGATAAAGGTCTGGTATAGATATACAATGGAATATTTCTCCACCATAAAAAAAGTGATGGAATACTGCCATTCTTGAAAACATGGTTAGATCTTGAGATTATTATACTAAGCAAAATAACTGAGACAGAAAAAGTCAAGAACCATATGATTCCACTCCTATGTGGGCTATAAAACTAAAAGCAACAAACTAATGAGACAAAAAAGTACAAACTTATAGATGCAGACAAGATGATTGTTTACCAGAGGGGAAGGGAGGAGGGTGATACAAGATGGTAAAGGAGGTCAAATATGTGGTTATGGAAGGAGAATTGACTTTGGGTGGTTAACTCAGAAGAAAATATATAGATAATATGTTATGGAATTGTACACTTGAAACCTATATAATTTTATTAACCAATGTCACACCAATAAATTTAATAAAAATACAAATAAATAAATGAATATATATATATATATATATAAATAAGAATCTAATAAAAAGATTGCATTTAACAGAAATATATTAATTATGGAATTTAGACATCAGATTGAAAAGTTTGACTCATTTTTTCTTCATTTTTTTAATTAAAGTTAATTAAGTTTTTAATTAAGTTGTTAGTAAAGTTACGTAAATTTCAGTTATGCAATTCTGTATTACATCCTCCATAAATCACATTGTGTGTTCACCACCCAGAGTCAGTTCTCTTTCCATCAGTATATATTTGATCCCCTTTACCGTCATCTACCACCCCTTTCTCCCCTACCCTCTGGTAACCACTAAACAATTGTCTGCGTCTATGACTTTTTGTTTCTAATTTCTTTGTATTCTTCTTTTGTTGTTTTTGGTTTATATACCACATATCAATGAAATCATATGGTTCTCTGCTTTTCCTGTCTGACTTATTTGGTTTAGCACTATAATCTCAAGTTCCATCCATGTTGTCACATGTGGTTCTATTTCATCTTTTCTAAATGCCGAATAGCATTCCATTGTGTATATATATCACAACTTCTTTATCCATTCATCTATAGAAGGACATTTTGGTTGTTTCCATGTCTTGGCCACCATAAAAAAAGGTACAATGAACATTGGAGTACACGTGTCTATATGGATAAATGTTTTCAGATTTTTTGAGTAGATACCCAGGAGAGGGATTGCTGGGTCATATGGTAATTCTACTCGTAATTTTTTGAGGAACTTCCACACTGCCTTCCATAACGGCTGAACCAGTCTGCATTTCCACCAACAGTATATGAGGGTTCCTTTTTCTCCACAGCCACTCCAACACTTGTTACTATTTGTCTTGTTGATGATAGCCATTCTGACTGGGGTGAGGTGATATCTCATTTTGGTTTTTATTTGCATTTCTCTGATAATTAGTGATGTTAAGCATTTTTTCACATGTCTATTTGCCAATTCCATATCCTCCTTGGAGAAATGTCTCTTCAGGTCCTCTGCCCATTTCCCAATTCGGTCGTTAGTTTTTCTGTTGTTGAGTTTCATGAGTTCCTTGTATATTTTGGATATTAGCCCCTTATTGGAGGCACTGTTCATAAAAATCTTGTCTCATTCAGTTGGTTACCTCTTTATTTTGTCCATGGTTTCTTTTGCTGTACAGAAGCTTTTAATTTTCATATAGTCCCATTCATTTATTATAGCTTTAACTTCCCATGCCTTTGGAGTCAAATTCATAAAATGCTCTTTGAACCCAAGATCCATAAGTTTAGTATCTATGTTTTCTTCTATGCAGTTTATTGTTTCAGGGGTCATGCTTAAGTCTTTGATCCATTTTGAATTAATTTTGGTACGAGGTGACTGATAGCAGTCCAGTTTCATTCTTTTGAAAGTGGCTCTCCAATTCTGCCAGCACCATTTATTGAAGAGGCTGTCTTTCCTCCATTGTATGTTTTTTGCTTCTTTGTCAAAAATTATCTGTCGATATTTATGTGGTTTTATTTCTAAGTTCTCAGTTCTATTCCATTGGTCTACGTGTCTGTTTTTCTGCCAATACCATGCTGCTTTGATTATTGTTGCCCAGACTACAAGCTAAAGTCAGGGAATGTGATACCTCCAGCATTGTTCTTTTTTCTTAAGATTCCTTTGACTTTTGTGGTTCCAAACAAATCTGATAATTTTTTTCTTATATTTCTTTAAAAAATGCCATTGGGATTTAGATGTGGATTGCATTAAATCTGTATATTGCTTTGGGTAACATGGCTATTTTAACTATGTTGACTCTTCCAATCCATGAGCACAGAATGTCTTTCCATTTCTTTGCATCTTCTTCATTTATTTTAAAAATGTCTTACCTGACGTCACTAAAATGGCGGGGTGAGGTGAGCCTCTGTAAAGTTCCCCTGGAATTTACAACTAACTGAACAACAATAACTCCACAAAGGTCTCCTTGCACAGAAGACAGGCAAGACGAGGAGGCACACTACTTAATTCACCCAAAGGTGGTTGAATCCCATGAGTGGGGGAGGAAAGAAGGGAGAAGTGCAGAGATGGAGCCCTGTGGGCGCAGGACGCAGACCTAGCTCAGTGCTCCGAGCTCGCTGCATCCTGGAACTACCGCAGCTGCAGGAGAGGGAAGAACACGGACTCCTAGGGCTCCTCTTTGGGCCCAGAGGACTGAGTGGCAGCATATAACACGGCTGAACCCAACACTCACGGCAGAGACCTCAGAAAAATGATTGCAGGAAGAAGGCTGAAAATGGTTTAAGCTCTCACGGCAGGGCAGAGAATGAAAGCCTTAGTAATTGAGACAAGGAACCCCCTCCCTACCCTACCAGAGCTGGCCCAGCCCCACCTGCCTGGTGCGAGAAGTGGAACACTAGCAGTGTCAGCTGAAAAGAACAGAATATTTGCTCTTCTGAGAATTGTGGACCACAGCCACAGATTTGCACCCCAACTAGTTCGTGCAAAGGGGAGGGAGCTGTGGGAGCAGGAACGGCTGCGGTGGTGGTCGCCACCATTGCTCTGGGCCACCTCGAACAACTCACCTCACCCATATCCCCAACTATCTGGTGGATAACTACAAGAGTAAACAGAACTGCTGAAACATACAGGTTCTGAATCTGGTGCAGGAAGAGCTTTGGAAAATCAAAAGTTCTCTGCATACCCACACAGACACTTCCCTGTGACCAAGGTGAAGTATTAACAGAGGAGGAGCCCATCTCCCAGGGAATCCCCCCCATTGTGTGAGAAGCTAGAATAGTGCAGAGAAAACATAGCACTACCGTGTGAGAGAGAAAAATAAGGCTGCAGTCGGAGAGAAAATAAAAATTTCCACCAACAAGTAATGGAAAAGAAAATAAAGACCTCTTCCTATCAACCTGTTGCAGAAGCCACTCCTGTAGAAGTCTAGGGAGAGAAATAATAAATCAATAACTGCCATGAATAACCAAGGCAACAAGACAGCTCAGAAAGAAAATGAAAAGTCTCAGAAAAGGAACTTAAAGATATGGAAATATGTGCCTTAAATGACAGAGAATTCGAGAATTGCACTTCTGAAAAAACACAACGAGATGCAAAAAAACACAAAAGGCAGTATAATGAACTCAGAAACAGAATCAAAGAACAACATGAGCGTTTACGAAAGAGATAGAAATTTTAAAAAAGAACAAAATAGAATTTTTGGAGAAGAAGAACTCAATAAAAGAAATCAAGAATGAAATAAACAGCTTACGTAGTAGAGTTGAGCAGATGGGGGAAAGAATCAATGACTTCGAAGATAGAAACCTGGAAATTACACAGATGGAAGAAGAAAGAGACTTCAGACTTAAAAGAAATGAAAGAACTCTACAAGAACTTCCTGACTCCATCAAAAAGAGCAATATAAGAATAATGGGCATACCAGAAGGAGAAGAAAGAGAGAAAAAAACAGACAATATATTCAAACAAATTGTTGATGAGAACTTCTCAAAATTGTGGACAGAACTGGATCCTCAAATCCAAGAAGCAAATAGAACACATAATTACCTCAATCGAAATAGGCCTTCTCCCAGGCACATTGTATTGAAGCTGTCTAAAATCAAAGACAAAGAAAGAATCCTCAAGGCAGCCAGGGAAAAGAAGATGGTAACCTAGAAGTGAAAGCCAATTAGACTATCATCATATTTTTTAGCAGAAACTCTACAAGCCAGGAGGGAGTGTAACCAAATAGTCAAACTTTTAAGAGAGAGAAATTATGAGCCAAGAATAATATATCCAGCAAAGATATCCTTTAGATATGAAGGAGAATAAAGACCTTTCCAGACATACAGAAGCTGAGGGAATTTTCTAATACACGACCTGCACTACAAGAAATACTAAAGGAGGCTATTCGACCACCATCAACAGGGACAATTTGTGGCAACCAAAACATGAAAAGGGGGAGAGTAAAACCTGAAATGGAATATGAGAATGGAGAAAGTAAGCGTGCTGAAGAAAATGGAATACTCTAAATATCAAACTTTCTGTTACATAAACTTAAGGGGAACCACTCAAAAAAATTCAGAAGTGAAATATATTCTACAATAAAAGAAGAAACATAGGAAACATCATAGAATACCACTACACAGATATAATAGACTACAACAAAAAGGCAAAGAAATAATGGCGGCACAGCCTTAACAGGAAAATAAGGATAGAATAACAGGAAATCCTCACCTATCAATAATCAACCTAAATGTAAATAGACTCAACTCACCAATAAAAAGGCAAAGGGTAGCAGATTGCATTAAAAAACTAAATCCAACCATATGCTGTCTTTAAGAGACACATCTCAGCTACAAGGACAAGCACAGACTCAAAGTAAAAGAGTGTAAATTGACACTGCAAACAAATGGTACCAAGAAAAAATCAGGGGAACATAATGATATCAGATGAAATACAGTTCAGGGTGAAAAAGATAACAAGAAACAATGGAGGTCATTTCATAATGGTAAAGGGGACTATACAACAAGAAGACATAACAGTCATCAATATTTATGCCCCCAATCAGGGAGAACCAAAATATACCAAGCAACTACTAACAGAAGTAAAAGGAGAAATTGACCAAAACACAATTATGTTAGGGGAATTAAGTACTTCATTGAAAGGTATGGATAGATCATCCAAACAAAAAATAAATAATGAAAGAGCAGCCCTAAATGACACATTAGATGAAATGGACATAATTGACATGCATAGAGCACTTCAACCTAAAATATCAGACTATACATTCTGATAGTCTGTCCACGGAACATTCTCAAGGATAGACCATATATTGGGACATAAAGTCAGCATGAGTAAATTTAAGAAGATTGAAATCATACCAAGTATATTCTCTGATCATAAGGCTTTGAAATTGGATATCAACTGCAAAAAGAAAGAAGGAATAAACACAAATATATGGAGATTAAACAACAGATGTTTAAAGAACGACTGGGTCAAAGAAGAAATTAGAGGAAAGATCAAAAGATTCATAGAAACAAATGACAATGAAAATACATCCTAAAAAATTTTTGGGATGCAGAGAAAGCAGTTTTAAAAGGGAAATTGTTATCATTACAGGCCTATCTCAAGAAACAAGAAAAATCCCAAATAAATAACCTCATGTTACATCTTAAAGAACTAGAAAAAGAAGAACAAGAGAAACCCAAGGTCAGCAGAAGACAGGAAATAACAAAAATCAGAGCAGAACTAAATGAAATAGAGAACAAAAAGACAGCAGAAAAAATTAATGTGACAAAGAGCTGTTTTTTTAAAAGATTAACAAAATTGACAAACCCTTGGCTACACTCAGTGATATAAAAACACAGAAGACAGTATTTAACAAAATCAGAAATGAAAAAGGGGAAGTTATCGCGGACACCACAGAAATACAAATGATCATCCAAGAATTCTATGAAGGACTATATGCCACCAAATTTAGTAACTTAGAAGAAATGGACAAGTTCTTAGAAACATATAGCCTTCCAAGGCTGAATCATGAAGAACTGGAAAATCTAAACAGGCCGATCACCAGTAACGAAATTGAATCAGTCATCAAAAACCTTCCCAAAATCAAAAGTCTGGGACCAGATGGATTCACTAGTGAATTCTACCAAACCTTCAAAGAGGATCTAATACCAATCCTGCTCAAACTCTTCCAAAAAATTGAAGAAGAGTCAGTACTCCCTAACTCATTTTATGAGGCCAACATTACCCTGATACCAAAACCTGGTAAGGACAACACAAAAAAAGAAAACTACAGACCTATATCTCTGATGAATACAGATGCTAAAATCCTAAACAAAATTCTAGCAAATCGAATACAACAATGCATTAAAAAGATTATTCATCACGGCCAAGTGGGGTTCATCCCCGGGGCACAAGGATGGTTCAACATTCTCAAATCCATCAATGTGTTACATCACATAAACAAAATAAAGGACAAAAATCATATGATTCTATCAATTGATGCAGAAAAAGCATTTGATAAGATACAACATCCATTTATGATTAAAACACTTACTAAAATTGGTATAGAAGGAAAATACCTCAACATAATAAAGGCCATATACGACAAGCCCTCAGCTAATCTCATAATTAATGGTGAAAAGCTGAAGCCCTTTGCTCTACGTTCAGGAACACGACAAGGTTGTCCCCTATCACCTCTGCTTTTTAACATAGTGTTGGAAGTCCTCGCCAGAGCTATCAGGCAAGAGAAAGAAATAAAAGGCATCCAAATTGGGAATGAAGAAGTTAAATTGTCACTCTTTGCAGATGACATGATGCTATATATAGAAAACCCTAAAGACTCGACCAAAAAGCTATTAGAAACAATCAATAAATACAGTAAAGTTGCTGGCTACAAAATCAACGTACAAAAGTCCGTTGCTTTCCTATATACCAACAATGAAATCTCAGAAAAAGAGATAGAAAAAAACAATTCCTTTTGCAATTGCAGAAAAAAGAATAAAATACCTAGGAATAAACTTAACCAAGGATGTGAAAGATTTATATGCTGAAAACTATAAGACATTTTTGAAAGAAATTGAGGAAGACACAAAGAAATGGAAAGACATTCCGTGCTCATGGATTGGAAGAATCAACATAGTTAAAATGGCCATATTACCCAAAGCCATATACAGATTTAATGCAATCCCCATTAAAATCCCAATGACATTTTTTAAAGAAATAGAACAAAAAACCATCAGATTTGTTTGGAACCACAAAAGACCCTGAATAGCCAAAGCAATATTTAAAAAAAAGAACAATACTGGAGGTATCACAATCCCTGATTTTTCCTTGTACTACAGGGCTACAATAATCAAAACAGCTTGGTATTGGTGGAAAAACAGTCACATAGACCAATGGAATAGAATTGAGAACCCAGAAATAAAACCACATAAATATGGACAGATAATTTTTGACAAAGAAGCTAAAAACATACATGGAGGAAGACAGCCTCTTCAATAAATGGTGCTGGCAGAATTGGATAGCTACGTGCAAAAGAATGAAACTGGACTGCCATCTGTCACCATGTACCAAAATTAATTCAAAATGGATCAAAGACTTAAGCATAAGACCTGACACAATAAACTGCATTGAAGAAAACATAGGTACTAAACTTATGGACCTTGGGTTCAAAGAGCATTTTATGAATTTGACTCCAAAGGCAATGGAAGTAAAAACTAAAATAAACAAAGGGGATTGTATGAAACTGAAAAGCTTCTGCACAGCAAAAGAAACTATTGACAAATAATGAGGCAACCAACTGAATGGGAGAAGATTTTCGCAAACAGTTCCTCTGATAAGGGGCTAATATCCAAAATATACAAGGAACACATGAAACTGAACAACAAAAAAACAAACAACCCAATTGAAAAATGGACAGAGGACCTGAAGAGACATTTCTCCAAAGAGGATATACAAATGGCAAATAGACATATGAAAAAATGCTCAACATCGCTAATCATCAGAGAAATGCAAATGAAAACCACAATGAGATATCACCTCACCTCAGTCAGAATGGCTTTCATCAACAAAACAAATAGTAAGAAGTGTTGCAGAGGCTGTGGAGAAAAATGAACTCTCATACACTGTTGGTGGGACTGCAGACTGGTGAAGCCGCTATGGAAGGCAGTGTGGAGGTTCCTGAAGAAATTACGAATAGAATTACCATACGACCCAGCAATTGCTCTCCTGGGTATCTACCCCAAAAATATAAAAGCATTTCTCTATAGAGACACGTGTACGCCAATGTTCATTGCAGCTTTGTTTACAGTGGCCAAGACATGGAAACAACCAAAACGTCCTTCGAAAGATGAATGGATCAAGAAGTTGTGGTACATATACACAATGGAATACTATTCAGCGTTAAGGAAAGATGATATAGGAGCATTTGTGACAACATGGATGGATCTTGAGAGTATAATGCTAAGTGAAATAAGTCAGACAGAAAAAGCAGAGAACCCTATGATTTCACTGATATGTGGTATATAAACCAAAAAGAACAAGACAAACAAATGAGAAACAAAAACTCATAGACACAGACAATAATTTAGTGGTTACCAGAGGGCAAGGGGGTGGGGGGTGGGTGATGAGGGTAAAGGGGATCAAATATATGGTGATGGAAGGAGAACTGACTCTGGGTGGTGAACACACAGTGGGATTTATAGACGATGTTATACAGAATTGTACACCTCAAATCCATGTAAATTTACTAACAATTGTCACCCCAATAAATTTAATTTAAAAAAAAAGATATATGTGCTCCGATGTTCATTGCAGCTTAATTTACGGTGGTCAAGACATGGAAACAAAAGTGTCCTTCAATAGATAATCGGATAAAGAAGATTTGGTATATATATGCAATGGAATACTACTCTGCCATGATAAAAGATGAAATTTGAGACAACATGGATGGATCTTGATATTATAATGCTAAGTGAAATAAGTCAGACAGAAAATGTTAAGAACTGTATGATTTCACTGATATGTGCTATATAAAACTGAAAACAACAAAAGAACAAGACAAACAACTGAAAGAAACAAAACTTATAAACACAGACAATGGTTTAGTGGTTACCAGAGGGTAAGGGGGGAGCGGGGTGGTAGATGAGGGTAAAAGAGATCAAATATATGGTGATGGAACGAGAAGTGACTCCAGGTGGTGAACACACAATGTGATATACAGATGATATATTACAGAATTGTACACCTGAAATCTATGTAACTTTGCTAACAATTGTCACCCCAATAACCTTTAATTTTTTAAAAACATAAATGACCCTAAAGTTACACACATCACTTCCACCCATATCCAAATGTCCAGAATAGTCATCGGGTGGCATTTAGCTTCAAGGGACGCTAGGAAATGATTTTTAGCTGGGTGTTATGTGCTCAGCTTACTAAAAGGAAGAAGGATAGTCTGTATTCTGGGAGCCTCCATCAACCTCTCAGATGCCTGGTTCCATGGGCCGAATAGCATACTAATACTTTTATCTTTTTTCTCTCCAGGACATTGAAGTTGATTATCCAACTGTGCTGAATTGGGATGCGATCAAGAGCCAGAAACGCCTGGAAATTCACTCCTGGCCACATGGGATCATGGCCTTAGGGTTAGTACAGTCCTTAGGGTTATGTAGTCAGGGGACAGAAACACATATATGATAACAATCCACAGTGTCAGTAAAAAAGTATGTTACCTAAGAGATGGTTTCTCCCTCCCAAAGGTATTCAGGATATGAGTGCTCTTGTGCTCCTTCATGATGAGAGACACATCTTACCAGATACTCACAGACATTCTATCCATTATATTTAAAGCCCTCACCTATTCAAATTATTCTAATAGAATTTGAAACTACTCAGAAGATAGATTAACCCAGGTTAATATTGGGGATTAATAGGTATTGAGAAGAGAAGGCTTCAAAACTGTTTATGTAAAACTATTCATATATTTAACTCCTATTATATGCCAGAAGCTGGGGGTGCAAAAAGAAATAAGATACAGTCCCTGTGTTTAAGGAATTTAAAGATTAGATTGTAATAATCTGTTTTCATTCTAGTTTTTAATACTGCTCTGTAAGTGCTGCTCATTGTTTTCCTAGGCTGGCAGAGGGCCTTTTTTCACACCCAGAATGTGGGTTCTCTAAAGGAAGGGATTATACTGTGTTTTCCTGGCTGCCACTTATAGGCCCTCTAGTATAAAAGGTGCTCAGTCAGAGACTGGCTCCCAGCACTGTTTTCGGCACATGACACACATTCATTCATTCATTGATTCACTCATTTATTTCAGCAAATATTTATTGCACACCTGTTTTGTGCTGGGTATTATTGTAGTGCTACAGACACATCTTGAAAAGAGAGAGTAGGAACGGGTGTCACATGAGACGAGATCTTTGGAGTATAGAAGGACGAGATCATTTAGGCTTTGTGATTTTAGGATTTTACCCTGAGTAAGATGAGCAGCCATTGGAGGGTTTAAAACTTTGAGGTTGATAGGACTTGTATTTTAAAAGCATCACTCTGGCTACTCGATGGAAAATAGACTGTAAGGAAGTAAAGACAGAAGTAGGAAGACCAGTTAGAGGGTTACTGCTCTAGTCCAGGTGAGAAATGATGGTGTCTTAGAATGGAGTGCTAACAATGGAAGTGAGAAGTAGACATATTTACTGAACACTGAAAGTTGTTGACCTTGGCTAAGTGACTAGACATCTCAGTTTTCTTATCTGTAAAGTAGGATTAATAATTCATACCTACAACTAAGCATTGTTGGGACCAAAGTAGCAGTGGTGGAAAGTTTGTCAAAAGCTGTTAAAATGGCCTACAACGTCTTTCTTCATCTTCTGTCTTCTCTTTATTTTAACCTCAGACCTCACCTCCAAGGCAACAAAAGGAATTGATGAATGTCCAAAGAACTATAATTTGTTTAATCAGTTCCCCAGGTCATTGGCCCTTTCTTCTCTCCCTACTCCCTTCATGAGTATACATACACCTATGAAATTTCTCTGCAGGCCCAACCCCTTTCATCAGTACCAAATTACTTGAAGTAGATTTTTTTTAAAAAAGAACAAATAATAAATCTTTCTTCAACTTCTAACAAAGCCCCTTCCAAACATACTCACTGTTTTAGTTTGGGCTGCTATAACAAAATATCATAAATTAGGTGCTTTATCAATAATATAAATTTATTTCTCATAGTTCTCGAGGCTGGAAGTCTAAGATCATGATGTCAGCATAGTCATATTTTGATAGGGAGCCTCTTCCATGTTGCAGATGGCTGACTTCTACTTGTATCCTAACATGGCAGAAAAAGAGTGAGCTAGCTCTCTGACCTCTTCATAAAAGGGCACTAATCCCATTCACAAGAGCTCCACCTTCACAATCTACTCACCTTCCAAAATCCTCACCCCTAAAAACTATCACATTGGGAACTAAATTTCAACATATGAATTTGGGGGGACACAGATATTCAGTACGTACACTCACCTACTGAAGTCCAAGGCAAAAGCATTAATGCCACCGTACTGTTATTCTGAGATATCTGACAAACACACACTTTGGTCAGCTTTCAGATCAGGCTTGATGCCCCCTCTGATCATGATGTCTTTGTGTTCACAGGAGACAGATTTACACCCACCTCCCCTCTAACCCATGTTCCACATTTGCCTCTGGGTTCTGCTCATACATTAAAGAGGAGGAAAGAGACTGCAGGCAATCTCAAATAAATCTGGCAAGAAAACCCCATAACCACTGCGTCACCTTCCCTTACCCCAACATTTGGCTGTCACCATTAGAGCAGGAAAGACTTTCAAGAACTTATTCATTTCAAGTCTTGTTGTATAGGTGGGGAAGCCTAGAGAGATGGGCTTTGTTCAAAGTAACTCTTTAAGTATATAATGATAATAATAATAAGTATACCTACTAAACTCTTACACCATGAACCAGTTACTCAGTCTTTACAATAACTACATGAGGTAAATACTATGATTACCCCCATTTTTAACAAAAAAGGAAACTAAAAGGTTAAATGATTTGACAAGTTCTCACACTACATAGTAGAGGCAAGATTTGAATCTTATACTTCTTACTAAATCCAAATAGTCTTGCTTTAGCGATTGTGTTCTCTGCCAGAAAGCTAACTAAAGTCCAGCTCTCTAGATTCCTGGACAAGTGCTGTTTTCCAGTATGCATAATCACTAAATTAACCCAAAGGGCAAGACACAGAATAAGGCAGTGAACCCTCCACACACATAGACTCTTGGGAAAGGAGAACCCAGAGATATATTACAGTTGTTAATTGTGGCCTTGTAAAATATACTTGAGAGATTTCCCTCCTCCTGAAAAATCTGAGATAGTTTGAGAAGGATAGGTATTAATTCTTTGAGTGTTTGGGAAAGTTCACGAGTGAAGCCATCCAGTCCAGGACTTTTGTACGTTGGCAATTTTTTGACTACTGATTTAATTTTGTTAGTAGTAATACGTTGGTTCATTTTGGTTGTTTCCAT
The DNA here is from genome assembly GCF_964194185.1 of Rhinolophus hipposideros. Taxonomy (NCBI): domain Eukaryota; kingdom Metazoa; phylum Chordata; class Mammalia; order Chiroptera; family Rhinolophidae; genus Rhinolophus; species Rhinolophus hipposideros. Next base: position 80,262,863 of record NC_138046.1, on the reverse strand, counting down.
GTCTTGGCCACCATAAACAAAACTGGAATGAACATTGGGGCACACGTGTCTTTATGTATATATGTTTTCAAATTTTTGGGGTACATACCCAGGAGAGGGATTGCTGAGAACCCAGAAATAACACCACATAAATATGGACAGATAATTTTTGACAAAGAAGCTTAAAGCATACAATGGAGGAAAGACAGCCTCTTCAATAAATGATGCTGGGAGAATTGGATAGCTACATGCAAAAGAATGAAACTGGACTGCTATCTGTCACCATGTACCAAAATTAATTCAAAATGGATCAAAGACTTAAGCATAAGATATGACACAATAAACTGCATAGAAGAAAACATAGGTACTAAACTTATGGAACTTCGGTTCAAAGAGAATTTCATGAATTTGACTCCAAAGGCAATGGAAGTAAAAGCTAAAATAGACAAATGGTACTATATGAAACTTAAAAGCTTCTGCACATCAAAAGAAACAATCAACAAAATAAAGAGGCAGCCAACTGAATAGGAGAAGATTTTTGCAAACAGTGCCTCCGAAAAGAGTCTAACATCCAAAATATACAAGGAACCCATGAAGCTCAACAACAAAAAAACAAACAACCCAATTGAAAAATGGGCAGACGACCTGAAGAGACATTTCTCCAAAGAGGACATACAAATGGCAAATAGACATGAAAAAAATGCTCAACATCACTAATTATCAGAGAAATGCAAATCAAAACCACAATGAGATATCACCTTACCCCAGTCAGAATGGCTATCATCAAGACAAATAGTAACAAGTGTTGGAGTGGCTGTGGAGAAAAAGGAACCCTCATACACTGTTGGTGGGAATGCAGACTGGTGCAGCCATTATGGAAGGCTGTGTGGAGGTTCCTCAAAAAATTACGAATAGAATTACCATATGACCCAGCAATCCTTCTCCTGGGAATCTACCCCAAAAATTTGAAAACATTTATACATAAAGACACGTGTGTTCCAATGTTCATTGCAGCTTTGTTTATGGTGGCCAAGACATGGAAACAATCAAAATGTCCTTCAATAGAAGAATGGATAAAGAAGTTGTGGTATATGTACAAATGGAATACTATTCGGCAGTAAGAACAGATGATATAGGAACATTTGTGACAACATGGATGCATCTGGAGAGTATAATTCTAAGCGAAATAAGTCAGACAAAAAAAGCAGAGAACCCTATGATTTCACTGATATGTGGTATATAAACCAAAATCAAGACAAACAAATGAGAAACAAAAACTCATAGACACAGACAATAGTTTAGTGGTTACCAGAGTGTAAAGGGGATGGGGGGAGGGAGATGAGGTTAAGAGGGATCAAATATATGGTGATGGAAGGAGAACTGACTCTGGGTGGTGAACACACAATTGGATTTACAGATGATGTAATACAGAATTATACACCTGAAATCTATGTAATTTCACTAACAATTGTCACCCCAATAAATTAAAAAAAATAAGTTGGTTCATATTTTCTGCTTCTTCTTGATTCAGTCTTGGAAGATTATATATTTATCAGAATTTATCCATTTTTTCCAGATTGTCCAATTTATTGGCATGTGATTGTGTGTAATATTTCCTCATAATCCTTTGTATTTCTGTGGTGTCAGTTATTGTTTCTCCTCTTTCATTTCAGATTTTATTACTTTGGGTCTTTTTTCTTTTTTTGCTTGATGAGTCTGGCTAAAGGTTTATTATTCTTGTTTATCTTTTCAAAGAAACATCTCTTGGTTTCATTGATCTTTTGTGTTTCTTTTCTAGGCTAATTCATTTATTTCCACTCTGACCTTTATTATTTCCTTCTTTCTAATCACTTTGGGCTTTGTTTGCTGTTCTTTTTCTAGTTCCTTTAAGTGTAAGGTTAGACTTTTGAGATTTTTCTTATTTCTTGAAGTAGACTTGTATTTCTATGAATTTCCCTCCTAGGACTGCTTTCACTATACCCAATACATTTGGGGACATTGTGTTTTCATTTTCATTTGCCCTACTTTATCTTTTTTTTTTCTTTTTCCTACTTTATCTTTTAATTGCTTCTTTGATCTTGCAGTAGCCCATTCATTATTTAGTAACATGTGATTTAACCTCCACGTGTTTGTGTGCTTTTCAGTATTTTCTTGTAACTGATTTCTACACAAAGTTTCATACCATTGTGGTCAGAGAAGAGGCTTGATATGATTTCAATCTTAAATTTATTGAGGCTTGTTTTGTGGCTAACATCTGGTTTATCTTGGAAAATGTTCCATGTGCACTTGAAAATAACGTATATTCTGCTGCTTTGGGTTGAAATGCTCTAAAAATATCAATTAAATCCGTCTGTGTCATTTAAGGCTGCTGTTTCCTTGTTGATTTTCAGTCTGGAAGATCTGCCCATTGGTGTCAGTGGGTAAATCCCCTACTATGGCTGTATTACTGTCGAGCTCTCTCTTTATGTCTGTCAATATTTGCTTTATATATTTAGGTGCTTGTATATTTGATTCATAAATGCTTATAAGTGAGTGAGTGTGTGCATGGGCCCTTTAAGAGGACATCTGGTTTTCCAGCAGCCTTCCATCTTAATTTGATGGTCAGAATCCCTACTGAATTTTTACAGCTTGACGTTGTGGCACCAATACTTTTCCCAGCGCAAGCACTCTGGGCTTGGGAGCCCTGTGTGGGGCTGGGGTCCCTCCTTTCTCTGGGGTGGGAACTCAGTGGGTGAAATATCCCTCCTGATTCTCAACAACCACCCGGCCCAAAACTCTGCCCCTCCTACTAGTGTCTATGTGACATCTTCTTTATATACTTAGTTATAAAATTTCTGTTCAGCTAGTCTTCAGATGGTTCTCCAGGTTGATTGTCCTATAATTTAGTTGTAATTTTAATGTGGTCATGGGATGAGGCTTGCACCGGGTTTTTCTACTCTGTTATCTTTGATCTCTCTGTTTCCATCTTTTTGAATCAGTGTTTTAGTTTTCTTTGATAAATACCCAGAAGTAGAATTACTGGGTCTTATGGCAGTTTTATTTTTCATTTTGTGAGGAATTTTCATATTCTTTTCCATAGTGGTTGCACCATTTTGCAGTCCCATCAACAGTACTTGAGGATTTCCTTTTTTTCACTTCCTCAGCAACATTTGTTATTTGTGGACACTTTGAGAATGTCTATTTTGACTAGTGTGAGGTGGTATCCCACTGTGCTTTTGATTTGCATTTCTCTGATAATTAGTGATGTTCAGCAGCATTTCATGTGTCTGTTGGTGATCTGTATGTCTGCTTGGAGAAATGTCTCTTCATGTCCTCCACTAACATTTTGATCACGTTGTTTATTTTTTATTAAGGTTTATCAGTTTCTTATATATTTTGAATATCAACCCCTTACCTGATATAGCATTTGTAAACAACTTCTCCCATTTAATAGGTTCTCTTTTCATTTTATTAATGGGTTCCTTCCCTGTGCAGAAGCTTTTTATTTCTTTTTCTTTTATTATTATTAAATTTATTGGGGTGACAATTGTTAGTAAATTTACATAGATTTTAGGTGTACAATTCTGTATTACATCATCTATAAATCCCATTGTGTGTTCACCACCCAGAGTCAGTACTCCTTCCATCACCATATATTTGATCCCCCTTACCCTCATCTCCCACCCCCACACCCCTTGCCCTCTGGTAACCACTAAACTATTGTCTATAAACCAAAAACAACAAAAGAACAAGACAAACAAATGAGAAAGAAGCTTTTTATTTCAATTATGTCCCATTTGTTTAATTTTGCTTTTGTTCCTTGGCTCAAGAGCGCATATCCAAAAAGATAGATTACTAAGACTGATGTCAAATAATTTACTACCTATGTTTTCTTCTGAGAGATTTTTTGTTTCAGGTTTAAAATTTGAGTTTATTTTTAAATCCAAGTTATAATCCAATTTGAGTTTATTTTTTATATGATAGAAAAGAGTGATCCAGTTTCAATTTTTGCATGTATCTGTCTAGTTTCCCCACCATCACTTTTTGAAGATACTATATATAATTTCTCCCTTGTATATTCTTAATCTGCTTTGTTGTATATTAATTGGAGATATAAGTGAATTTTTATTTCTGGGATCTCTATTCTGTTCCATTGTTCTATGTGTCCATTTTTGTGCCAGTCCAATACTGTTTTGATTATTGTAGCTCTGTAATATAGTTTGAAATCAGGGAACATGATACTTCCAGCTTTGTTCTTCTTCCTCAAGACTGCTTTGACTGTTTATTGTCTTTTGTGGTTCCATATGAATTTTAGGATTATTTGTTCTAGTTCTGACAAGAGTGCTATTGGCATTTTAATGAGATTGCATTGAATCAGTAGATTGCCTTGGTAGTATGGTCATTTTAATGATATTAATCCTTCTAATCCATAAGCATGATATCTCCTTCTATTTATTTGTGTCCTTTTTTATTTCTTTATTCAATTTCTCTTAGTTCTCAGAATACAGGTCTATCACCTCCTTGGTTAAATTTATTTCTTGGTATTTTACTCTTTTTGATGTACTTGTAAATGTGATTCTCTTTTTAAATTTCTCCTTCTGATAGTTTATTAGTGTACAGAAATATAATGGATTTCTGTATATTAATTTTGTATCCTGATACTTTATTGAATTAATTTACTAATTATATGAATTTTTTGATGGACTTTTAAAGGGTTTTCTATATATAGTATCATCTGCAAATAAAAAAAACAGTTTTACTTCTTCCTTTCTAATTTGGATGACTTTTATTTCTTTTTCTTCCCTGCTGAGACAAGGACTTACAACACTATTTTGAATGATAGTTGCGAGAATGGGTATCCTTCTCTTGTTCCTCATAATAGAGGAAAAGCTTTCAGCTTTTAATCATTGAGTATGTTGTTATCTGTGGGCTTGTCATATACAGATTGTATACTCCGAATTCATCCTTTTGCAAAGCAAATTCACCCCTTTGCAAATCAAATTCACCCTTTTGCAAATCAAGTTCATCCTTTTGCATGATCGAATTTTTCCACAAAAAAGGTTTCTTAATCTTTGTAATAAAAATAAATTCAATGTTGTTATTGTTAAAATTAAACATTTTATTGCATTATTTAATAATAAACATAAAATACTTATATTTAACATCAGAAATACTTATTTACTTATAGCTTCATTTATATATAATGGTTATCTTGCCACTGCTCGTGGTAATTTCATATACATATTCATAAAATAATTATGACAATCTGTAGGAATAGTAGTTGGAATGGAATGATAATAACATCTACTAAATGTTCATGGTTTGATGGATCAGCCAAAACATTTCTTGCACAGAACTTAATTTTTGAAAACACTTCTTCAATGGGGTTCATCATTGGAGAGCATGGTGGTAGAAATAATAAAGTGTGTCTTGTCTGAGCAACAAGATCACCTACTTCCTGGGTTTTGTGAAGGCTTACATTGTCTAAAACAAACTACACTTTCTCCAGATAATTTTCATCCAATTTCTGCAATAATCTCTGTAGAAATTTGCATAAAAATCATTTAAAGTAACCATAGAATGTGCAATTACTTCATGCCACATTGTTCCCTGAAGGTTTATTGCTGCAATTAGAGAAACGTTTCGTCCTCTAACTGTTGGCACTGTCACAAGAGCTGATGTATTAAGTTTTGATAGTGCCTTCTTTTTTCAAAACTTAAGTTCTGCACAAGAAATATTTTAGCTGATCCATCAAACCATGAACATTTAGTAGATGGTATTATCATTCTGTTGCAATGATTACTCCTACAGATTGTCATAATTATTTTATAAATATGTATATGAAATTACCACAAGCAGTGGCAGGAAAACCGTTATAAATTTAGCTTTAAGTAAATAAGTATTTCTGATGTTAAATATAAGTATTTTATGTTTATTATTAAATAATGCAATAAAATGTTTAATTTTAACAATAACTTAACATTGGATTTATTTTTATTACAAAGATTAACAAAACATTTTTGTGGAAAAATTTGATATGCAAAAGGATGAAATTGATTAGCAAAAGGGTGAATTTGGAGTGCAAAACCTGTATAGCCTTTATCATTTTGAGATAAGTTCCTTCTAAAACTACTTTATTGAGTGTCTTTTATCAAAATTTGATGTTGGATTTTCTCAAATGCTTTTTCTACATTTACTGACATGATGATGTAACTTTTTTTTTGCAACAGTCAGTAAAATTTTAATTTAATAAACATATTTCTGATTTATCAAATTTTATTTTTATTTTATTTTATTTTATTTTGGATATAGAACCTTTATGTAGAAGAAAGTAGTTTGTGAATCATTCAGTAAAAATATTCAAGTAATTAAAAATAAATGCCTTCAATTTATAAATGAATTTAATTGCTGACCATAAATTGATGCCTTTGAAAATATATTTTGGAAAAGTAAAGGTATATAATTTTATTTTATTTTATTTATTTTATTTTTTTTAATTTATTAGTTTCAGGTGTACAAGACAAGGTAATACTTAGACGTTCATCATTTATATCCCTCACACTGTGAACCCCCCTCCCCCCATCCATTATGCCTCCGACTTCACACCAAGCCATCACATTATACATATAAAATTATAGTAGGCATTCATTAATGTTTAGCTTCTGGTGTACAATGCCATGATCAGGCATCCACAGTATCTCTGAGGTAGTCTCCCAAATAGGATGCATGTCCATTGGATACCAAACAAAATCTTTACAACATTATTTAATAAGTTCCCCAAATTAATTTTCTAAAAACCCTGAGGCCATCTTGTGGTTACCAGCTGCTTCCTAATCCCTTCACCTTTCCCCTTATCGCCAACCCCCCCCCCCCCCGCCCATCTAACAACTCTCGATTATTTCTTTGTATCCTCAAAACTGTCTCTGATCAGTTCATTCACATATTCTTTTCTTTAGATTCCGCATATAAGTGAGATCATATGGTACTTGTCTTTCTCTTTCTGATTTATTTCACTTAATATAATGTTCTCTAGATCCATCCATGTTGTTGCAAATGATAAGATTTCTTTCTTCTTTATGGCTGCGTAATACTCCATTGTATAAATGTACCACAGCTTCTTAATCCAGTCATCTACCGATGGGCATTTTGGTTGTTTCCATGTCTTGGCTATTGTGTATAGTGCTGCCATAAACATAGGAGTGCATAAAGATTTTTGAATTAGAGTTTTGGGTTTCTCCGGATAGATACCTAGGAGTGGAATTACTGGATCATAGGGTAGTTCCATTTTCAGATTTCTGAGATACATCCATACTGTTTTCCATAGAGGCTGCACGAATCTGCAATCCCACCAACAGTGCACAAGCGTTCCCTTTTCTCCACATCCGCGCTAGCACTTGTTGTTTGTTGATTTATTGATGATAGCCATTTTGACTGGGGTGAGGTGTTATCTCATTGTGGTTTTATTTGCATTTATCTGATGGTTAGTGAGGTTGAGCATTTCTTCATATGTCTGTTTGCCATCTGTATGTCCTTTTAAGAAAAAATGTCTCTTCAAGTCCTCTGCCCATTTTTCAATTGGGTTGTTTGTTTTTTTGGAGTTGAGTTGAGTGAGTTTTATATAGATTCATGATATTAACCCCTTATCAGATATCATTGACAAATATCTTTTCCCATTGAGTAGGATCCTGTTTTGTTTTATTGATGGTTTCCTTTGCTGTGAAAAAAAACTTTTTAGTCTGATGTAATCTCACATGTTTATTTTTTCTCTTACTTCCGTGGCGCGACGGGATATATCAGTAAAAATCCTACTCCGGGTAATGTCTGTGAAGTTTCTTCCTATATTTTCTTTTAGGTATTTTATGGTTAAAGATCTTACATTTAAGTCTTTAAGCCATTTTGAATTTATTTTTGCATATGGTGTAAGGAGGTGGTCCAGCTTCATTTTTTTGCATGTGTCTGTCCAGGTATCCCAGCAACATTTATTGAATACACTGTCTTTACCCCATCATACATTCTAGCTTCCATTGTTGTAGATTAAATGGCCATATAGGCATGGATTTATTTCTGGACTCTCTATTCTGTTCCATTGATCTATGTGTCTGTTTCTATGCCAGTACCATGCTTTTTTGATTACTGTATCCTTGTAGTATAATTTGAAGTCAGGTATTGTTATACCTCCCACTTTGTTCTTATTTCTCAAGATTGGTGAAGCTATCTGGGGTCTTTTATGGTCCCATATAAATTTTAGGATTATGTGTTCTATTTCTGTGAAAAACGTCGTTGGTAGTTTGATAGCAATTGTGTTGAATATGTATATTGCCTTAGGCAGTATGGGCATTTTAATTATATTAATTCTTCCTATCCATGAACATGATATGTGTTTCCATCTATTTATATCTTCTTTCATTTCTTTCTTCAGTGTCTTATAATTTTCTGAGTACAGATCTTTTACTTCTTTGGTTAACTTTGTTCCCAGGTATTTTATAATCTTTGGGGCAATTGTAAATAAGGATTGTTTTTTTAATTTCTCCTTCTGATATTCTATTATTGGAATATACAAATGAAATAGATTTCTGAATATTAATTTTGAATCCTGCCTGCTACTTTACTAAATTCATCTATCAGCTCTAATAGTTTCTTGGTGGAGTCTTTAGGGTTCTCTCTATATAGTATCATGTCATCTGCATATAATGACAATTTTACTTCCTCCTTACCGATTTGGTGCCTTTTATTTCTTTCTCTTGTCTGAACCCTGTGGCTAGAACTTCCAGTACTATGTTGAATACTTTTTTTTTCTGTTTTCTTTCCTCCTTGTCTCATCCTCTTTCTGATCATGAAACAAACATAAACCCGAAATCATCACCACTTAAATGTATGTGCCTTAAATATTTTATGAAATGAGGTATGATATAAACAAATAATTAAGCACCACTTATAAAAGGAATAAGTGGACAAAGTGGATAAGTGGAGAAAGTGGACAACCTTGCCTTGTTCCTGGTCTGAAGGGGGATGGTTTTACCTATTGCCCATTGAGTATGATGTTAGCTGGGGGTTCATCATATATGGCCTTCATTATGTTGAGATATGATCCCTCTATTCCCACTTTCTTAAGGGTTTTTATCATAAGTGGCTGCTGGATTTTATCAAATGCTTTTTCCGCATCTATTGATATGATCATGTGATTTTTATTTTTCATTTTGTTAATGTGGTGTATGACATTAATTGTTCTGTGGATGTTGAACCACCCTTGCATACCAGGGATGAATCCCACTTGATCATGGTGTATGATCTTTTTAATGTATTCCTGAATTCTGTTCGCTAATATTTTGTTGAGGATTTTTGCATGTATGTTCATTAGAGATCTCAGCCTGTAGTTTTCTTTTTTTGTGGTGTCTTTGTCTGATTTTGAGACCAGGGTGATAGTGGCTTCGGAAAAAGTGTATGGGACTCCCTCCTTCTAGATTTTTTGGAAGAGCTTGAGGAAAGTAGGTGATAATTCTTTTTTGAACGTTTTGTAAAATTCACCTGTAAAGCCATCTGGTCCAGGGCTTTTGTTTATTGGGAGATTGTTGATTACTGATTCAATTTCCCTGATGGTAATCAGTCCATTCAGGTTTTCTGTTTCCTCTTGAGTTAGCCTTGGAAGGTTGTACGTCTATAGGAAATTGTCCATTTCTTCCAGATTGTCAAATTTGTTGGCATATAGTTGGTCATAGTAATTTCTTAAAATTTTTTGTATTTCTGCAGTGTCCGTTGTCACTTCTCCTCTTTTATTTCTGATTTTATTAATTTTGGTCCCCTCTCCTTTTTAATGAGTCTGGCTAAAGTTTTGTCAATTTTGTTTATCTTCTGTAAGAACCAACTCTTGCATTCATTGATCTTTTGTATTGTTTTTCTGGTTTCTATTTCATTTCTTTCTGCTCTGATCTTTGTTGTCACCTTCCTTGTGCTCCCTTTGGGCTTACTTTGCTGTTCTTTTTCCAGATCCCTTAAGTGTGAAGATAAACTGTTGATTAGTGATGTTTCTTGTTTCTTTAGGTAGGCCTGCAATGCTATGAATTTCCCTCTTAAGACTGCTTTCGTGGCATCCCATAGATTTTGGGTCTTCATGCTTTCATTTTCGTTTGTCTCGAGATATCTTTTGATTTCTTCCTTGATCTCCTGCCTGACCGATTCATTATTTAGTAATAAGTTATTCAGCCTCCATGAATTGGTGTGTCTTCCAGTTTTTTTCCTGTAGTTCATCTCTAATTTCATAGCACTGTGATCATAGAAGACAATTGGTGTGACTTCAATTTTCTTAAATTTATCAAGACTTCTTTTGTGGCCTAACATATGGTCTATCTTGGAAAATGTTCCATGTGCCCTTGAGAAAAATGTGTATTTTGCCGCATTGGGGTGAAATGCTGTGAAAATATCGATTGAATTCAAGTGGTCCAATGTATCATTTAAGGCTGTTGTTTCCACATTGATTTTCTGTCTTTAAGACCTGTCCCTTGTTGTCAGAGGTGAGTTGAAGTCCCTACTATGATAGTGTTACTGTCGATCTCTGTCTTTATGTCAGTCAGTACCTGTTTTATATATTTAGGTGCTCCTATGTTGGGTGCATAGATGTTTACTAGCGTCATGTCCTCTTGTCGGATCGATCCCTTTATTATTATATAATGCCCATTTTTATCTTTTAGTATGTTCTTCATTTTAAAGTCTATTTTGTCAGATATAAGTATTGCAACTCCAGCTTTTTTCTCATTTCCATTTGCATGAAATATCTTACTCCAGCCCTTCACTTTCAGGCTGTTTGTGTCTTTTGATCTGAGGTGAGTCTCTTGTCTACAGCATATACAAGGGTCTTGGTTCCTTATCCACTCAGCCACCCTATGTCTCTTGATTGGAGCATTTAATCCATTTATATTTAAAGTGATTATTGATAGGTACATAGTAATTGCCATTTTTAAATTTGTAGTTAGATGGTTTTCATCTTTCTTCTATGTACAGAAGTCCTTTTAGTATTTCTTGCAGTGCTGGCTTGGTGGTAATAAATTCCTTTAGCTTATTCTTTTCTGGGAAGCTCTTTATCTCTCCATCAACTTTAAATGATAGCCTTGCTGGATAAAGCATTCTCAGTTGTAGGCCTTTGTTTTCCATCACTTTGAGTATCTCTTGCCACTCCCTCCTGGCCTCAATGTTTCTGTAGAAACGTCATTTGATAGTCTTATGGGAGTTCCCTAGTATGTAACCCTCTGTCTTTCTCTTGCTGCTTTAAGGATTCTCTCTTTGTCTTTAAGCTTTGTCATTTTAACTATAATGTGTCTTGGTGTGGACCTGTTTGGGTTTATCCTGGTTGGAAGTCTCTGCACTTCCTGGGCTTGTATGTTGGTTTCCTTTATCAGGTTAGGGAAGTTTTCGGACATTATTACCTCAAATATGTTCTCAATCCCTTGCTTCCTTTCTTCACCTTCTGGTATTCCTATCATGTGCATGTTGTTGCACTTGATGTTATCCCAGAGGTCTCTTAAACCATCTTCATTTTTTTTATTCTGTTTTCATTCTGTTGTTATGTTTGACTGATCTCTGGTAACTTGTCTTCTAAGTCACTGATTAGATCTTCTGCTTCATCTAACCTGCTGTTAATTCCTTCAAGTGAGTTCTTAATTTTGGTAATTGTGTTCTTTAGTTGTAACTGGTTGTTCGTTATGATTTCTACATCCTTCTTTATGTCTTCTCTAAGCTCCTTAAACATTCTTATTGCCAGTGTTCTGAACTCTGTCTCTAATAGGTTGGTTACCTCTGCTTCATTTGGTTCCAGTTGTGGAGGTTTCTTCTGTTCTTTTATTTGGGACATGTTTCTTTGTTTCCCCATTCTGTCTGCCTCTCTGTGTTTGCTTTGATGTGTTAGGTAGATCCCCTAGAGTTCTTATTTCTTGCTGGGTTATCTTATGTAGTATGTGTCCTTTATATTTGACTTGCACTACTTCATTCTTCTCCTCCGCGTGTGCTCCAAAGGTGACTCCTGTGTTGTGTATATTGTCCTGTTAAAGATATTTAATTGCTTTTTGCTTGTGAGTATGTGGGTTTAACTCCTAGGCTGAGTAGTTGTGAGACGTGGCTCTGCCCACCGCAGGGTGTTCTGCTGCATGAGGATTGACCACTTAAATGTGGTTTGGCCTCTATGGGCTGTTGTGCCTGCAGAGAATTCCCTCTGGGTGTGTGACTTGTAGGTCAAGCACGGTAGTACTCTGGTTTGGTCTGGAGTTGGCTTCTGGATATGTTGAATCTTGTGCCTCTTAAGCTGGGCCCTCACACAGAAGAAGTACAAGATTTAACTTTCCATGCTCTGCATCCCCTGGGAAGCAGTGGCAGCAGCGGTGTGTGTGGCCAGCATCCACTGGCTTCTCACAGCCCGGAAAGCTGTTTTTTTATTTTAATTTTTCTCAAGGTAGTTTTTGATTTCCTGTTTGATTTCTTCTTTGATCCATTGGTTATTTAGTAGTATGTTATTTATTTATTTTTTCATATAGTATGTTATTTAATGTCCATGTATTTGTGTTTTTTGCAGTTTTCTTCCTGTAGGTGATTTCTAGTTTCATGTCATTGTGGTTCAAAAATATGCTTGTTATAGTTTAAATCTTCTTGATTTTATTGAAGCTTGTTTCGTGACCTAATGTGTGGTCTATTCAGGGAAGTGTTCCATATAAGCTTGAGGAAAATGTATGTTCTGCAGTTTGGGGGTGAATCATTCTATAAATGCCTATTAAATCAGTCTGGTCTAATGTGACATTTCAGGCCATTATTTCTGTATTTTCTGTCTGTCCTCATGTTCCCTTCTCTCTTCTCCTTCTGGTATGCCCATTATTCTTATATTGCTCTTTCTGATGGAGTCAGAAAATTCTTGTAGATTTTTTTCATTTCTTTTAAGTCTCAAGTCTCTTTCTTCTTCCATCTGTGGAATTTCCAGGTTTCTATCTTTTATGTCACTGATTCTTTCCTCCATCTGGTCAACTCTACTACCTAAGCTGGCTATTTCATTCTTCATTTCTTCTATTGAGTTCTTAATCTCCAAAAATTCTATTTGGTTCTTTTTAAAAAGTTCAATCTCTTTAGTAAAATTATTGTGTTATTCTTTTTTTTTATTGTGTTATTCTTTGATTCTGTTTCTGTGTTCATTAAATTTCTTTTCTGTGTTTTTCTGCATCTCGTTGAGTTTTTTGCAGAACTGCAATCTTGAGTTCTCTGTCATATAAGTCACATATTTCCATATCTTTAAGTTCCTTTCTGGAGACTTTTCACTTTCTTTCTGAGCTGTCTTCTTGCCTTGGTTATTCATAGCAGTTACTGATTTATTATTTATCTTCCTAGACATCTACAGGAATGGCTTCTGCAACAGGTTCAAAGGAAGGTATTTCTTTTGTTTTCCAGTAATTGTTGGTAGAATGTTTTATTTTCTTTCCGACTGCAGCCTTTTTTTCTCTCTCACAATATAGTGGTATGTTTTCTCTGCACTATTCCAGCTTCTCACACAATGGGCAGATTCCCTGGAAAGTGGGCTTCTCCTCTGTGAATAGTTCGCCTGGGTCACAGGGCGCAGTGTCTGTGTGGTTATGCAGAGAGCTTTAAAAGTTCCAGAGCTCTTCCTGCACCAGATTCAGAGTCCTTGTGTTACAGCAGTTCTGTTTACTCCTGCAGGGATCCGCCCAGATAGGTGGGGTCAGGGGCAGGGTGCGTTGTGAGAGGTGGCACAGAACAATGTCAGTGCCCATCACCACAGCCAATCCTGCTTCCACATCTCCCTCCTCTTTGCCGGAACTAGTTGGGCTCTGAATCTGTGTCTGAGGACAACAGTTCTCAGAACAGCAAATATTCTGTTCTTTTGATTTGATACCACTACTGTTCCGCATCTAGCACTAGGCAGGTGGGGAGGGGCATATTCTGGGAGGGTATGGAGGGGGCGGCTATCTCAGTGCCTAAGTCTTCCATTCTCTGCTCAGCAGTGAGGGCTTAAACTACCATTTTCAGCCTTCTTCCCTAAGTCTTTTCTCCAAGGTCTCTGCCGTGAGCGTTGGGTTCAGCTGTGTTATATATATGTTGTCCCCTCACCCTTGTGGGCCATAAGCGGATCCCTAGCAGTCCGAGTTCTTCCCTCTCCCGCAGCTGCAGTAGTTGCGGGATTCAGGGAGCTCGGAGCACTGAGGTAGGTCTGTGTCCTGTGCCCGCGCAGCTCCGTCTCTGCACTTCTCCCTTCCCTACTTCCCCACTCGTGCGACTTGCTCCCCTATAGGTGAATTCAGCAGTGGGTCTCTTCATCTTGCCTGTGTGCTGTGCAGGGTGTCCTTTGTGGAATTATAGTTGTTAGATTTGTTGTAAATTCCATGGGAGATTTACAGAGGCTCATCTCACGCTGCCATTTTGATGACGTCTCCCTAAAGTAATTCTTGATAGGTATGTGCTTAGTACTGTTTTGTTAATTGGTTTTTTATTGTTTTTGTAGTTGTTCTCTGCTCTTTTTTTTCTTCTCTTCATGTCTTTTATTTATTTTAACCTACCCCCAAAATCCCCTCCCATCATTTACCCTGATAAAGCTAGTACCAATCTACACCATACATAGTTATTCCAATATTATTTACTATATTTCTTATGCTATACCCTACACCCCAATGATTACTTTATAACCTATATGTACTTCTTAATCCTTTCCACTTTTTTACCCACTACTTTCAACCCACTCTCCCATCCAATAACCATCAAAATGTTCTCTGAAGTGTATGATATTCATAGTAGAAGTAGTATGATTGCTGCGCAGTGCATTGTGCCATGTCAAAAAGAACAAGACATAGTTCCTGTCTAGAACAATAGACATGGAAGACAGATGAGTGATTCAGAGGTGGCAGTGGTTGGATAGAAACAGTTTTATGGCAAGTTATATTAAATTCTGAGACTATTGGAAGACTTGTTTAAAAAGGGAATTTAGAAAGTGAATCCAATTTTGAGAATAGATCTTGAAAATGTTTGCTTCAAGTGATTTAGGTTTTCTTATATTTATTAAAAGTGAATTACATAAGATAAGGATGTACATTTTGTTAATAAAATTTCACTTTCTTATGTTTAAAAAAATGTCCTCTGTATCTATGAGTTTGTTACTGTTTTGTTTGTTCATTTACTTTGTTTTTTTAGGTTCCACACGTAAGTGAAAACACAGTGCATCTGTCTTTCTCTGTTTGATGTACTCCACTCAGCACAATAGCCTCCATCCATGCAGCCACAGATGGCAAGAACCCATTCCCTTCCATGGCCGATCAATATTCCATTGTGTATATACCACCTACTCTTTATTCATTCATCCATCGGTGGACACCCATTTTGCCACCCCATCTTGGCCTTGTAAACAATGCTGCAATGGACCATTTTGCCTCCCCATCTTGGCCTTGTAAACAATGCTGCAATGGACATATGGGTACACATGTCCCTTCAAAGTAGTGCTTTTTTTTCTTTGGATAAATACCCAGAAGTGGCATTACTGTGTCTTTTTTTGTCTTCTGTTATAACCTTTGTTTTAAAATCTATTTTGTTTGGTATAAGTATTGCTGTGACAGCTTCCTTTTCTTTCTTTCTTTCTTTCTTTCTTTCTTTCTTTCTTTCTTTCTTTCTTTCTTTCTTTCTTTCTTTCTTTCTTTCTTTCTTTCTCTGTTTTCTCTCTCTCTCTCTCTCTCTCTCTCTCTCTCTCTCTCTCTCTCTCTCTCTCTCTCTCTCTCTCTCTCTCTCTCTCTCTCCCTAACTTTCTTTTCTTTCTTTCCTTCCTTTCTTCCTTCCTTCCTTCCTTCCTTCCTTCCTTCCTTCCTTCCTTCCTTCCTTCCTTCCTTCCTTCCTTCCTTTCAATTTTTATGGAGTATTTTTTTTCCATCCCTTTACTTTCAATCTGTGTGTCTTTTGACGTGAAATTAGTCTGTGGTAGGCAGCATATGTAAGGGTCTTGTTTATTTGTTTGTTTGTTTTAACATTCTGCCACCCTATCTTTTGAGTGGAGTATTTAATCCATTTTCATTTAAAGTAGTTGCTGATAGATATGTAGTTATTGACATTTCATTATTCATTTTTTATTATTTTTTTCACCTTAAAGAAGTCCCTCTGACATTCTTTGTATTACTGGTTTGGTGGTAATGAACTCCTTTAGTGTTTTCTTGTCTGGGAAACTCTTTATCAGTCCTTCAACTCTAAATGATAGCTTTGCCGAGTACAGTAATCATGGTTGTAGTCCTTGTTTTTATCACTTTAAGTATTTTGTGCCAATCCCTTCTGGCCTGCAGTTTCTGTTGAGACATCAGAGACAGTCTTGTGAGAGTTCCCTTGTAGGTAACTACCATGTTTCCCTGAAAATAAGACCTAGCCAGACAATCAGCTCTAAAACATCTTTTGGAGTAAAGATTAATATAAGACCCAGTATTATATTATATTAATTATATCATATTACATTAAAGACCGGGTCCTATATTATAGTAAAATAAGACTGGGTCTTATATTAATTTTTGGTCCAAAAGACGCATTAGAGCTGATTGTCCATCTAGGTCTTATTTTCGGGGAAACACAGTAACGGCTTTCCTCTTGCTGCTTTTAAGATTCTCTCTTTGTCTTTAACCTTTGACATTTTAATTATGATGTGTCTTGATGTGGGCCTGTTTGAGTTTATCTTGTTTGGGACTCCCTGCACTTCCTGGGCTTGTATAACTATTTTCTTTGCCAGGTTAAGGATGCTTTACATTATTTCCTCAAATAGTTTTTCAATCCTTGCTCTCTCTCTTCTCCTTCTGGTACCCCTATGATGCATATTTTGGTATACTTGATGTTGTCCCAGAGGCCTCTTAAACTATCCTAAATTTTTTGATTTTTTTGTTGTTGTTCTGATTGGGTGTTTTATGCTACCTTATCTTCTAAATCACTGATTTGATCCTCTGCTTCATCTACTGTTGATTCTCTCTATTATACAGTCCATTTCAATTATTATATTCTTTATTTCTGACTGGTTCTTTTTTTGTTTTCTATTTCATTTTTATATTTCCTATCTCTTTGTTGAAGTTCTCTCTGAGATCATTGAGCATCCTTACAGCCAGTGTTTTGAACTCTGCACCTGATACAATGCTTGTCTTCATTTTGTTTAGTTCTTTTTCTGAAGATTTGTTCTTTTATTTGGGACATGTTTCTTTGTCTCCAATTTAGCTGTCTCCTTCTGTTCGTTTCTGTCTGTTGGGTAGGGCTGCTAAGCCTCCCAGTCTTAGTAGAGTGGTCTTATTTAGTAGGTGCCCTGTGGGGCCCAGTGGTACAGTCCCCACGTTCACCTTAGTTAGGTTCTGCAGATGTATCCCTTGTGTGGGTTGTGTGTGTTCTCTTGTTGTAGTTGAGCCTTGATGCTGTTGGCACTTCAATGGGAGGGATTGACCCTCAGGCTGATTGGTTGTAAGGACTGGCTGTGACTACAGTAGAGGAGCTACAGTGCAAGGGCTGACCCTACAGAGCTGGATTCACGTTAGCAGGGCTCTGGTGCTTGCTGAGTCTACCCTTTGAGTGTCATCCTTGGAGGTGGTTGGATGAAACTCTGGCTCAGTCTGAAGCTGGTTACCAGGTGTGTTAGCACCAAGCCCTCCTGGGAGGTGCCCCACCACAGGCCAAGTTCATCAGTATCTGTGCCCTGCCTGGGGCCACATGGCATGAGCCACAAAGCAATCTACAGATGGCCACTACTTGCACTGGGCTTTGCAGTTCCTTGAGAGGCCAAGCCACAAACTGAGGCTAGGTCCCACTAGTGCCAGGCTTGGGGCTGTTTACCAAGATGTACAGGACACACTGAGGTGAGATGCTGCCTGTTTGGGTTTTGTGAAACTTTTAGAGATTTTAGAAACCTTTGAGAGATTTCTTTTGGCAGCATAAGCTGTATAGAGAAACCACTGGAAGCAGCTTGGGTGGTCCCACAAGTTGGGTGGGGTGGTGTCTCAGGGCAGCACCAGATTGGGGCAAACAAATGGTGTTAGCTATGTTGATGGAGACTCAGATATGTGTGTCTTTTATTTCGATTTGTTGGTTTTCTTTAGTGTTTGTAGGGGTTCCTTTATTTTCATTTTTTGTGTATTTTTGTAGGTTTTTGGTTGTAGTTTGTAGTTACCATGAGGTTAATATTTTTTAAAGCTATAATTGGCTTTATTAAATGATTCATGAAGGGAACAGCATCCCATCTAGCAAGTAGACAGGTTTTCAAAGGCAGAGAGGGGGTGGACAAAGGAACTTATTAGCAATGAATGCATTTTTTCAGGCAGTTGCCCTCCTAAGGGGAATGGAAGGGGATCCATCAGAGGATTGCTTTCTAGTGATGACCAGGAAATTCCAGGTTTGCTGGTTACAGGTCACATTCCTGGAGAATAAGTAAGCTGTAATGAGGTTAAGTATTAAGTGTTGTTTTGCTGATGTGGGGCCTTAACACATGTTTATCTATAGCAGTCTATTTTGAAAGCTGATAGGCATTTAAGATCAAACACATTATAAAACCACTACATTTTTACCCCTCCCCAACACCATGTTTTTGATGTCATATTTCATATCTTTTTATTTTTTGTGTGTCCCTCTTTGTTTAGTTATAGTTAATTTTGCTACTTCTTTCTTTTAACCTTCATGTTGGCTTTTTAAGTGTTTGATCCCCTATGTTTATTATATATTTGCTTTTACTGGTGAGATTTTTTTCTTTCCTGTATTTTCTTATTTCTGGTTATGGCCTTTGGTTCTCTGCATAAAGAAGACCCTTTAACATTTATTGTAATTACAGTTTAGTGATTGTGAACTCCTTTAGTTTTTGCTTGTCTAAGAAACCCTTTATCTCTCCTTCAATTCTGAATGATAATCTTGATGGGTATAGTATTCTAGGTTGTAGGTGTCTTTTTTGCATCACTTTAAATATTTCCTGCCACACCCTTTTGGCCTGTAAAATTGATGATGAGAAATCATCTGATAGCCTTTTGGGGTTTTATGTGACTTATTATTTCCCTCTTGCTCCATTCAAGTTTGTCTCTTTATCATTTTTTTTCTTTCTTACTTTCTTTATTTTTTCTTTTTCTTCTGTTTTTTTTTTTGCCATTTTAATGATATTATGTCTTTCTGTGAGTCTTTTGGGGTTCATCTTGTTTGGTACTCTCTGTGTTTCCTGTACCTGGATGTCTGTTTCCTTCCCCAGATAAGGAAAGTTTTCAGCCATTATTTCTTCATATATACTTTCTTCCCTTTTCTCTCTCTCTTCTCCTTCTAGAATCCCTGCAATAGAAACAGTAAAGTGTGTGATCTTGTCCCATAGGTCTCTACTACCCTCATTTTTAAATGTGTTTTTTTTTTTTCATTTTGCTGCTCTGATTGGGTGATTTCCACTATTCTGTTTTGCAGGTCTTGCTAATCTGTTGTTCTGGATTAACTAATCTGCTGTCAATGCTTTCTAAAGTACTTTTTTCATTCCAATTATTGTATTCTTAATTTCTGATTGTTTATTTATTATATTTTCTACCCTTTTGTTGAAATTCTCTCTGAATTCTTCTGTTCTACTCTCAAGTTTATTGCACATCTTTATGACTATTTCCTTGAATTTTTTATCATGCAAATTACTTTTCTTTATTTCTTTCAAGTTTTTCCTCTGGGATTTTGTTTTCCTTCTTCCTTCATTTGAGCTATATTCTTCTTTTTCCCCATTTTGTTTAACTTTCTATTTTTTTCCCATGAGCTAGAGGAAATAGCTATCTCTTTCAATCTTTAAAAAGTGGACTTGTGTAGAAGTAGCCTCTGTGAAGACTGTCCAAGATGGTTTATAGGCTGGTTGATGTTGAGGCAGGCTTTGCAGTGCCTGGTGTGTTGCATGGCCAGAAAGAGAGGGTTCCAGGTGGGGTAGCCTAGTGTACATTCATGTGCTGTAGCTCCCTATTGTTCTGGCTGTCCCTGGTGAGAATGGAATCAGGGTTTGGAAACCTTATATTAATTTCTGCTCCAAAAGACATGTGTGTGCTTCCTTGCCCTTCTGATCTGGGCATGGCTGCCCAGTGTGTGCATGGCATACCCTGTTGCTTTGTCTGTTACTGAGCTGAGTCTGTGAGGAGCTGCCGTGTGTGTGTGTGTGACAGCACCCTACTTGTTCTACACTTTCTCCAGGCAGGGCAACTGTGCATTCACATGCAGCAGTGCCCTATCGGTTCTACACTTTCTCTATATGGGGCAGCCCTGTGTGCATGTACCATGATGCCTTGGTAGTTCTTCATTTTCTTTGGGTTCTGTAATCCTATGTGCACATACAGCATTTCCGTACTAGTTCCACACTTTCTCCCAATGGGGTGGCCCTGTGTGCAGGCACTGCATTACCCTGCTAGTTCCACACTTTCTCTGGGTGGGGTAGCTTTATGTGTATGTGCAGCAGCACCCTACTGGTTTCATACTTTCCTTGGATGAGGAAGCCCTATGTACAAGAACTACAGTGCCCTGCTAATTTTACACTTTCTCTGGATGGGGCAGCCCTATGTGTGTGTGGAGCTCAGTAGTTGTGTGCAGCAGTGCTTTGTTGTACCTGCTGAATCAATTTCTAGGTGGAGAATCCCTGTGTTTGAGCACTCTGGCACCCTCCTGTTCCTGTTGTAGGTAGCTCCATGAGGAGTGCCTTGGGATGGGTACAGCAGCCCTGAAGGTTGGCCAGATCACCTGAATAGAACTCCCTCTTGCTATCCAAGTGCAGGGGAAATGCAAAGAATTGCACTCACTGGTCCCTCTGGTCCTGGAGAGTTCCCTCAGCTCCTGAAGTGCTCTCACAGTTCCCCAACCTTCTCTGTGTGGTCTCTTTCTTTAGTTTGTTGTACAAAAGCTGTTAATTTGGCCCTCTTTCATCTCTCAGGAAGAATTGCTTTAAATATGAATGTACATATGATGTGTCCTTGGGAGGGGACAAGCTCAGCATCTTCCAATGCCCCATCTTAGACCTGCCTCTCCTTAATGTCTTTTGGTGATTCCTGGTTTCAGGCCTCTTAAGATTCCCAGTCTAAGGATACATGGTAGATAAAGAGTAAACTCCGTGAATTCACTACATTGTTGTACCTCAAATCCTTAGGTTCCTAAGCTATTTGACTTCTTTTTTCCAGTTTTCAGAGTCCTTCTATCATTTTCTGTTGAGCTGTTTCCAGGACATTTAGTTGTATTTAAATGGGAGTCACAGAGAAATGAAAGTCTATGCCATTTTGTTAGTATTTGCTTTTTATTCTTCACAGCTGCACTATAAATTTCTCCTGAGCAAGCTCATTCCATCAAGCTGGGATATTGGCAGTCCCAAAAGTCATTGAATGTCATCATCAAGAGTTTAGGGAAAAATGTGTACTGCCATTCATCTGGGAATGCTATTAAGCCAGCAATAGCCCTGAGCAAGGGCAGAGCAGTTTATTGCTCTTTGTTCATGTTGGGAAAGAATGTGTTCTCTACACATGCTCCTGTAGATTTCATTTGAGATCTGCTGGAAATTCAGGTTTCAATGTTGATTCATGATTTGTGTAGTTTTCAGGGCAGCCACCTGTGACATACAGTAATTCCAGTTTCTTGTCCTTTTTTCTTTTCATGTGCATCACATCTAACCAGGTTCAGTTTTTCAGAAAGCCACTAGACTTGGCATTGGGCTGCAGGTATAAACTATGTTACTCTGGGTCAGCCATCACTTGTTTTGCCATATCTAGGGCTCAAATACAGCCCTATGCACAATTCCTTTGCCTGCAGCATTCTCATATCTATCACAACAATTCCACTCAAAGACCAAGGCGGCCATATATGGTTGTGCAGGTTGTGTCCTGTACAAGGGTACCCAGGCCATGTATCCTGGAATGGTGACACATCTATTGTTTTCCCGAAGATAGGGCCCTTTTCTGTAATCCACTCAAAAATGCCAAATGGTCTACCCTGTCAATGTTCATCCCTCTACAATTGATCCATGACTAAGGAAACCTAATACTTCTAATTGGAAGCATTGCTTTGAGCATTCCTCTGAAAATTTTGGAAAAGAGCCTTAACTACCTTTCTGAACTTCATTTTCCTTATTTATATAATGGCAAAAAATAATGGTTATTTTGTATGGACATTTTAAGTGAAATTAAATGAGACTGAATACATACAAGTGGTTGTAAATTGTGACGTTCTGTACAACTGGTGGTCATTGTACTACAGTCTAGATGAAGAAATAAAACAAATATTAAAAAGTCACCAACCAAACAAAGCCGGGAATGTAAAATGGTACAAGGGATGGAGCAAAGGGAACGCAGTAATACTAACAGCTAACACTTTTAAAACACTTACCATGTACCAGTCTGTTCCAACTACCGTGTTTCCCTGAAAATAAGACTGGGTCTTATATTAATTTTTGCTCCAAAAGATGCATTATGGCTTATGTTCAGGGGATGTCATCTTGAAAAATCATGCTAGGGCTTATTTTCTAGTTAGGTCTTATTTTCCAGGAAACACGGTAGTTTATGTGTAAAAACATATTTTGCCATTACAATTCTATGTGGTAATTATGTGTTTCCTTGATGAGGAAACTGAGGCACAGAGAGACTTAGTAACTTAACCAATAGCATAGCTGGGATTTGAACCTAAGAAGTCTGGCCTCTAGAGTCCTCTCTTCTGATTACAAACCTTAAGAGTTCAGAAAGGGAAGGCTTCCATACTGGGATGGTAGGGTGTGGCTTTCTGGAAAAGTGAGATCTGAATAAGACCTGTGAAGATAAGTATAATTTAGATGAGTGTGTAAGAAGAGAGAAGGTATTCCAGTTAGAAAAAGGTATGAGCAAAAGCAGAGAAAGAAGGAGGCCAAGAAGTGTTTGACAGGTAGGAGAATAGACAGGTTTGGCTATGGTGGGGAAATGAGGTGGCTCCGGGTCCACTTAACCAAGGCCTATTTTTAGGACAAAGCTGAAACGTTTATTCTCAATGGGAGATGATATGACACTTGTTATCATAGCCTCTCTCAAGTTAGGCAGCTTTTACCCAGGAGATAAATGTCTTAAGCCACAAAAGAGTAAGTGGTAATGGTGAGAGTAAGGCATCTTCTACCTGCCAGAGGAACCATACATGCTTAAGTGATAAGACACCAACCATATCAGGGGTCCACTTTGTTACAGAGGCCTGGGCCCTTCATACATGATTCCCTAGCCCCATATTCCCTGAACCCATGCAAGCTTATTTAAGAAGGGTATGGGGGATGCTGTAACATTTTTACAACTTGAAAAATTCTAGATGTAACTGAACCAGATTCCAGGAAAAATAAATATTTGTTTTGTTTCCTAGGAGCTGGTGTAGAATACAATTATAGCTCTTAATCAAAGTTACTATGTAAAGTACTCTCATTAAATACCCATTAAGAGCTCTGTTAACCTCGTAGAAAGATGGGGGCTCTTGCCCCCAGATCATAACCCAGCATTTGGCTCCAGAAAGCCTGGGACCCAAAATAGTCTGTACAACAAGGAAGGACCCTTGGGGCAGTGCCCACAGGCACTAACCTCCACTCAGGGCTGCCAAGGATTGTTGGATGAGAGAGACACAGAGAGAAGGAAGTTCCATTCTGCCATAGGGGCTCAGGATGAGGAAGAGAGGGAACAGGAGTAGAGAGACTCAGGGCCCTGATGCCACTACAGTACTCCAGGATCCAGAGAAGGGAATTGCTTCCTGCTGCTCCACCCCTACTGAAATCACTCTGGGAGGCCAGGAAACCTTTCACTCCTGCTTTTACATATGAGGAAAGTGAGTGATAGTCAAGAGAAAAACTAGTGTAGGGTGACAGAGGATTCTTCTTGTGGCAGAAAGCACGATACCTGAAAGCTTTAAGTTAAACTATATGCAATTGCCGTTTTTATAGGCCAAAAATAGTCAAATAAGATATTAGAGCCTGAAAGACCTTAAAGACCATCTAATCCAACTCTCTTTCCTCATATTCATCCTACAGATGAAGAAATTGAAGTCCATAACGTGACTCTTCCAAAGTTACACAACTTTGTAGAATTTCCTGGGGCTTGAGGCAGTATTAACAGTGACTATAAGCCACATTGTAAATATTCCTGGTGGCTTGCCCCAGTCAGATTAGAAACTGCCTGCTAGAAAGGACCACAATTCCAATTCCTATTTCTTGAGTTTTCCCATTTGCCTAGCACAAGATCACCACATCAGTGCATTTACACCTACACTGACCTTTGGCTTCCCCAAAGGGAGAAACTTGTTCTTTTCAAAAGAAGCTTCCTCAATGTCTGCCAGCCTCTGGAACTCCTCTGTCTAAAATATGCTCTCCTATCTGCCAAACTATCAGTCCTAAGCTAAGCATGTGTTTTTTTTTTCTCCCTCTGACCAGCCTGAGAACTGTCAGCAAGAACAACGAGACCATTCAGAGGGAGACTGAGATCGAGTTTGTAAAATACCACTCAGCCCTTGAGCTTGAAGAGGAAGACCAGATGAAAGAGACTTCCCTCCTGCCACTGGATCCCACCCTTGAATGCCACAGTCCACCACCTGACTATAACTCTGTGGTCCACTATAGTATTCTACCCATGTAATCTAATACCAGTGCCCTTCCTTTGCTGCCCCTTTTCAAACTAATCTCTTTTTGCCTCAGAAATCCCCAATTCTTTCCACGCCCAGGTCATAATAACAGAATTATTAACTTGGGATTGGAGAATGAAAGAACATCTTGACAGAGAATCTCTATTCTTCACACCTTTGGGGGGTACAGCTGGCCTAAACCAGGCCCCCAGGCTTGATAGAGAGACAACAAGATGTTCAGTCCCATTTCTTTTCCTATTAAACACCAGTTGCCCTACTTGGGTGTTACAGACCCACAACAGCACCTTCAGTAATTCCATATGTAACCATCCCAACTTGGTCCATTATACTTCTATGAAGGCCACTAAAAGGAACAATATCTGTTGACCCCTCAAAGACCTCCAGAGCCTCCAATCAGGAACTTTGACCCCATCATATTCAGATCTTAATAATCAGCCTCCAAGCAGGGCTTCGTGGACTTTTACCTGGATATGTTTTCTTAGAAACAATTAAAGCAGCCATTGTTCAGACCTAAAATCTACTGGGATTTGACAGTGGAAGTAGTAGACAGCTCTTTGCCTGCAATGTTTCCTATGGGGCATCTAACACTCCACAGCCTCCTTTGCATTCAAGCAATTTCTAGCAGCTCCAATGGGAGCTGGGCATGCCTTATATATTTAGGATACTCTCCACATACACTGCCAGTATCATCACCTTTGTGTTGTGCCCATGCCAGAAAACATCCAATCAGATTCTCTGGCTACTACCCAATACTCATGTGGATTTCAAGAACACCATGATTTTAATATATAAGCCCCCAAATCCACATGCCAGGTAAACAGCAGCACACAAAGTGTATCTGCATGGACTCAGACAAAAGAAATGAGGGGAGGGTTTGTACCTGCTGCCCTTCCAGATTGCTGCCACTTCCAGAAAGCCCCTGTAGCTACCTCTCTGTTGAAGGAGGAAACTGTAGTTCTCCTCCTGGGGGCCAAGGGTGATTATGCTAAATACTGACACTATCTGTAGTCTCCCCTTTCAAAAGCAACTATGCAGTTGAATCACATCGAACAAGGCAGTTCCTCCCAACTGCACCCTAAACCAAAGATCATGAAGCTACACCAGGCTAGACAACATGCTCATTCCTGGATTGCATGAGGAGACTATCCACTGACTTTAAAAGTAGCGAGCCTCCACACAGGGCTATAAGTCCTAAAAAAAAAAACACCCTGGTTTGGGAGATATTCAGAACCAAAAGGTAACTGCAAACCTTTTTACCTGCCCATGACTTAGCCTACTGACAATACTAGAACATCTGTGCTTGGCTCAACAAGTAGTGCCACGTGTGTGGTGGAAGAAATGGGGGAATCACCACCAGCCTCCAACCACTGTGTTTCCCTGAAAATAAGACCTAACTGGAAAATAAGCCCTAGCATGATTTTTTCAGGATGACATCCTCTGATCATAAGCCCTAATACATCTTTTGGAGCAAAAATTAGTATAAGATCCAGTCTTATTTTCAGGGAAATACAGTGCTACTAGGGTGGTCCTCTTCTTCCAGCTTTCTTCAAGAAGTTGTTATGTTGTGGCTGTGCTCCCAGGAAATGGTCTGAATAAGCTTTGCCACTGACTTAAGTAGATCCTGTGAGTTGAATGAAGTAAGCTACCACTAGGAGGTTATGGTGAAAGGCCAAGCCTTGTTCCTTCCTCTTGCCTGTCTCTGCTGAGGAAATGATGGGTCTAGAGATAGGGAGAAATTGGTCATCATTTGGACACCTATCCAGTGAGAATTCCCAGTTGAAACTGATGTTCAGCCGCTTTGCTATGGGACAGCCTTGGCTAACACAAATTATGCGTAGTGGGATACGCAGGAACAGAGTCAATGATACTCTCGTCACATTTCTGATTTAGCTTAACTGGGGGAAAGAGTCTTTCAAGTGTTCAAAAAATTCTCCAGCAATGTGCATCATTCTTCTATCCAGTGTTTTAGTGAAGAGAAGCTCATCCCATAATTCGTTCAGCAAGAGGATTCCCCTTTGGCTGGACATGGTTGTATTGCATCTGCTTTATAAAAAGTGTTTCCTTGAGGCACACGCTGACCAGAACTTTCAACAGGACTTTATGTAGCTACAAAGGCAATATAGACATCTTCAGTAAATTCCAAGGATCCCTCACAAGATGTCTCAGGAAATATAATTTATGAAGAAATGACCACATTCCTCTCCATAAGATTTCATGATGGGATGCTTAGACCAGCAAACAACAGTAACATTTTAAAGTGTTAAACTGTTGAACTAAACATTACTCTGAAGTTCCAGCTTTTGAATTGATATCATTCATACCTTATCTTGTTAGCATAATTAAGTCTGGACTAGCTGTCTTAGAGCAAAAAGCCACTTCAAAGTGGGCTGCCTTGGCCCAATTACTTAAGGCAATTGCCTCCATTTTTTCACTACTGTTCTCAACTGCTGAAGATCTCTTTTGTCTCTGTCCCCATTCTTCACTGTACCTCATATTGTGCCAAGGCCAGGGAAGATAAGCAGTAAGGGAGGCTCCTCACTTCTGTTTACCCCCTGAATGGGGGGAAACCTCCGTCAAGAAGGTCCCTTCTCACCTGCAGGATGGGCAGGTATCCCAGCCCTCTGCAGACCATGGTGAGCAGGTACAGTGAAGCAACCAGCGTTCCATTATCTTGTTGAAATATTCTTGTCCACAGCCTACAGTGGATACATTACACAAATGTTACTGTCTTTTGTTGATATTTTACTAACTAATCTATTGTTTTAAGCTTAACTATTACTCCTTCCAATTACTAGAGTATATTTTTATGTAGCCATATACACATATATACAGAAATGATGTTTCTAACTTGTTATGCCAAACCAAAAGTTGCGTATTATAATGGCAACCTTTCTGAAGGTTGAACCACCTCTCATGCAGAGTGACCAATGGTTTCCAATAATAGTTCCAAATGTCAGACACCGCATTCCTCTCTGGGAATTACGAGACTACATCTTCTTGCACTGAGCTGCTTCCAGTGCTCCAGGTTGGGCAAATGTTCTGTCAAGCTCTAGGTAAGTTTCACTCTGCTGATAGCTGCCCTTCACCCAAAAGAATGAGAAGGGGAAACGAAGAATGGGTTGGTATTGACTCTATTACCTATACAATTACTTGTGAGGTTGGGGAGTGAAACTTGAATCGTTAAGGGAGTCCAACTAACCAAGTTTCTCAGGGATTGTTGCATGGCCCCCAGGATTATTTCTAGTAACTTGTCTTTCTCTAATTTAGTTGTTAAAGTCTCAAGATCTTGCACTCAACATGATGGACTTTTCTTTGTCACATTCTCTGGACTATTTAACTTATTATTTCCAGACCATGGGAACAACAAGGCCCTTAGGACTTGGAGACACTTTGGACTCTCCAAATGAAAATTCTGAGGCCTCCAATATCCTTCTTAGGAGAATAAATGCATAGCTCACTGACAATTGCTTTTATTTGCCTATTTGGACTCCTGTGTATCTGTGAGTGCTTAGCAGCAGACTTATTAGGGAATCACTCCCAGGAGTTGGCAAAGGTGATTTTGCATTGCTGGGAAGGGTACTTTGGCTAAGATGCCCCCCTCTGCTCTGCAGTTCTACAAACACTCACCACCTCCAAGAGGCCCTCTGACACCAATATATATATATATATATATATATATATATATATATATATATATATATATATATATATATATTCATGCCAAAAGTAGCTGATAACAGAGACAGGTCTGGTTTGCATACAGAGTGCTAATCTCACTCTGGAATGGTCACCAGCAGCTAGGCTGTGCTTTGTTTTCACAGTCCCTCCATTCCCCATAAACAATGTGATTCCTCCCAGAGATCCATTCTTACCTCATTCCTACCTCTCTAATCTTATCTCTTGGAAGGCATTTGAGGTGAGTTATTCAAAGAAATCACAGACCCCTCTCCCTCTGGCACCCAGACATACACTTACAGCTAAGGTAGCAGCAGTAGTGCAACCACAGGGACATGGCTGGCTGGCCCTGCCAATAAGTAGTCTGATGCAAGACTTCAGTTCTTTGAGACATGGAACTACTCATCTGTCTCAGATAAGTCCTCACTATATTATTTTTCCTCTCTGAATTATGTAAAAGGCCCATCAACCTTTAGGGCCATCCTACCCGGCTGGTATTTCCCCCCTACCAAGAGGATGCCATTCTGAACTGGGACAGCTATTCCCCTTAAGTAAAAGAAAACCATTTGCTCCAGAAATCGGGTAACAGAAGAATGATAGGACGTTTTTGGTAGAGGATTGTCCTTTAACCCCTACCTTGTAATATCAAATTTTCAGTTTACCACACAGAGAAAATGGGAAACTCTCCTTTGGACTGATGATACTGCCATGCTAATAAGGAGGTGGGCAGAGGGCCCTGGCTGGTCAATGAATGAAGGTCAGGATAGTGCAATGTAGGGCTCAACAAATTTCCAGCTCTGATAAAAAAATTCCACTATGTAAAAAGCAACCCTCTACCTCCCATAGCTCACATTTCCTTTGTAGACCTTCCTCTCCCTAACTACAAACATGCCAGAAAAATCCTAAACCTAAATAAATCCCCTATAACATACAGCTTTTTTCCTAGCTTTCTCCTTAGCCATATGGAGAATATGTCCATGTGAAGAAATCCTCTCCTTCCATAAATTGTATCTTATTATGTAATCAAATCATATTGTATCTTATATTTTAAATATAGAAGTCTACATGTACACAATCCAGAGTCATTGTCTCTCTAATCTTATTTGGCATTTATATGTTTCTGAAAGCTTTAGTTGCTGCCTCTTCCAAGCAGTACCTCTCCTTCCTCTGTCACTTCTACTTGGGATGGTTTTACAAAGATGAATATTATATGTGAAGTAAACAAACTTTCAGAAGACCACAAGTTTCCATTATTTCACAGGTCTGTGAAGGCAAAGAAGTGGCCTAGCTGGTTTTCAATCTGGCTTAGGACACACCTGTACTGCTGGTAGCCTGTGACAACCAGGAGGGAGCTCCTGGAACCATTCAGGTTCATCACTGGAGGGTATCAGGGAACCTGGGCCAATGGCTGACCAGTGTTTTTCTTTCCCTAGGCTACAGTGTATTCGGGACGGCAAATGCAGGGGCCCTGT
Source organism: Rhinolophus hipposideros (assembly GCF_964194185.1). Taxonomy (NCBI): domain Eukaryota; kingdom Metazoa; phylum Chordata; class Mammalia; order Chiroptera; family Rhinolophidae; genus Rhinolophus; species Rhinolophus hipposideros. The sequence goes on along the minus strand of NC_138046.1, from coordinate 80,233,179 downwards.
TTTGAAAAGAAGCTAAATGCAGAAGTTACTCAGATTGTCCAAATAAGCAACCAGTCTCTCTTTTTTTTAATCAGTTTCAGGTGTTCAAAACAATATGATTAGACATTTACACCCCTCACAAAGTGATAACCCCTCAAGTCTATTAATCTTTGACATTGTATATAGCTATTACAGTACCATTGACTGAATTCCCTAGGCTGTACTTTACGTCCCATGACCATACATGTATCTCCTAATATATATTCAAGGCCAAGAGGAAGAGTATATGCAGAAATGCAAAGTGGTAAATGATGAACATCAAGAAAAGCAGACAAAAATTTTAAGCAGAATGTAGATAATGATGCACTTCCATGAACAACAGTGCAGATAGCATGGTTTCTACTACCACAGGGCAGTGAGAAGTGAGGAGAGGAATAGAGCAAATGGTATGACCTGGAAGTTGACAAGCACATATACCTTTCAAGCTCAGATTCAAAAATCATCAGACAAAGAACTTTAACATAGGGAAAGCCACAAAGTCATTTATAACTTTATCATTTTAAATTTGATTCCAGCATTCAGAAATAAATGCTGACTTAGCTCCTTCTATGTGGCAAGCATAGACCAAATGTGAATAGATGTACCTACTTGGTGACAAGCACCATACCAGGCTTAGGGATATAAAGGTGAATAAGACAAAGCTCATGTCTTAAAGGAGATCAAAGTTGATTCTGAATGAAAGAGATCATTAGAGACAGTACCAAAAATTTAAGTCCTAAATTCCATGTGTTGGTGGGGAACTAGAGCAACAGGAACACACATACTTTGCAGGTGGTGGAGAAGGGTAAATTGGGAAAGCAATGATTTGGGATTAGTTAGTAGAGTTGAAGGGGTGAATAGTCTCCAGCCTAGAAATTGTGTTCCGTGGGGCAGTGTTGTGCGGGACGGCCTGCGGGGTCTCTGCTCCTGCTCCCCACATAAGAACACAGGATATGGTGAGGCCAAAAAGGAACACCCACAGAGACATAGGTAGGGGAGTCATACTACTATATTCTTGCTGGAGGCTGGATTCACATGACATGTGACCTGCTGTCTACTTTTCTGCCTGCCAACCGACCCCTTGCAAGCTGCAATTCACTCTTGCTAGCTCAGCCACCATCTTCTTGCTAGCTCCCATTTTTCTGCTAGCGTAGCCACAGCAGTTATGTTAGTGGCCGATGGCTCACTGGTTATGGCTGACGGACAACTAGCAACAGCTGATGACGATCCAATCACAGTTGATGGACATTTATTACCTGAGCCAACACCTTTCCATGTGAGGCCAAGAGCCTAGAAACTGCACTCTTGGCTCTGTCCCCAAACTCCACCCCTACAGGGTCTTGCCTCACAATCTACGTGACAAGCGTCTTCCCGTGAGGGGCCCTGTGCAAGGATCCTGGTGGTGGGTGAAGTATCTTGGACACAGCCAGGGCTCTCAGGGAACTGCCACTCTCTCTGGGCTCAGTTAGACTTCCTGGACACAGCCAGGGCTCTCAGGGCACTGCCACTCTCTCTGGGCTCAGCCAGACTTCCTGGATGCATCCAGGGCTCTCAGGGCACTGCCACTCTCTCTGGGCACAGCCAGACTTCCTGGGCTCAGCCAGGGTTCTCAGGGTACTACCAGTCTTTCTCGGCACAGCCACTCTTTCTCACATATTCTCCACGGCGGCTGGTCGAGACACAAAAGCAAACATCCGCCAGTTCCACTACATGGTGGTACGTTCCCAGTTAAATGGTCCATTAAATTAGGGATGGAAGGCAATTCCCCATAGTCCATAGTCTTTCACCAGGGCTGTCCTGGGGGTGAGGGACGACCTTGACCTCACCCTCATCTCCCACAGAGGACTAAGCAAGCGTTTCCTCCTGGGACTACAAGTCCTGAATCCCGGCTGCCTCAGCAAGAACTTCCCAGGCCACAGGGCCTTAACAACCTTCGCTTTCTCCAGTCTATGTTGGTTGGTGAATCTTCCACGTATTTCCACCTCTCCAAGGGAGTCCAGCTCTCAGGCAGCTGCTCCTCCTGGTCTTCCTGAGACTGATTGTTCATAAGCACAAACTGTTCCACCACTTTTCAGAGAGCTTTGGCCAGCACCATACCCTGCTTGCTGCGTCATGTGTCGTGCGGGATGGCCTGCGGGGTCTCTGCTCCCGCTTCCCACATAAGACGCAGGATATGGTGAGGCCAAAAAGGAATATCCACAGAGCCATAGATGGGGGAGTCATATCTCTATAGTCTCACTGGCGGCTGGGTTGAAGAAACAGGAAGCAGGAGCCACACTATCTGCAACCTGCCGCCTACCTCTCTGCAATCCGCAACCCACACTCTGCCGTGCTAACTGCAGTCTGCACTTACCAGCTCATCCACCATCTTCTTGCTAGCCCCCATTTTCTGCTAGTGTAGCCATAGCATTTATATTAGTGGCCAATGGCTCATTGGTTAAAGCTGATGGCCAACTAGCCACAGCTGATGGCCATCCAATCACAATTGATGGCCATTTACTACCTGAGCCAGCACCTTTCTATGTGAGGCCGAGAGCCTGGAAACTGCTCTCTGGGGCTCTGTCCCCACACTCCATCCCTACAGGGTCTCACCTCACAATCTATGCGACAAGCGTCCTCTGCGAGGGGCCCTGTGTGAAGAGCCTGGAGGTGAATGCAATATCCTGGACACAGCCAGGCTCTCTGGGCACAGCCAAGGTTTCTCAGGGTACTGAGCCCACAGCCACTCTCTCTGGGCACAGTCAGACTTCCTGGGCTCAGCCAGGGCTCTCAGGGCACTGCCACTCTCTCTGGGCCTCTCAGGGTACCGTGCTGGAACAACAGCGACTCACAGTCATGGTGCTTACATATTCTTGATGTCGGCCAGTCAAGACACACAAGCAAACATCCGCCAGTTCCACTACATTGTGGTATGTTCCCAAACAGTCAAGTGGTCCAATAAATTAGGGATGGAAGGCAATTCCACACAGTCCATAGTCATTCACCAGGGTTGTGAGCCTCACAATCTGTGTCCCCTCCACAGAGGGAGGGCTCCAAGTCCTCCCCAACCTGGGGGTGAGGGCCTCAGCAAGCAATTCCCAGCAGACAGGGCAGCAATGACCTTCGCTTTCTCTGGCCTATGCTGGTTGGGGAACCGTCCACATCTTCCCACCCCTCCATGGGGCTTGAGCTCTCCAGCAGCTGCACGGCTTTTCCTATGCTGGTGGGAGAACTGTACACATCTTCCCACCCCTCCACAGGAGTCCAGCTCTACAGCAGCTGCTCCTTCTGGTGTCCCTCAGACTGAGTGTTCATTCGCACAAACTGCTCCACCGCCCTTCGGAGAGCTTTGGCCGGCACCGTACCCTGCTCTCTGTGTCGTGTGTTGTGTGAGGCGGTCTGCAGGGTCTCAGCTCCTGCTCCCCACATAAGAACTCAGGACATGGTGAGGCCAAAAAAGGAACACTCACGGAGCCATAGATGGGTGAGTCATACTGCTATATTCTTGCTGGCGGCATCCACCTTTTGCAATCCGTGCTCTGCCGTGCTAACTGCAGTCTGCTTGCCAGCTCAGCCACCATCTTCTTGCTAGCCCCCATTTTCTGCTAGCGTAGCCACAGCATTTATATTAGTGGCCAATGGCTCGATGGTTACAGCTGACAGCCAACTAGCCACAGCTGATGGCCATCCAATCACAGTTGATGGACATTTACTACCTGAGCCAGCACCTTTCTATGTGAGGCCGAGAGCCTGGAAACTGCTCTCTGGAGCTCTGTCCCCACAAGCATTATTTGTGACAAGTAAAACCTGAAACTACTATGCAATAGGCCTGACAATTAAGTTCGCGAACTTATTACAATGATGTTGCTAACTTTTTTTGATATCAGAGGGATTCTTCATGATGAATTTGTACCAACTGGACAAACGGCTAACCAAGTTTACTATTTGGATGTGCTGAAAAGGCTGCACGAAAAAGTTAGACAACCTGAACATTTCTCCAACAATTGATGTCTTGCATCACTACAATGCGCCAGCTCACAAAGCACTGTCTGTGAGGGAGTTTTTAGCCAGAAAACAAATAACTGTATTGGAACAACCTCCCTACTTATCTTATCTGTCCCCCAATGACTTCTTTCTTGACCCAAAGATAAAGGAAATATTGAAAGGAAGACATTTTGATGACATTCAGGACATCAAGGGTAACACAACCACAGCTCTGAAAGTCATTCCAGAAAGAGTTTCAAAATTGCTTTGAAGGGTGGACTAGGTGCTGGCATTGGTGTGTAGCTTCCGAAGGGGAGTACTTTGAAGGAGACCATAGTGATATTCAGCAATGAGGTATGTAGCACCTTTTTGTATTAATTTATCTATTTTTTAATTAGTTTCCAGTGCACAAAATAATGTAATAGGTAGATATTTATCATTTATATACCTCACACTCTATGAACCCCCTCCCCCATCCACTATCCCTCTGACATCACACACAGCCATTACATTTCCACTGCCTCTATTCCTTATGCTATACTCCAATTCTTGTAACTGTATACATACATACATATATATATATACATACATACATATATACATATGTGTGTATGTATATATATATATGTATGTACATATATAAACTTGTAGTTGACATTCATTATTGTTCAGCTTCAGCTTCAGGTATACAGTGCAGTGATCAGGCATCTACATCTTCCCTGAGGTGGTCTCCCTAATGAGACAAGTGTCCATTGGATACCCTACAAAATCTTTATAACATTATTGATTACATTCCCCAAATTAGCTTTCGTGATCCTGTGGCAATCTTGTGGTTACTGACTGTGCTTTCTAATCCCCTCATCTTCTCCCTTATTCCCACCCACCCTCCCATCGAGCAACGCTCAGTTTTTTCTCTACATCTCTGAAACTGTTTCTGATTAGTTCATTCATTTATTCTTTTCTTTAGATTCCACATATAAGTGAGATCATATGGTATTTGTCCTTCTGTCTGACTTGTTTCACTTAAAATAATGTTCTCTAGGTACATCCATGTTGTTGGAAATGGTAACCTTTCTTCTTTATGGCTGCATAATACTCCATTGTATAAATGTACCAGTTTCTTAATCCAGTCGTCTACTGATGGAAATTTCGGTTGTTTCCATGCCTTGGCTATTGTGTACAATGCTGCAACAAATATAGAGGTGCATCTTTTTTTTTTTTAATTAGAGGTTTGGATATCTCTGGATAGATACCTAGGAGTGGAATTGCTGGATCATAAGGTCGTTCCATTTTTCAGATTTTTGAGATACCTCCATACTATTTTCCACAGTGGCTGCACCAATCTGCAATCCCACCAACAGTGCACAAGGGTTCCCTTTTCTCCACATCCTCGCCAGAACTTGTTGTTTGTTGATTTATTGATGATAGCCCTTTTGACTGGGGTGAGGTGGTATCTCATTGTGGTTTTCATTTGCATTTATCTGATGGTTAGTGAGGTTGAGCATTTTTTCACATGTCTGTTTGCCATCTGTATGTCCTTTTCAGAAAAATGTCTCTTCATGTCCTCTGGTTAATGATGCATATAGCCATTTTGTATATTGGCAATATGGCATTATGGCAATATGTATATTGCCATTATGTATATTGCCAATATGTATATTGTAAAATGGCAATATGCATATTGCCATTTTTTAATTGGGTTGTTTGTGTTTTTTGGAGTTGAGTTGAGTGATTTTTTTATAAATTTGTGATATTAACCCCTTATCGGATATATCATTGGCAAATATCTTTTCCCATTCAGTAGGATCCCTTTTTGTTTTATTGATGATTTCCTTTGCTGTGAAAAAGCTTTCCTGTTTGATGTAATCCCACATGTTTATTTTTTCTCTTACTTCCCTGGCATGAGGGGATATATCAGTAAAAATTTTACTCCGGGTAATGTCTGTGAAGTTTCTTCCTATATTTTCTTCTAGGTATTTTATGGTTTCAGATCTTACATTTAAGTCTTTAAGCCATTTTGAATTTATTTTTGTATATGGTGTAAGGAGGTGGTCCAGCTTCATTTTATTGCTTGTGTCTGTCCAGGTTTCCCAGTACCATTTATTGAATGAATTGTATTTACCCACCATAAATTCTTGCTTCCATTGTAGTAGATTAAATGACCATATAGGCATGGATTTATTTCTGGGTTCTCTATTCTGTTCCATTGATCTATGTGTCATTTTTTATGCCAGTACCATGCTGTTTTGATTACTGTAGCCTTGTAGTATAATTTGATGCCAGGTATTGTTATACCGCCCACTTTGTTCTTATTTCTCAAGATTGCTGAACCTATCTGGGGTCTTTTATGGTCCCATTTAAATTTTAGCATTATATGTTCTATTTCTGTGAAAAATGTCTTTGGAAGTTTGATAGGAATTGCATTGAATCTGTATATTGCCTTAGGCAGTATGGACATTTTAACTATATTAATTCTTCCTATCCAGGAACATGGTATGTGTTTCCATCTATTTGTATCTTCTTTCATTTCTTTCTTCAGTGTCTTAAAATTTTCTGAGTACAGATCGCTTACTTCTTTGGTTAAATTTATTCCCAGGTATTTTATAGTCCTTGAACCAATTTTAAATGAGATTGTTTTCTTAATTTCTCCTTCTGATGTTTTATTATTGTTATATACAAATTCAACTAATTTCTGAATATTAATTTTGTATCCTGCTACTTTACTAAATTCATCTATCAGTTCTAATAGTTTCTTGGTGGAGTCTTTAGGGTTCTCTCTATATAGTATCATGTCATCTGCATATAATGACAATTTTACTTCCTCCTCACCGATTTGAATGCCTTTTATTTCTTTTTCTTGTCTGATTCCTGTGGCTAGAACTTCCAGTGCTATGTTGAATAGAAGTGGAGAAAGTGGACAACCTTGCCTTGTTCCTGATCTGAAGGGGAATGGTTTTACCTTTTGCCGATTGAGTATGATGTTAGCTGGGGGTTTATCACATTATGTTGAGATATGATGACTCTATTCCCACTTTCTTAAGGGTTTTTATCATAAATCGATGCTGGATTTTGTCAAATGCTTTTTCTGGATCTATTGATATGATCATATAATTTTTAGTTTTCATTTTGTTAATGTGGTGCATCACATTAATTGATTTGTGGATGTTGAATCACCCTTGCATACCAGGGAAGAATCCCACTTGATCATGGTGTATGATGTTTTTAACGTATTGCTGAATTCTGTTCGCTAATATTTTGTTGAGGATTTTTGCATCTATGTTCATTAGAGATATCAGCCTGTACTTTTTTTTTTCAGTGTCGTTGTCTAATTTGGGGATCAGGGTGATAGTGGGCTCATAAAAAGTATTTGGGAGACTTCCCCCCTTCTGGATTTTTTGGAAGAGCTTGAGGAGAATAGGTGATAATTCTTTTTTGAACGTTTTGTAAAAGTCACCTGTAAAGCCATCTGGTCCAGGGCTTTTGTTTGTTGGGAGATTGTTGATTACTGATTCAACTTTCCTGGTGATAATCAGTCTATTCAGCTTTTCTGTTTCTTCGTGAGTTAGCCTTGGAAAGTTGTATGCCTCTAGAAAATTGTCCATTTCTTCCAGATTGTCAAATTTGTTGGCATATAGTTGCTCATAGTAGTTTATTAATTTTTTTTTTTGTATTTCTGTGGTGTCTGTTGTCACTTCTCCTCTTTCATTTCTGATTTTATTAATTTGGGCCCTCTCACCTTTTTTTAATGAGTCTGGATAACGGTTCGTTGAATTTGTTTATCTTCTCTAAGAACCAACTGTTGAATTCATTGATCTTTTGTATTGTTCTTCTGGTTCCTATTTCATTTATTTCCGCTCTAATCTTTATTACCTCCTTCCTTGTACTCCCTTTGGGCTCATTTTCCTATGTTTTTTTTTTTTTTTTTCCAGATCCCTTAAGTGTGAAGATAGACTGTTGATTAGTGATTTTTCTTGTTTCTTTAGGTAGGCCTCCAATGCTATGAATTTCCCTCTCAGGGTTGCTTTCGTGGCATCCCATAGATTTTGGGTTGTCGTGTTTTCATTTTCGCTTTTCTCGAGAAATCTTTTGATTTCTTCCTTGATCTCCTGCTTGATCCATTCATTATTTAGTAACATGTTATTCAGCCTCCATGAATTGTTGTGTCTTCCAGTTTTTTTCCTGTAGTTCATTTCTAATTTCATAGCACTGTGGTAGAGAAGACAATTGGTATTATTTCAATTTTCTTAAATTTATCAAGACTTGTTTTGTGGCTTAACATATGGTCTATCTTGGAAAATGTTCCATGTGTGCTTGAGAAGAACGTATATTCTGCAGCTTTGCGGTGAAATGCTCGGAAATATCGATTAAATCCAAGTGGTCCAATATGTCATTTAACCTGTTGTTTCCATATTTATTTTCTGTCTGGAAGACTTGTCCCTTGTTGTCAGAGGTGTGTTGAAGTTGCCTACTATGATAGTGTTACTGTTGATCTCTGTCTTTATGTCAGACAATATTTGTTTTATATATTTAGGTGCTCCTATGTTGGGTGCATAGATGTTTACTAGGGTTATGTCCTCTTGTCGGATCAATCTCTTTATTATTATATATTGCCCATCTTTGTCTTTTAATATGTTCTTCATTTTAAAGTCTATTTTTGTCAGATATGAGTATTGCAACTTCAATGTGCCTTCAATGTTTCAGTAGAAAAGTCATTTGATAGTCTTATGTGAGTTCCCTTGTATGTAACACTCTGTCTTTCTCTCGCTGCTGTTAGGATTCTCTCTTTGTCTTTAAGCTTTGCCATTTTAACTATAATGTGTCTTCGTTTGGACCTGTTTGGGTTTATCCTGTTTGGAACTCTGCACTTCCTGAGCTTGTATGTCAGTTTCCCCCACCAGGTTAGGGAAGTTTTTGGACATTATTACTTCAAATATGTTCTCAATCTCTTGCTTCCTCTCTTCGCCTTCTGGTATTCCCATGATGCGCATGTTGTTGCGCTTGATGTTATCCCAGAGGTCTCTTAAACCATCTTCATTGTTTTTTATTCTTTTTTCTTTTTGTTGTTCTGTTTTGGTGATCTCTGCTGACTTGTATTGTAATTTGCTGATTCGATCCTCTGCTTTATCTAACCTGCTGGTAATTCCTTCAAGTGTGTTCTTTATTTCAGTTATTGTATTCTTTAGTTCTAAATGGTTGTTCATTACAATTTCTTTATCTTTCTTTACCTCATCACTCAGCTCCTTAAACATTCTTATTGTCAGTGTTCTGAACTTTGCCTCTGATAGGCTGGTTACCTCTAATTCATTTGGTTCCAATTCAGGAGGTTTCTTCTGTTCTTTTATTTGGGAGTTTTTTTTTTTTTGTTTGTTTCCCTATTCTGTCTGACTCTCTGTGTTTGCTTGGATGTATTAGGTAGGTCTCTTAGGGTTCTTAGTTTTTGCTCAGTTATCTTATGTAGTATGTGTCCTTTATATTTGACTTGCACCACTTCCTTCTTCTCCTCTGAGTGTGCTCCAAAGTTCACTCTTGTGTTGTGTATATTGTCCAGTTAAAGTTGATCTTTAATTGCTTTTAGCTTGTGAGTAGGTGAGATTGACTCCTAGGCTGACTAGTTGTGAGACTTGGTTCTGCCCACAGCAAGATATTCTGCAGTGTGAGGGTTGACCGCTTAAATGAGGTTTGGCCTCTATGGGTTCTTGTGCCTGTAGAGAATTTCCTCTGGGTGTGTCACTTGTAGGTCAAACCCGGTAGTACTCTGGTTTTGTCTGGAGTTGTCCTCAGGGTGTGTTGAATCTTGTGCCTCTTAAGTTGGGCCCTGGTAAGGCAATTTCAAAACAAAGCAAATCACCAAGCACAACAACAACAAAGAAAAAAAACAAATACATTCATATGTAAAAACAACCGATAACCCACACTCGACAGAGGCAAAGATATCAAAGATATAAAATCAAAACAAAACAAAAAAAGCAGTGTCAGTCTTGGATTAAGCCCACCAAGTATTCTCCTAGTTGTCCTCTGCTGTACCAAAGAGGCCTCTGCCTATTGTGCAGGCAGAGCAGGTCACCTGGTGCCCAGAGTAACCTTGGGACTGCAGCTTTAGATGAGTGGGGCTAAGGGGTCTGGATGGTAGTTTCTACAAAGTTAGTGCAGTTTCTGCTCTTGCCTGCACATATGCACACTGGGAGCAGCACCACCAGCCCTGTGCCCAGTTCTCCTCAGTCTTAGGTCACTTTTTCTGTGTGTGTGTGTGTGTGTGTGTGTGGCGGGCAGGAAATTTCTGAGCTGCCGAAAGCCCAGAGCTGCATCTGCTGCCTACTACTGATTCCTGGGAGTGTCTCCGCAGTTGTAATTGCCCTGCCCTAGGCAGGCCAGAAAGGGTGGGGGCTGGGGATGGAGGGGTCTTCTCTCTCCCAGCCCAGCAGTATCACACTCTTCCAGCAGGCCAAAAAAGGTGAAGGCTGGGGGTGGAGGTGTCTCTTCTCTCCCAGCCTACCAATATCACACTCTTCCCAGCCTCTTCCCTGGGTTAGAGCTGCACGTTGGTCTTCCCGGATCCCGAGCACTATGGCTCTTCTGTAATCTGACACTACTCCTCCTTTCAGGGGCCAGTTTAAGTCTCTGGAAGGGTGGGGCATAGGATTGGGAGAGTGGGGGGAGGGGCCCAGGTATGGAATTTACTTCCTTTTTCAGACCTAAGGCCCAGCTGGAGGTCTCAGTTGAGGTTACTGCCTAAAATGCTGGATTTGCTGCCCTCTTGATGGGAGAGATCAGCTGTGGGATGCAGGGAAAGAGTCCACCTCCTGGCTTTTGTGGTCTCTTTTCCATCCTGGGATTCTCTGCATCTCCATAGCCACAGACGCGGGCCGCCTCTCCACTCCTCTCCCTTCCTTCTTTCCCTGCTCACCCAGTTCTCCTGCCTTCAAGTAATCCTCGTACAAGTCTCTTAGCTGTTCTGTGTGATGAGCAGAGTCCTTTGATAGGTTATAGAAGTTCAGTTTGTGGTAAGATCTGGAGGAGAACTGAAGAAGTCTGCCTCGCTGCCGCCATTCCTATGTAGCACTGTTTCTAGGATGAGTTTGTGAACTTAATTGACCAACCTCATATGTTATCAGTAAAAGAAAGGATACATTGTCATAGCTATTCAACAAATATTTATTAAAATTTTGTTGTGTACCAGGCCCTGTACCTGGCACTGGTGATATTTCAGTGAACAAGACATTTTCCCTCATAGAGCTGACATCCTGTTGAATATATTCATATAATAAAATACTATACAAGAATTAAAATGAATTAACCAGACCTACATATATAAATATTGATGATATTCAAACGTACAACACACCAAAACAAAAAGCAAGATACAGAAGGATGCATACAGTTTAATATCATTAATATAATGTTTGAAAACATTAAAGTAATTCTATACTATGTTTTAAGTATATACATAAGCCATGGGATTATAAATATTAACTCTGGGTATTGTTATCTTTGTGGATAGAAGGAGAATGTAATCAGAGAAAGTTATATAGGGTTTCAACTATATTTCTTATATTTAATTGAATTGGGTACATGGTTGTTCATTACAATATTCTTTAGATCTTTCTATCCAACTAAAGTATTCTATAATGAGTTTTGAAATAGAGATTGTGCAGAAAAAGGGGAGAGGAAAGAACAGAGTGCTATGGGAACACCCAGAGGAAAGGAGTAATTCCTTGACATATAGAAAAGAAGGCCAGGGAGCTTTCTAGAGAAGTTGATATTTGAATCAGTCCTCTGAGGAGCAGGAATTAGCCTTATGAGGCAGTAGGTTGGCATGGGGATGTATTCCAGACAGAGGAAGCAGCATATAAAAGGCAAAGGGACCCTATTATCACGGAGAAACCTGTATGATAGGCCCAGCTATTGGCCCCACAAAAAACACAGAGCAAGCTTGACTTTGTGAGCTCCATGAAGGCATGGGAGGATGGCAACATAACCAATGCCAAACAAGTTCATAGGGTGAGTATTTTTGTGGTATGCAATGTACCCATCCCAGTGCTACCTGGAGATGGTTGCTCCCAAACCTAAACAAGAGTGAGCACAAAGGTCCGGGAGCAGTAAGCCTTGAATAAAAAGCTAATTTTGTTTTCATGAAATGGGGAATGCTGAGAACTTGAACGGAGAGAGGGAGCAGATGCAAGACCTGGAAACTGGCCAGGATGTTAGGGCTTGAGAAGAGGTTAAATTTTTCAGAGGTACCAGAAGGGAGAACTCAATGAGAGCTGGAATTATCAGGTGATATGTATGGGGGATGAGTAGGAGTTACATCTCATCAATTTTATGTAATTTCATTCTTACAACAATCCCATGAAGAAGGTTTTTAACAGTATCCCCATTTTACAGATGAAGATACCGAGGTTCAGGGAATGAAAGTGACTTTACCTAAGGCCACCCATCTGGGTTTGGAAAACAGATCTGTCATGTAGGGTGCCATGCGGGGTCTCTGGTCCCACTTCCCACATAAGATCATAGGACATGGTGAAGCCAAAAAGGAACACCCACGGAGCCATAGATACGGGAGTCATACCACTATAGTCTCGCTGGTGGCTGGGTTGGAGACACAGGAAGCATGAGCCACACGATCTGCAACCTGCTGTCCGCTTCTCTGCCAACCAACCAACCCCACTTGCTAACTGCAATCCGCATTTGCTAGCTCAGCCACCGTCTTCTTGCTAGCCCCTAATTTGCTGCTAGCATAGCCACGGCAGTTACGTTAGTGGCCAATGGCTCACTGGTTACAGCTGATGGCCACCTAGCCACAGCTGATGGCCATCCAATCACAGTTGATGGCCATTTACTACTCGAGTGAGCACCTTTCCATATGAGGGCGTGAGCCTGGAAACTGTACTCCTGGCTCTGTCCCCACAAGATTCTTGTGACTCTACTCTTCCCAATGCTCTATGTGGGAGGAAGGAGTAAAATGACGAGCTGTACTTACTTTGAATAGAAGGTGCTTGTGGGGACAGAGCCAGGAGTGCAGTTTCCAGGCTCTCAGCCTCACGTGGAAAGGTGCTGGCTCAGGTAGTAAATGGCCATCAACTGTGATTGGATGGCCATCAGCTGTGGCTAGGTGGCTGTCAGCTGTAACCAGTGAGCCATTGACCACTAATATAACTGCTGTGGCTACGCTAGCAAAAAGGGGGGCTAGCAAGAAGATGGTGGCTGGCCACCACGGATTGCAGTTAGGACAGTGGGTTGCGGGCATTGTGGCTCCTGCCTCCTGTGTCTCCAACCCAGCCGCCAGTGAGACTATAGTGGTATGACCCCCCTACCTATGGCTCCATGGGTGTTCCTTTTTGGCCTCACCATATCCTGCGTTCTTATGTGGGAAGTGGGACCAGAGACTCTGCATGCCACCCTGCATGACAGTGCTTAAGATAGGGTTGGAGAAATGGTGCCAGACACAGCTGCAGCTCACACATGGTTTACTTTCTTCCCCTAATCCCCAAGCCTGGAGCAGCTGGGTGTCAGCACTAGAACCCTTACTGCAACTGCTACACCTGGTCCCATGGCTAGAAATGGTATCCTCCCTACTCCTCTTAGTCTTGGCCTAAACATGGGCCCAAAGCCTTTTCTCTCATCTTTTCCTCTCATGTAGCTCAGACCACCTGGAATGTTCAGTACAAACTAAAGAGGAATCAACTACAGAGACCAAAAGGAACATAACAAAACCAGTGTCCTATGTCCGTGTTTCATATTGTGATCTCAGGGATTCCAGGGAAAGCAGAAAGATTTGCTGAGCCCACACAACCCATTCTACTAAGAGGACCAACCTCTTTCTGGGCTGCTGTACCTTTGCCTGTACTCATTCCCTCCTTGTTTCCTCAACCTGTCTGTAGGCCCTGAGGCCTCCCATCCCCATACAGTGTCAACCTCACTAGCCCATTACTGGATGGCTTTGAATCAAGTTCTTAATGTGACTTAAAATGCAACTCTGTTTCCTTATCTGTAACACATAGAAACGATATTAGCTATGTCATGGGCTTGTTGTGCGGACTATATGTTGATACAAGTGTCATAGACAAAACGCATCGGCCCATAGTAAAGATTAAATAAATATTTTTGTAACAATAATTATTGTAAGTATTATGAGCAGTACTCCTGTCTGCTTGAGCAATAAATATCAACTAGCAAGAAGCAAAATTATTTCAAGTTCTGGTTCTCAATGGAAGAAGCTTGGAAGTCACCATTACTTCCTAACAACACAAAGCTGAACAAACTGAGAAATCAACAACTCTTCTTAGATATGGAAGAGAAGTGAGGTCACAGGACAAATTGCTGACCTCCAAATTGGAAAGACTGACAAGTAAATATAGGGAATCACAACTTATTTGAGCAGAAAAATCAGGAGCTGAGTATTCTGTGGGAACCAGTGCTGTGGTAGAAAAACAAGAACTATAATTGAGAAACTGCCAAGGACACAGGGTAGACAAGTCTGAGGGTTAAACGTTCTGTGGGGGTGCTCCCGCACTTTTGTGAGTTTACGTTCAGGAGACTTACCAAGTCCTCATAGTGTATATGGGAGAAAAAAACCCTAATGCTGGTGGCAGGGGAAGGGGGAAAGGAAGCATTTTGAAACCTATATAATTTTATTAACCAATGTCACCCCAGTAAATTTAATTTTTAAAAAAGAAAGACACCAGACCATTCTGTTCTTAACAAGGTCAGCTCTCAGGTGAAACTAGTTAACCAGAGCCTAACCTGTTGAGGTTTTATCAAAGCCTATGTGATTTGCCAAAAGGGAAATAGTCAACACCAGCAGCTCTAGCATTCGACATGGGGGAAGGGAAATGCAAGTCCAACCCATGGTGACCATCCTTTTTCACATAAGGTAGGAGAATAAAGCTGAGAAATATTTTTCAAGTTCACAGTCCACGGGCATAGAATCAACTAAAAGATTAAAACTGAATCATAGGACTATAGAACACTTCCCCTCCCACCACACCTTACCATCATTTCTAAAATTCTATTTACAGCAATTTTTTTCAACCTAGTATATCATGGAAGCTATTAAGAAAATATTACAAGACATACTGAAAGACAAATCTCTTTTCAAGATTCAAGACTAGATTTGCTTAGGTCTACACTCTCAGTTATACTACTATCTAGGTTGATGTAAACTCCCACATGATACGTATTTGGCAGGACTATGGTGAGTTAACTTTTTTGAGCCCAAATGAAGAATCTGGCACTTTGGTCCTGCTCATTTATGGGGCTGTCATAAGATTTCTAAGGTGTGGATCACTACAACTCTAACACACACAGCACACACACACACACACACACACACACATTGGGAAACATTATATATAATTTACCATTTAACATGCCACAGTATAACTCGATCTGCACCACTAAGGATCATTGGAAATGATACTTTTTTAATTTATTGGGGTGACAATTGTTAGTGAAATTACATAGATTTCAAGTGTACAATTCTGTATTACATCATCTATGAATCCCATTGTGTGTTCACCACCCAGAGTCAGTTCTCCGTCCATCACCATATATTTGATCTCCCTTACCCTCATCTCCCTCCCCCCACCCCCCTTACCCTCTGGTAACCCCTAAACTATTGTCTGTGTCTATGAGTTTTTGTTTCTCATTTGTTTGTCTTGTTCTTTTGTTGTTTTTGGTTTATATACCACATATCAGTGAAATCATAGGGTTCTCTGCTTTTTCTGTCTGACTTATTTTGCTTAGCATTATACTCTCAAGATCCATCCATGATGTCATAAATGTTACTATATCATGTTTCCTTAACACCGAATAGTATTCCATTGTATATATATACCACAACTTCTTTATTCTTTCATCTATCCAAAGACATTTTGGTTGTTACCATGTCTTGGTCACCGTAAATAAAGATGTAATGAACATTGGAGCACACGTGTCTTTTTTTTTTAATTAATTTTATTGGGGTGACAATTGTTAGTAAATTTACATAGATTTCAGGTGTACAATTCTGTATTACATCGTCTATAAATCCCATTGTGTGTTCACCACCCAGAGTCAGTTCTCCTTCCATCACCATATATTTGATCCCCTTTACCCTCATCACCCACCCCCCACCCCCTTGCCCTCTAGTAACCACTAAATTATTGTCTGTGTCTATGAGTTTTTGTTTCTCATTTGTTTGTCTTATTCTTTTTGGTTCATATACCACATATCAGTGAAATCATAGGGTTCTCTGCTTTTTCTGTCTGACTTATTTCACTTAGCATTATACTCGCAAGATCCATCCATGTTTTCACAAATGCTCCTATATCATCTTTCCTTAACGCCGAATAGTATTCCATTGTGTATATGTACCACAACTTCTTTATCCATTCATCTATCGAAGGACATTTTGGTTGTTTCCATGTCTTGGCCACCGTAAACAAAGCTGCAATGAACATTGGCGTACACGTGTCTCTATAGAGAAATGCTTTTATATTTTTGGGGTAGATACCCAGGAGAGCGATTGCTGGGTCATATGGTAATTCTATTCGTAATTTCTTGAGGAACCTCCACACTGCCTTCCATAGCGGCTTCACCAGTCTGCATTCCCACCAACAGTGTATGAGAGTTCCTTTTTCTCCACAGCCTCTCCAACACTTGTTACTATTTTTTTTGTTGATGAAATCCATTCTGACTGGGGTGAGGTGATATCTCATTGTGGTTTTCATTTGCATTTCTCTGATGATTAGCGATGTTGAGCATTTTTTCATATGTCTATTTGCCATTTGTATATCATCTTTGGAGAAATGTCTCTTCAGGTCCTCTGTCCATTTTTCAATTGGGTTGTTTGTTTTTTTGTTGTTGAGTTTCATGAGTTCCTTGTATATTTTGGATATTAGCCCCTTATCAGAGGAACTGTTTGCGAAAATCTTCTCCCATTCAGTTGGTTGCCTCATTATTTTGTCAATTGTTTCTTTTGCTGGGAGCACACGTGTCTTTATGTAGAAATGTTTTCAGATTTTTTTGGTAGATACACAGGAGAGGGATTGCTGGGTCATATGGTAATTCTAGTCCCAATTTTTTGAGGAAGCTCCACATTGTCTTTCGTAGAGGCTGCACCAGTCTGCATTTCCACCAACAGTGTATGAGGGTTCCTTTTTCTCCGCAGCCTCTCCAATACCTTTCACTATTAGTCTTGTTGATGATAGCCATTCTAAATGGGGTGAGGTGATCTCATTGTCGTTTTTATTTGCATTTCTCTGATGATTAGTGATGTTGAGCATTTTTTCACATGTCTATTTGCAGTTTGTATGTCCTCTTTGGAGAAATGTCTCTTCAGGATCTCTGTCCATTTTTCAATTGGGTTATTTGTTTTTTTGTTGTTGAACTTCATGAGTTCCTTGTATATTTTAGATATTAGCCCCTTATCGGAGGCACTGTTGGCAAAAAACTTCTCCCATTCAGTTGGTTGCCTCTTTATTTTGTCGATGGTTTCTTTTACTGTGCAGAAGCTTTTAAGTTAGATATACTCCCATATATTTATTTTAGCTTTTACTTCCCTTGCTGTTGAAGTCAAATTCATAACATGCCCTTTGAACCCAAGGTCCATAAGTTTAGTACCTATGTTTTCTTCGATGCACTTTATTGTTTTAAGTCTTATACTTAAGTCTTTGATCCATTTTGAAATAATTTTGGTACATGGTGACAGAGGGCAGTTCAGTTTCATTCCTTTGCACGTGGCTTTCCAATTTTGCCAGCACCATTTATTGAAGAGGCTGTCTTTCCTCCACTGAATATTTTTTGCTTCTTTGTCAAAAATTATCTGTCCATATTTATGTGGTTTTATTTCTGAGTTCTCAATTCTATTCCATTGGTCTATGTGTCTGTTTTTCTGCCAATACCATGCTGTTTTGATTATTGTTGCTCTGCAGTAAAAGTTAAAGTCAAGGAGTGTGATACCTCCAGTATTGTTCTTTTTTCTTAAGATTGCTTTGGCTATTCGGGGTCTTTTGTGGTTCCAAACAAATCTGATGATTTTTCGTTCCATTTCTTTAAAAAAATGCCATTGGGATTTTGATGAGGATTGCATTAAATCTGTATATTGCTTTGCGTAACGTAGCCATTTTAACTATCTTGAATCTTCCAATCCTTGAACATGGAATGTCTTTCCATTTCTTTGTGTCTTCTTCAATTTCTTTCAAAATTGTCTTGCAGTTTTGAAAGATATAGGTCTTTCAAATCCTGGGTTAAGTTTATTCCTAGGTGTTTTATTCTTTGTGCTGCAACTGCAAAAGGAATTGTTTCTTTATTTCTTTTTCTGAGATTTCATTGTTAGTGTATAGGAATGCAATGGACATTTGTACATTGATTTTGTAGCCAGCAACTTTACTGTATGCTAGAATTTTGTTTAAGATTTTTACATGTATATTCATCCGAGATATTGGTCTGTGGATTTCTTTTTTTTGTGTTGTCCTTACCAGATTTTGTTATCAGAGTAATGTCGGCCTCATAAAATGAGTAAGGGAGTACTGTCTCTTCTTCAATTTTTTAGAAGCGTTTGAACAGGAGGGGTATTTGATCCTCTTGGAAGGTTTGGCAGAATTCACTAGTGAAGCCATCTGGTCTTGGACTTTTGTTTTTGGGAAGGTATTGGGTGACTGATTCAATTTCAGATTCAATTGGTGATCAGTCTGTTTAGATTTTCGAGTTCCTCATCATTCAGCCTAGGAAGGCTATATGTTTCTAAGAACTTGTCCATTTCTTCTAGGTTATTGAATTTGATGGTATATAGTCCTTAATAGTACACTGGGATGATCCCTTGTATTCCTGTGGCATCCATGATAACTTCCCCTTTTTTCATTTCTAATTTTGTTTATTAGTGTCTTCTCTCTTTTAATCTCAGTGAGCCTGGCCAAGGGTTTGTCAATTTTGTTCATCTTTTCTAACAACCAGCTCTTTGTGACATTAATTTTTTCTATTGTGTTTTTGTTCTCTATTTCATTTAGTTCTGCACTGACATTTATTATTTAAATTCTTCTGCTGACTTTGGGTTTCACTTCTTCTTTTTCTAGTTCTTTAAGGTGTAACGTGAGGTTGTTTATTTGGGATTTTTCTTGTTTCTTGAGATAGGCCTCTAAGGATATAAATTTCCCTCTTAAAACTGCTTTCACTGCATCCCAAAGATTTTGGTAGGATGTATTTCCATTGTCATTTGTTTCTATGTATCTTTTGATCTCTCCTCTAATTTCTTCTTTAACCCGGTTGTTCTTTAAAAGTAGGTTGTTTCTGAAATCTATGTAAATTTACTAACAATTGTCACCCCAATAAATTTAATTAAAAAAAAAAAGTAGGTTGTTTAATCTCCATATATTTCTGTGTTTTTTTTTTCCTGCTTTCTTTTTGCAGTTGATATCCAATTTCAAAGCCTTGTGATCAGAGAACATGCTTGGTATAATTTCAATCTTCTTAAATTTCCTAAGACTCATTTTATGTCCCAATATATGGTCTATCCTTGAGAATGATCCAAGTAAACAATTAAAAAAAATGTATAGTTTGATGTTTTAGCATGAAGTGATCTACATATGTCAATTATGTCCATTTCATCTCACGTGTAATTTAGGCCTGATATTTCGTTATTTATTTTCTGTTTGGATGATCTATCCATAGCTGTCAATGATGTATTTAAGTCCCCTAGTATAATTGTGTTTTGGTCAATTTCTCCCTTTTGTTCTCTTAGTAGTTCCTTGGAATATTTTGGTGCTCCCTGATTGGGGTCATAAATATTGATGACTGTTATGTCTTCTTGTTGTATAGTCCCGTTTATCATTATGAAATGTCCATCTTTGTCTCTTGTTATCTTCTTCACCCTGAAGTCTGTTTCGTCTGATATCAGTGTGGCTACACCTGATTTTCTCTGGGTACCATTTGCTTGGATTGTCAATTTCCACCCTTTCACTTTGAGTCTATGCTTGTCCTTGTAGCTGAGATGTGTCTCTTGGAGACTGCATATGGTTGGGTTTATTTTTTTGATCCAATCTGCTACTCTGTGCCTTTTTATTGGTGAGTTGAGATCATTTACATTTAGGGAGATTATTGATATGTGAGGATTTCCTGTCAGTCTATCTTTAGTTTTCTGGTAAGGCTGTGTCTCCATTGTTTCTTTGCCTTTTTGTTGTTGTCTGTTATTTCTGTGTGGTGGTATTCTATGATGTTTCCCTCTGTTTCTTCTTTTATTACACTGTATGTTTCAGTTCTGGATTTTTTTTGAGTGGTTACCAATAAGTTTATGTAAAAGAAAGTTTGATATTTAGAGTATTCCATTTTCTTCAACATGCTTACTTTCTGTATTCCCATATTATCGTTCAGGCTTTTACTCTCCCCCTTTTTATATTGCCACAAATTGTCCCTGTTGATGGTGGTCAAATAGCCTCCTTTAGTATTTCTAGTAGTGCAGGTCATGTATTAGAAAATTCCCTCAGCTTCTATATGTTTTGAAAGGTCTTTATTCCTTTTTCATATCTAAAGGATATCTTTGCTGGATATATTATTCTTGGCTCATAATTTCTCTCTTTGAATAGTTTGAATATTTGTTTCCATTCCCTGATGGCTTAGAGTTTCTGCTGAAAAATCTGATGATAATCTAATGGGCTTTCCTTTGTAGGTTACTGTTTTCTTTTCCCTGGCTGCCTTGAGGATTCTTTCTTTGTCATTGATTTTAGACAGCTTCAATACAATATGCCTTGGTGAAGGCCTGTTGGGATTGAGGGAATTATGTGTTCTATTTGCTTCTTGGATTCGAGGATCCAGTTCTGTCCACAAGTTTGGGAAGTTCTCATCAAAGATTTGTTTGAATATATTCTCTGTTCCCTTCTCTCTTTCTTCTCCTTCTGGTATGACCGTTATTCTTATATGGGTCTTTCTGGTGGAGTCAGAAAGTTCTTGCAGATTGATTTCATTTGTTTTAAGTCTCAAGTCTCTTTCTTTTTCCATTTCTGTACTGTCCAGGTTTCTATCTTCGATGTCACTGATTATTTCCTCCATCCGGTCAACTCTACTACCTAAGCTGGCTATTTTATTCTTCATTTCATCTATTGAGTTCTTAAACTCCAAAAATTCTATTTGGTTCCTTTTTAAAATTAAAATCTCTTTCGTTAAATGCTTATGTTGTTCTTTGATTGTTTTTCTGAGTTCATTAAACTGCCTTTCTGTGTTTTCTTGCATCTCGTAGAGTTTTTTCAGAACTGCAATCTTGAATTCTCTGTCATTAAAGTCACATATTTGCATGTCTTTAAGTTCCTTTTCTGGAGACTTTTCACTTTCTTTCTGAGCTGTCTTGTTGCCTCGGTTATTCATGGCAATTACTGATTTATTATTTCTCTTCCTTGACATCTGCAGGAGTGGTTTCTGCAACAGGTTGATTAGAAGAGGTCTTTGTTTTGTTTTCCAGTACTTGTTGGTAGAATGTTTATTTTTTCTCTGACTGCAGCCTTTTTGTGTCTTTCACAGGGTAGTGTTATGTTTTCTCTACACTATTCCATCTTCTCACTCAATGAGGGGATTCCCAGGGAGATGGGCTTTCTCCTCTGTTAATAATTCACCTCGGTCACAGGGCGCAGTGATCTTGTGGGTGTGTGGAGAGCTTTTGAAGTTCCAAAGCTCTTCCTGCACCAGATTCAGAGCCTGTATGTTTCAGCAGTTCTGTTTACTCCTTCAGGGATCTGCCCAGATAGGTGGGCCCAAGGGTGGGGTGAGTTGTGAGAGGTTGCCCAGAACAATGGCCTTGACCACCACCATATCCGGTCCTGCTTCCACAGCTCCCTCCACTTTGTCAGAACTAGTTGGGCTGTCAATCTGTGTCTGTGGTCCACAGTTCTCAGAATAGCAAATATTCTGTTCTTTTGATCTGACACTGCTAGTGTTCTACTTCTAGCACCGGGCAGGTGGTGGTGGGGCGAGCTCTGGGAGTGTAGGGAGGGGGAGGCTAGTGTCAGTGCCTAAGGCTTTCGTTCCCTGCTGGGAAGTGAGGGCTTAAACCACCGTTTTCAGCTTTCTTCCCTCTGTGTTTTCTCTGAGGTCTCTGCCGTGAGAGTTGGGTTCAGCCGTGTTATATGCTGTCCCCTCAACCCTGTGGGCTATAAACGGAGCCCTAGCAATCTGAGTTCTTCCCTCTCCTGCAGCTGTGGCAGTTCCGTGAAGCAGCGAGCTCAGAGCACTGAGCTAAGTCTGTGTCTTGTGCCCACCCTGTTCCATCTCCGCACTTCTCCCTTCCTTCCTACCCCTCTCTTGAGATTTGCCCACCTTTAGGTAAATTCAGTAGTGGGTTTTCGTCTTGCCTGTCTGCTGTGCAGGGAGTACTTTGTGGAGTTATAGTTGTTCAATTAGTTGTAAATTCCAGGGGAGTTTTTCAGAGGCTCACCTCATGCCGCCATTTTGATGACGTCCCTTTC
The DNA here is from genome assembly GCF_964194185.1 of Rhinolophus hipposideros. Taxonomy (NCBI): domain Eukaryota; kingdom Metazoa; phylum Chordata; class Mammalia; order Chiroptera; family Rhinolophidae; genus Rhinolophus; species Rhinolophus hipposideros. The sequence continues at coordinate 80,210,773 of NC_138046.1, read as the reverse complement.
CTATTGAGTTGTTAATTTCCTGAAATTCTATTTGGTTCTTTTTAAAATTTCTACTCTTTGTTAAAATGTTCATTTTGTTCTTTGATTGTGTTTCTGAGTTCAATATACTGCCTTTCTGTGTTTTCTTGCTTCTCGTTGAGTTTTTTCAGAACTGCAATCTTGAATTCTCTGTCATTTAAGTCACATATTTCCATATCTTTATGGTCATTTTCTGGAGACTTTTCACTTTCTTTTTGAGCTGTCTTGTTGCCTTGGTTTTTCATGGCAATTACTGATTTATTATTTCTCTTCCTAGACATCTACAGGATTGGCTTCTGCAAAAGGTTGATAGGAAGAGGTGTTTCTTTTGTTTTCCAGTATACGTTTGTAGACTGGTTTTATTTTCTCTCCTATTGCAGCCTTTCTTCTCTCTCTCACACTGTAGTGTTATGTTTTCTCTGCACTATTCCAGCTTCTCACACAATGGGGGATTCCCTGGAAGGTGGGTTTCTCCTCTGTTGACTTTTTGCCTGGGTCATAGGGCACTGCCTCGCTGTGGGGATGCAGAGAACTTTTGAAGTTCCAAAGCTCTTCCTGCACCAGATTCAGAGCCTGTGGGTTTCAGCAGTTTTGTTTTATCATGCAGGGATCCAACAAGACAGGTAGCAACAGGAGCGGGGCGAGTTGTGACAATTGGCCCAGAGCAATGGCGGCGACTACCACCACAGCCAGGCCTGCTTCTACTGCTCCCTCCCTTTTGCTGGAACTAGTTGTGCTGTGAATCTGTCTATAGACCACAGTTCTCAGAACTGCAAATAATCTGTTCTTTTGATCTGACACTGCTACTGTTCTGCTTCTGGCACAGGGCAGGTGGGGGTGGCGAGAGCTCTTGGAGGGTTGGCAGGGGGTTGCTAGTCTCAGTGCTCAAGGCTTCTGCTCTCTGTGTCATTGAGGGCTCAAAACCCTGTCGTCGGCCTTCTTCCCTCAGTCCCCGCTCCAACGTCTCTCACGTGAGCGTTGGTCTCAGCCATGTTATATGCTGTCCCCTCAGCCCTGTGGGACATAATCGCAGCCCCAGCAGTCCGAGTTTTTCCCTCATTTGCAGCTGTGGAAGTTCCAGGATGCAGCCAGCTCAGAGCACTTAGCCTGGTCTGCGTCCTGCGCTCGCGCAGCTCCGTCTTTGCACTTCTCCCTTCTCTCCTCCCCTGCTCACACAGTTTGCCCACATTTAGGTGAATTCAGTAGTGAGACCCTTCCTCTTGCCTGTCTGCTGTGCATGGTGTTCTTTGTGGGGTTATTGTTCCTCAACTTGTTGTAAATTCCTGGGGAGATCTCCAGAGGCTTACCTCACACTGCCATTTTGATGACGTCTCTCTGCATATGATACTTTAGAAAATGCACATGCTTTGAATCCAGACAGGCCTGGATTTCTTTGTCAACTCTGACCTTGGGCAACTTACCTAAACACTCTAACCTTCAATTTCCTCATCTATAATGTAGGAACAATAATAGCAGCACCAACTTCATAAGGTTATTATGAGGATTACATAAGATTATATATATATACATATATATATATTTGTCATGTGCACAGTAAATACCTAAAATGATAGGTGTTATCATTACCTTCCTTGACTACGGGTGTTGTGGTCAGGCCCTCTTATAAAAGCAGTGTGAGGTAAGGAAATGACACAGACTTTGGAGCTAGAAAACTCCGTGTGTAGGACTTTGGAGCAGTTACTTAATCTCTCCGAGTCTCAGTTTCTTCATCTGGATGGTTGTGAAAATAAAATGTGATACTGAATATATAATTTAGTTACTGGAACTAAGTAGATACTTCATATCAACACCCCACCCCCTTGCCTGCATAGAATTGTGAAGGTAGAAAGCACAGTGGCTTGAGAAATATTTCACCCATCACCTGCCATTTTCCATTCCCTCACATTGTCATGAGGAGTTTCCTAACACACATGACACCTCTCATTGAATTTCCATGCAACTTTCTATCATCTACATCATATTTCTCATATTCCAAGTCTTTAGTGTAAACTATGAAAATCAGGTGCATGTACAGGACCACTTTCATTCACATATCCAGTCACCTTGCTATACATTCTTATCCTCATCCTCTTGTGCTTTTCCCTCATAGCCCATATCACAGTCTCTAATCACACAGTTTTTATTATTCACTTAATATATGGGTCTTCCAGTATATTATAAGTTTCATGAAAGCATGGCAGTATCCCTAACACCTGGCAAAATTGAATGAAGATATGAATAAATAAATGAAGGAATGAATACCAACCCACAAAGTCTTTGGTTGTGGTTGGTTGGTGGGAATAGAACAACCTTGGAAGCAACCATGAACATACTTCTCATCAAACAGGAAATATAGAAAAGCACTTTCTCAGTCCAAGAGAGTCTGGGTCCAAAGTCCACCCAGTCAGAGAAGCTGTAGAGGAGTCCTTTGTGAACTGCCAGAAGGAGACACCTTTAGCTTGCTTTATTATGCACAATTTTCTCTCCAATTATTATGTTTCTGAAAACAAATAATGTATTTAGACCACAAAGGCCTATCCTGAGAACCACCTGTTCTTCCCAAAACAATTCAGATCACTACTGACTACCCTGTTGCCCTGGACACAACTGCAACCTTCAACCTCACAGAGATAATTCGGCTGATGGCATGCCCTTGGGCAAGCAACCTCACTTCTCTGAGCCTCCGTTTCCTGATTTGTAAAAGAGGAATAATTATTTCCACTGTGCAGGATTGTTAGAAATATCAAATGGGTAGAGATGTGTGCTGGTTATTCTCCACTGCTGCCTGTCTCCACATCAGTTTTCCTCCCTTTTCTGTTCTGCTTCATGCCCTATGGACTCCATGTCCTAGGATCTCTTACCCTTGGACTTCTGGTTAGATTTTATATAACCAATGGGATTATATATTGGGAGGAAAGAGAGGTTGGGGTACTTATTCCTCACTCTCTCATTTCTTGGAGCCATGTTTCTGGCAGTATCTGTGTACCCCCACAATTACAGCTCCCTCCACTCAGCCTCTTCTTCACTTGGCTCTGCTAACACCACCCCCCTGCTTTTTTCTTAATCTCTAGATGGTAGTAATAATTTACCACTATTGCTAATCTCTGGCTGCCTCGCCACTCATTGTTGTTCTTATAATTCTGTCTATAACTCTGTATGTAGATGATACATACTTCTGTATATAGACTCTTCTTTTGAATCATCTTGGGTGAATTCTGTTTCCCTGCCCATACTTTGACTGATAAAAAAGAGTGACAAACATTTTGTGAACTGTAAAGGCTGTTGCAATGTTAACTTATTAAGGAAAAAGTTAGGACCAATTACAGCTAGCACCCACCCTCTCCCAACCCTTGCAACCTACACAGGCATGTGGAACTCCTAGCCTGAAGAACTGTGCCTCAGCTTCAGATGAGAGGGCCTTGGAGGGCATCTAGAGCTGAGATCCTCACCCTAGAAGCCTGGCAAGAGAACATAGGGCAGCATAGTGAGGCTACTTGGGAAGAAGTCTTGTGATTAACAAGGGCAAGGACAATAAACACAGTGCCCTGTCACAGAGGGAGATGCTTCCAATATCTGTTGATTTTTAAACCATTCAACTTTCAGGAAAAAAAAATCTTCAGTTTCCCACAGGTCAATTTGCTTTCAGGAGGAGCTGGACAGCTTGTTTCTTTTCAATGCAGTCTTAATACTTTTCTGGGAGTACTCTGACCTTTCATTCCAGTCTAAGTTTCAAATCCCATTTAGGCCTTAATAGTTAATTGTAGGGAGGGAGGCTTTGGATGTTGTCTGCCTCACAGCCCAATGACTATCCCCCTTACTAGTTCCCCAGTGCTCCTGGGACTCAAGGGGAAGTGGACATAATCAGAGCTTCATTCTGAAAAACTTCTCTTTCATCCATTAACCCATTAATTTTCTCACATCTACAACAACCTAGTAGGAAAGGCAGGGATTACTATTTGCATTTTATAGAAGATGAAATTTAGGCTCACAGGAGTGAGGTGTCTTGCACAAGATCACACCAAATAAAGGAATAAGGGATCCTGACTCTTTTGTTTATTCTTCTTCCAAAATAAACCCTATGTCTGTCTTCTTTTCACATTCACTACCACAACCACCTAGTCCAGGCCACCATCCCCTCTTACCTGGACTATTCATAATCTACCTGCTTCCCCCATACAATCTTCCAACCACTTTAATTCTCTTCATGGTAGCCTGGAGGATCTCGGTAAAACAAAAATCAGATCATGTCACCAACCTGCATAACCACTTCTTGGCTTAAAATTCCACGTAGAATAAATTCCACTTCCTGTGACATATATGGTCTAGTCCTGCTGACCTACCCACCTCATTTGCTCCCACTTCCCATTCACTTAAGCCACACTACCCTTTATTCTATTTCTGAAACATGTCAAGATCTTTCCCATCTCAGAGCCTTTGTACATGCTACTCTCTTCCTGGAGCACTCTTCTCTCCCTTCACTCACCTTCATGCCCCGAACCCCCTTTTCCTCCTGAAATACTCTGCTTACAGGTCACTTTTCTTCCTGTCACCCTATTATAATACCAGTTAGTTTCTATGACATGAAGTTACATAGGTTTCACGTGCCCAATTCTGTAATACATCATCTATACATCATGTTGTGTGTTCACCACCCAGAGTCAGTTCTCCTTCCACCATCATATATTTGATGCCTTTTACCCTCACCTACTACCCTCTTACCCTCCCCCCTTATCCTCTGGTAACTTCTAAACTATTGTCTGTGTCTATGAGTTTTTGTTTCTCATTTGCTTGTCTTGTTCCTTGGTTGTTTCAGTTTTATATACTACATATCAGTGAAATCATATGGTTCTCAACATTTTCTGTCTGACTTATTTCACTTAGCATAATAATCTCAAGATCCATCAATGTTGTTTCAAATGGCACTATTTCATCTTTTGTTATGGCAGAATAGTATTCCATTTAACAGTTTTAAAATTCTTTTACTTACTAGTGTGTCTTACCCCCACTACTATGAGAATTTTAACAAGGCAGGAACCATGCTTTACTTTATCCCCAATATATGGTACATAGTACCTGACAATATTTGTTGAATAAATGAATTAATGGATGAACATAAGACTCTAAACAAGGCAGGTCAATAACTTTGTAATGAGGAGTACTCTAAACAAGCCCTAATCTTTTAAAGGGAAGTAAAAGCAAAAATAAATGAATGGGACTACATCAAAATGAAAAGATTCTGCACAGCAAAAGAAAACATCTACAAAATAAGGAGGCAACCAACTGAATGAGAGAAGATTTTGCAAATAGTGCCTCTGATAAGGGGCTAACGTCCAAAATGTAAAAGGAACTCATGCCACTCAACAACAACAACAAAAAAAAAAAAAATTGAAAAATGGGCAGAGGCGATGTCATCAAAATGGCGGTGTGAGGTGAGCCTCTGTAAAGCTCCCCTAGAATTTACAACTAATTGAACAACAATAACTCCACAAAGGACTCCCTGCACAGCAGACAAGCAAGACGAAGAGGCCCACTACTGAATTCACCTAAAGGTGGGCGAATTGCACGAGCTGGGGAGGAAGGAAGGGAGAAGTGCAAAGACAGAGCTGCGCGTGAGCAAGACGCAGACCTAGCTCAGTGCTACAAGCTCACTGCATCCTGGAACTACCACAGCTGTGGGAGACGGAACAACTCAGACTGCTAGGGCTCCATCTAGCCACAGGGCTAAGGGGGAAGCATATAACATGGCTGACACCAACACTGACGGCAGAGACCTCAGAGAAACAACTGAGAGAAGGCTGAAAATGGTGGTGTAAGCCCTCACTGCTGAGCAGAGAACGGAAGTCTTAGGCACTGAGACTAGCCGCCCCCTCCCTACCCTCCCACCTGCCCGGTGCTAGAAGAGGAACAGTAGCAGAGTCAGATCAAAACAACATAATATTAGCTGTTCTGAGAAGTGTGGACCACAGACACAGATTCGCAGCCCAACTAGTTCCAGCAAAGGGAAAAGAGCTGAGGAAGCAGAACCAGGTGTGGTGGTGATCGCTGCCATTGCTCTGGGCACCTCTCACAACTCACCACGCCTCTGGTCCAACCTATCTAGGTGGATCCCTGCAGGAGTATACAGAACTGCTGAAACATACGGGCTCTGAACCTCATGCACGAAGAGCTTTGGAAATTCAAAAGCTCTCTGCATACCCACACGAACACTACCCTTTGACCCAGGCGAACTATTCACAGAGAAGAAGGCCACCTCCCAGGGAATCCCCTCATTGTGTGAGAAGCTGGAATAGTGCAGAGAAAACATAGCGCTGCCGTGTGAGAGAGAAAAACAAGTCAGCCGTCAGAGAAAAAAATAAAACATTCTACCAACAAGTATTTGAAAACAAAAAAAGACCTCTTCCTATCAACCTTTTGCAGAAGCCATTACTGTAGATGTCTAGGAAGAGAAATAATAAATCAGTAATTGCCATGAATAAGCAAGGCAACAAGACAGCTCAGAAAAAAAGTGAAAAGTCTCCAAAAAAAGAACTTAAAGATATGGAAATATGTGACTTTAACGACAGAGAATTCAAGATTGCAGTTCTGAAAAACCTCAACGAGATGTAAGAAAACACAGAAAAGCAATTTAATGAACCCAGAAACACAATCAAAGAACAACATGAGCATTTAACGAAAGAGATTTTAATTTTAAAAAGGAACCAAATAGAATTTTTGGAGTTTAAGAACTCAATAGATGAAATGAAGAATAAAATAGCCAGCTTAGGTAGTAGAGTTGACCAGATGGAGGAAAGAATCAATGACATCGAAGATATAAACCTGCACAATACACAGATGGAAGAAGAATGAGACTTGAGTCTTAAAAGAAATGAAAGAACTCTACAAGAACTTTCTGACTCCATCAAAAAGAGCCATATAAGAATAACGGTCATACCAGAAGGAGAAGAAAGAGGAAGGGAACAGAAAATATATTCAAACAAATCTTTGATGAGAACTTCCCAAACTTGTGGACAGAACTGGATCCTCGAATCCAGGAAGCAAATAGAACCCATAATTCCCTCAATCTCAACACGCCTTCTCCAAGGCACAATGTATTGAAGCTGTCTAAAATCAACGAAAAAGAAAGAAGCCTCAAGGCAGCCAGGGAAAAGAAGACGGTAGTCTACAAAGGAAAGCCCATTAGATTATCATCAGATTTTTCAGCAGAAACTCCACAAGCCAGGATGGAATGGAATCAAATATTCAAATTATTGAATAAGAAAAATTATGAGCCAAGGATGATATATCCAGCAAAGATATCCTCTGTATATGAAGGAGGAATAAAGACCTTTGCAGACATACAGAAGTTGAGGGAATTTTCTAATACACGACCAGCACTACAAGACATACTAAAGGAGGCTATTTGACCACCATCAACAGGGACAATTTGTGGCAACATAAAAAGGGGGAGAGTAAAAGCCTGAACCAGAATATGGGAATACAGAAAGTAAGTGTGCTGAAGAAAATGGAATACTCTAAATATCAAACTTTATTTTACATAAACTTAAGGGTAACCACTCAAAAAAAATCCAGAACTGAAACATACAGTGTAATAAAAGAAGAAACATAGGGAAACATCATAGAATACCACCACACAGAAATAATGGACAACAACAAGAAGGCAAAGAAACAATGGAGACACAGCCTTACCAGAAAACTAAAATAGAACGACAGGAAATCCTCACGAATCAATAAACACCCTAAATATAAACAGTCTCAACTCACCAATAAAAAGGCACAGGATAGCAGATTGGATCAAACAACTAAACCCAATCATATGCTGTCTCCAAGAGACACATATTAGCTACAAGGACAAGTGTCATGCGGGGCGTCCGGCAGGGTCTCAGCTCCTGCTCCCCACATAAGAACGCAGGACATGGTGAGGCCAAAAAGGAATACCCACGGAGCCATAGGTAGGGAAGTCAAATCACTATATTCTCACCAGCGGCATCCACCTCTCTGCAATCCGCTCTTTCTAGCCCCCATTTTTTCTGCTAGCATAGCCACAGCCGTTATATTAGTGGCCAATGGCTTATGGGTTACAGCTGACGGCCAACTAGCCACAGCTGCTGGCCATCTGATCACAGTTGATGGCCATTTACTACCCGAGCCAGCACCTTTCTACGTGAGGCCGAGAGCCTGGAAACTGCTTTTGGGGGCTTTGTCCCCACACTCCACCCCTATAGGGTCTCGCCTCAAAATCTATGTGACAAGTGTCTTCCGCGAGGGTCCCTGTGCGAGGAGCCTGGATGTGAATGTAATATCCTGGACACAGCCAGGCTCTCTGAGCACAGCCAGGGTTTCTCAGGGCACCACCAGTACTTCTGGGCACAGCCAGACTTCCTGGGCTTCTTAGGGTACCACTAGTCTCCCCAGGCACAGCCAGGGTTTCTCAGGGCACCACCCCAGTACTTCTGGGCACAGCCAGACTTCCTGGGCTTCTCAGGGTACCACCTGTTTCCCCGGGCACAGCCAGGGCCTCTCAGTGCACTGCCACTCTCTCTGGACACAGCCAGACTTCCTGGACTCAGCCAGGGCTCTCAGGGCACTGCCACTCTCTCTGGGCACAGCCAGACTTCCTGGACACAGCCAGGGCCTCTCAGGGCACTGCCACTCTCTCTGGGCACAGCCAGGTTTCTCAAGGCATTGCCACTCTCTCTGGGCACAGCCAGACTTCCTGGACTCAGCCAGGGCTCTCAGCGCACTGCCACTCTCTCTGGGCACAAACAGACTTCCTGGACACAGCCAGGGCCTCTCAGGGCACTGCCACTCTCTCTCTGGGCCTCTCGGGGCACTGTGCTGGAACAACAGCGGCGCATATCAAGGTGCTTACATATTATCAATGGTGGCCAATCAAGACACAAAAGCAAACATCCGCCAGTCCCACTACATGGTGGTATGTTCCCAAACAGTCAAGCACCCATTAAATCAGGGATAGAAGGCAATTCCTCATAGTCCATAGTCATTCGCGAGGGCTGTCCTGGGGGTGAGGGATGACCTTGACCTCACCCTCATCTCCCACGGAGGACTCAGCAAGCATTTCCTCTTGGGACTAAAAGTCCTGCATCCGGGCTGCCTCAGCAAGCACTTCCCAGCCCACAGGGCGGCAACAACCTTCGCTTTCTCCGCTTTCTCTGGCCTCTGCTGGTTGGGGAACCATCCACGTCTTTCCACCCCTCCACGGGAATCGAGCTCTTCGGCAGCTGCTCCTCCTGGTCTTCCTCAGACTGAACTTTCGTACACACAAACTGCTCAACTGCCCTTCGAAAAGCTTTGGCCGGCACCATATCCTGCCGACTACGCCATATGTCCTGCGGGGGACCCTGCTTGGTGGGCCATTTGTCACGCAAGGCTTCCGGTAGGGTCTCAGCTCCCGCTCGCCACATAAGAACGCAGGACATGGTGAGGTCAAAAAGGAACACCCACGGAGCCATACGTAGGGGAGTCAAATCACTATATTCTCACCAGCGGCATCCACCTCTCTGCAATCCGCTCTTGCTAGCCCCCATTTTTTCTGCTAGCATATCCACAGCCGTTATATTAGTGGCCACTGGCTTATGGGTTACAGCTGACGGCCAACTAGCCACAGCTGCTGGCCATCTGATCACAGTTGATGGCCATTTACTACCCGAGCCAGCACCTTTCTATGAGAGGCCGAGAGCATGGAAACTCCTTTTGGGGGCTTTGTCCCCACAACTAGCGTAGATTCATAGTGAAAGGGGGGAAATTGACACTGCAGGCAAATGGTACCCAGAGAAAATCAGGTGAAGCCATAATGATATGAGATGAAACAACTTCAGGGTGATAAAGATAACAAGAGAAAAAGACGGACATTTTGTAATGGTAAAGGGGACTATACAACAAGAAGATATAACAGTCATCAATATTTATGCCCCCAATCAGAGAGCACCAAAATATACCAAGCAACTACTAATAGAACTAAAAGGACAAATTGACCAAAACACAAATATAGTAGGGGACTTAAATACATCATTAATAGCTTTGGATATGTCATCCAAACAGAAAATAAATAATTAAATAGCAGCCCTTAATAACACGTTAGATGAAATGGACATAATTGACATATAGAGAGTACTTCATCCTAAAACATCAGACTATACATTTTTTTCTAGTGTACATGGAACATTCTCAAGGATAGACCATATATTGTGACATAAAATCAGCCTCAGAAAATTTAAGAAGATTGAAATCATACCAATCATATTCTCTGATCACAAGGCTTTGAAACTGGATATCAACTGCAAAAAGAAAGAAGGAAAAAACACAAATACATGGACATTAAACAACATACTTTTAAAGAACCACTGAGTCAAAGAAGAAATTAGAGGAGAGTTCAAAAGATACATAGAAACAAATGAAAATGAAAATACATCCTACCAAAATCTTTGGGATGCAGCGAAAGCAGTTTTAAGAGGGAAATTTATATCATTACAAGCCTATCTCAAGAAACAACAACAAAAAAAATCCCAAATAAATAACCTCATGTTACATCTTAAAGAACTAGAAAAAGAAGAACAAGTGAAACCCAAGGTCAGCAGACGAAAGGAAACAACAAAAATCAGACAAGAACTAAATGAAACAGAGAACAAAAAAAACAATGGAAAAAACTAATGTGACAAAGAGCTGATTCTTTGAAAAGATTAACAAAATTTACAAACCCTTGGCTAGACTCACTAAGATAAAAAGAGAGAAGACACTAATTAACAAAATCAGAAATGTAAAAGGGGAAGATATCACAGACACCACAGAAATACAAAGGATCATCCAAGAATACCATGAAGGACTATATGCCACCAAATTCAAGAACCAAGAAGAAATGGACAAGTTCTTAGAAACATATAGCCTTCCCAGGCTGAATCATGAAGAACTGGAAAATCTAAACAGGCCGATCACCAGTAACTAAATTGAATCAGTCATCCAAAACCTTCCCAAAAGCAAGAGTCGGGGACCAGATGGCTTCACTAGTGAATTCTACCAAACCTTCAAACAGGATCTAATACCAATCTTGCTCAAACTCTTCCAAAAAATTGAAGAAGAGTCCGAACTCCCTAACTCATTTTATGAGGCCAACATTACCCTGATACCAAAACCTGGTAAGGACAACACAAAAAAAGAAAACTGGAGACCAATATCTCTGATGAATAGAGATGCAAAAATCCTTTAAAAATCTTCTAGCAAATCGAATACAACAATACATTAAAAAGATTATTCATCATGACCAAATGGGTTTCCTCCCAGGGGCCCAAGAATGGTTCAACATATGCAAATCCATCAATGTGATACATTACATAAACAAAATATGGTCTAAAATCTCATGATTATATCAATTGATGCAGAAAAAGCATTTGATTAGATACAGCATCTATTTATGATTAAAACACTTACTAAAACAGGTATACAAGGAAAATACCTTAACATAATAAAGGGCATATATGACAAGCCCTCAGCTAATCTCATAATTAATGGTGAAAAACTGAAGTCCTTTGCACTACGTTCAGGAACATGACAGGGCTGTACCTTATCACCTCTGCTTTTCAACATACTGTTGGAAGTCCTTGCCAGAGCCATCAGGCAAGAGAAATAAATAAAAGGCATCCAAATTGGGAATGAAGAAGTTAAATTATCACTCTTTGCAGTGACATGATGCTATATATAGGAAACCCTAAAGACTTCACCAAAAAGCTATTAGAAACAATCAATAAATACAGTAAAGTTGCTGGCTACAAAATCAACGTACAAAAGTCCATTGCTTTCCTATATACCAACAATGAAATCTCAGAAAAAGAAATACAAAAAACAGTTCCTTTTGCAATTGAAGCACAAAGAATAAAATACTTAGGAATAAACTTAACCAAGGAAGTAAAGGACCTATATGCTGAAAACTATAAGACATTTTTGAAATACATTGAAGAAGACACAAAGAAATGGAAAGACATTCCGTGCTCATGGATTGGCAGGATCAACATAGTTAAAATGGCCATATTACCCAAAGCAATATACAGACTTAATGCAAATCCCATCAAAATCCCTATGGTATTTTTTAAAGTAATAGAACACAAATTCACCAGATTTGTTTGGAACCACAAAAGACCCCAAATAGCCAAAGCAATCTTAAGAAAAAGAACAATACTGGAGGTATCACACTCCCTGACTTAGGTTGTACTGCAGGGATACAATAATCAAAACAGCAGGGTATTGGCAACAAAACAGAAACATAGACCAATTAAATAGAATTGAGAATCCAGATATAAAACCACATAAATAAGCATAGATAATTTTTGACAAAGAAGCTAAAAACATACAATGGAGGAACGACAGCCTCTTCAATAAATGGTGCTGGGAGAATTGGATAGGCAGGTGCGAAAGAATGAAACTGGAATTCTATCTGTCACCATGTACCAAAATTAATTCAAAATGGATCAAAGACTTAAGCATAGACCTGACACAATAAACTGCATAGAAGAAAACATAGGTACTAAACTTATGGACCTTGGATTCAAAGAACATTTATGAATTTGACTCCAAAGGCAATGGAAGTAAAAGCTAAAATAAATGAATGGGACTATATCAAATTTAGAAGCTTCTGCTCAGTAAAAGAAACCATCGACAAAATAAAGAGACACCCAACTGAATGGGAGAAGATTTTTGCAAACAGTTCCTCCGATAAGGGTAGATACCCAGGAGAGGGATTACTGGTTCATACGGTAATTCTATTTGTAATATTCTGAGAAACCTACACGCAGCCTTCCACAGAAGCTGCACCAATCCGCATTCCCACGGAGAGTGTATGAGGGTTCCTTTTTCTCCACAACCTCTCCAACACTTGTTACTATTTGTCTTGTTGATGATAGCCATTCTGACTTGGGTGCGGTGATATCTCATTGTTGCTTTTATTTGAATTTCTCTGATGATTAGTGATGTTGAGCATTTTTTCATATGTCTATTTGCCATTTGTATATCCTCTTTGGAGAAATGTCTCTTCAGGTCCTCTGCCCATTTTTCAATTGATTTCTTTCTTTTTTGGTTGTTGAGTTTCATGAGTTCCTTGTATATTTTCGTTATTAGCCACTTATCAGTGGCAATGTTTGCAAAAATCTTCTTACATTCAGTTCGTTGCCTCTTTATTTTGTTGATGGTTTCTTTTGCTGTGCAGAAGCTTTTAAGTCTCATATTGTCCCATTCATTTATTTTAGCTTTTACTTCCATTGTCTTTAGAGTCAAATTCATAAAATTCTCCTTGAACTCAAGGTCCATAAGTTTATTACCTGTTTCCTTCTATGCAGTTTATTGTGTCAGGAATTATTCTGAAGTCTTTGATCCATTTTGAATTAATTTTGGTACATGGTGACAGATAGCAGTCCAGTTTCATTCTTTTGCACCTGCCTATCCAATTTTCCCAGCACCATTTATTGAAGAGGCTGTCTTTCCTCCATTGCATGTTTTTAGCTTCTTTGTCAAAAATTATCTGTACATATTTATGTGGTTTCATTTCTGAGTTCTCAATTCTATTCCATTGGTCTATGGGTCTGTTTTTCTGCCAATACCATGCTGTTTTGATTATTGTATCCCTGTAGTCCAAGCTAAAGTCAGGGAGTGTGATACCTCCAGTATTGTTCTTTTTCTTAAGATTGCTTTGGCTATTCGGTGTCTTTTGTGGTTCCAAACATATCTGATGAATTTTCATATATTTCTTTAAAAAATGCCATTGGATTTTTGATGGGATTTGCATTATTGTTTCTTGTATTTCTTTTTCTGAGATTTCATTGTTAGTACATAGGAATGCAATGGACTTTTGTACGTTGATTTTGTAGCCAGCTACTTTACTGTATTTATTGATTGTTTCTAATAGCTTTTTGGTGGAGTCTTTAGGGTTTTCTACATATAGCATCATGTCATCTGAAAAGAGTGACAATTTAACTTCTTCATTCCCAATTTGGATGCCTTTTATTTTTTTCTCTTGCCTGATAGCTCTGGCGAGGACTTCATCTTTCCTTTACGCCGAATAGTATTCCATTGTGTATATGTACCACAACTTCTTTATCTGTTGAAAAGCAGAGGTGATAAGGGACAACCTTGTCGTGTTCCTGAACGTAGAGCAGAGGGGTTCAGCTTTTCACCATTAATTATGATATTAGCTGAGGGCTTGTAGTATATGGCCTTTATTATGTTGAGGTATTTTCCTTCTATACCAATTTTAGTAAGTGTTTTAATCATAAATGATTGTTGTATCTTATCAAATGCTTTATCTGCATCAATTGATAGAATCATATAATTTTTGTCCTTTATTTTGTTTATGTGATGTATCACATTGATGGATTTGCGAATGTTGGACTATCCTTGCGCCCTGGGGATGAACCCCACTTGGTCGTGATGAATAATCTTTTTAATGCATTGTTGTATTCGATTTGCTAGAATTTTGTTTAGGATTTTAGCATCTGTATTCATCAGAGATATAGGTCTGTAGTTTTCTTTTTTTGTGTTGTCCTTACCAGGTTTTGGTATCAGGGTAATGTTGGCCTCATAAAATGAGTTAGGGAGTACTGACTCTTCTTCAATTTTTTGGAAGAGTTTGAGCAGGATTGGTATTAGATCCTCTTTGAAGGTTTGGTAGAATTCACTGGTGAAGCCATCTGGTCCAGGACTTTTGATTTTGGGAAGGTTTTTGAAGACTGATTCAATTTCGTTACTGGTGATCGGCCTGTTTAGATTTTCCAGTTCTTCATGATTCAGCCTTGGAAGGCTATATGTTTCTAAGAACTTGTCCATTTCTTCTAAGTTACTAAATTTGGTGGCATATAGTCCTTCATAGTATTCTTGGATAATCCTTTGTATTTCTGTGGTGTCCATGAAAACTTCCCCTTTTTCATTTCTGATTTTGTTAATTAGTGTCTTCTCTCTTTCTATCTTAGTGAGTCTAGCCAAGGTTTTGTCAATTTTGTTAATCTTTTCAAAGAACCACCTCTTTGTCACATGAATTTTTCCTATATTCTTTTTGTTCTCTATTTCATTTAGTTCTGCTCTGATTTTTGTTATTTCCTTTCTTCTGCTGACCTTGTTTTCACTTGTTCTTCTTTTTCTAATACTTTAAGGTGTAACATGAGGTTATTTCATTGGGATTTTTCTTGTTTCTTGAGATAGGCCTGTAATGATATAAATTTCCCTCTTAAACTGCTTTCGCTGCATCCCAAAAATTTTGGTAGGATGTATTTTCATTGTCATTTGTTTCTATGTATCTTTTGAGCTCTCCTCTAATTTTTTCTTTGACCCAGTTGTTCTTTAAAAGTATGTTGTTTAATGTCCATGTATTTGTGGTTTTTCCTGCTTTCTTTTTGCAGTTGATATCTAATTTCAGAGCTTTGTGATCAGAGAATATGCTTGGTATGATTTCAGTTTTCTTAAATTTGCTGAGGCTGATTTATGTCCCAATGTATGGTCTATCCTTGAGAATGTTCCATGTACACTAGAAAAGAATGTATAGTCTGATGTTTTAGGATGAAGTGCTCTATATATGTCAATCATGTCCATTTCATCTAATGTGTCATTTGGGGCTGCTATTTCGTTATTTATCTTCTGTTTGGATGATCTATCCATAGCTGTCAATGATGTATTTAAGTCCCCTAGTATAATTGTGTTTTGGTCAATTTCTCCCTTTAGTTCTGTTAGTAGTTGCTTGGTATATTTTGGTGCTCCCTGATTGGGGGCATAAATATTGATGACTGTTATGTCTTCTTGTTGTATAGTCCCCTTTACCATTATGAAATGTCCATCTTTGTCTCTTGTTATCTTTTTCACCCTGAAGTCTGTTTCATCGGAAATCATTATGGATACACCTGATTTTCCCTGGGTACCATTTGCTTGGAGTGTCAATTTCCACCCTTTCACTTTGAGTCTATGCTTGTCCTTGTAGCTGAGATGTGTCTCTTGTAGGCAGCATATGGTTGGGTTTAGTTTTTTGATCCAATCTGCTACTCTGTGTCTCTTTATTGGTGAGTTCAGTCCATTTACATTTAGGGTGATTATTGATATGTGAGAATTTCCTGTCATTCTGTCTTTAGTTTTCTGGTAAGGCTGTGTCTCCATTGTTTCTTTGCCTTTTTGTTGTTGTCTATTATTTCTGTGTGGTGGTATTCTATGATGTTTCCCTCTGTTTCTTCTTTTATTACAGTATATTTTTCAGTTCTGGATGATTTTTGAGTGGTTAACCTTAAGTTTATGTAAGAGAAAGTTTGATATTTAGAGTATTCCAGTTTCTTCAGTACGCTTACTTTCTCTATTCCCATATTCCAGTTCAGGCCTTTACGCTCCCCCTTTTTATGTCTCGGTTGCCACAAGTTGTCCCTGTTGATGGTGGTCGAATAGCCTCCTTTAGTATTTCTTCTAGTGCATGTCGTGTAGTAGAAAATTCCCTCAGCTTCTGGTTGTCTGGAAAGGTCTTTATTCCTTTTTCATATCTAAAGGAGATCTTTGCTGGATATATTATTCTTGGCTCATAATTTCTCTCTTTCAATAGTTTGAAAATTTGGTTCCATTCCCTCCTAGCTTGTAGAGTTTCTGCTGAAAAATCTGATGATGATCTAATGGGCTTTCCATTGTAAGTTACCGTCTTCTTTTCCCTGGCTGTCTTGAGGATTCTTTCTTTGTCATTGATTTTAGACAGCTTCAATACAATGTGCCTTGGAGAAGGCGTGTTGAGATTGAGGTAATTAGGTGTTCTATTTGCTTCCTGGATTCGAGGATCTGGTTCTTTCCACAAGTTTGGGAAGTTCTCATCGACGATTTGTTTGAATATATTCTCTGTTCCCTTCCCTCTTTTTTCTCCTTCTGGTATGCCCATTATTTTTATATTGCTCTTTCTGATGGAGTCAGAAAGTTCTTGTAGAGTTCTTTCATTTCTTTTAAGTCTCAAGTCTCTTTGTTCGTCCATCTGTGTAATTTCTAGGTTCCTATCTTCGATGTCACTGATTCTTTCCTCCATCTGGTCAACTCTACTACCTAAGCTGGATATTTTATTGTTAATTTCTTCTATTGAGTTCTAATCTCCAGAAATTTTATTTGGTTCGTTTTCAAAATTTGAATGTCTTTTGTAAAATGCTCATGGTGTTCTTTGATGGTGTTTCTGAGTTCATTAAACTGCCTTTCTGTGTTTTCTTGCATCTCGTTCAGTTTTTTCAGAATTGCAATCTTCAATTCTGTCATTTAAATCACATATTTCCATATCTCTAAGTTCCTTTTCTGGAGACTTTTCACTTTCTTTCTGAGCTATCTTGTTGCCTTGGTTATTCATGGAAATCACTGATTTATTATTTCTCTTCCTAGACATCTACAGGAGAGGCTTCTACAACTGGTTGATAGGTATGCGAAGAGCTTCTGTAGTTCCAAAGCTCTTTCTGCACAAGATTCAGAGCCCGTATGTTTCAGCACTTCTGTTTACTCCTGCAGGGATCCGCCCAGATAGGTGGGGCCAGGGGCGGGGTGAGTTGTGAGAGGTCGCCCAGAGCAATGTTGGCGACCACCATCACAGCCAGTCCTGCTTCCACAGCTCCCTCCCCTTTGCCAGAACTAGTTGAGCTGCGAATCTGTGTCTGCCGTCTACAGTTCTCAGAGCAGCAAATATTCTGTCCTGTGATCTGACACTGCTACTTTATCGCTTCTAGCACCGTGCAGGTGGGGGCGGGGCGAGCTCTGGGAGGGTAGGGAGGGGCGGCTAATCTCTGTGCCTAAGGCTTCCGTTCTCCGCTCGGCAGTGAGGGCTTAAACCACCGATTTCAGCCCTCTATCCTCAGTCTTTGCTCCAAGATATGCCGTGAGCGAGCGTTGGGTTCAGGGGTGTTGTATGCTGCCCCCTCAGCCCTGCGGGCTGTAAGCGGAGCCCTAGCAGTCCAAGTCTTTCCCTCTCTCGCTGCTGCAGCTGCAATAGTTCCGGGATGCAGTGAGCATGGAGCACTGAGCTAGGTCTGCGTCCTGTGCCCGCACGGCTCCGTCTCCGCACTTCTCCTCTCCCTCCTACCCTTGCTCGCCTGATTCACCCACCTGGAGGTGAATTCAGTAGTGGGACTCTTCCTCTTGCCTGTCTGCTGTGCAGAGAGTCCTCTGTGGAGTTATTGTTGTCTGATTCGTTGTAAATTCCAGGGGAGCTCTACAGAGGCTCACCTCACGTCGCCATTTTTCCCCCTTCTCTTGCTTTTCAAAAGCATGCCATTTACATTTAAGGTGATTATTCATATGTGAGGATTTCCTGTCATTCTATGTTTTTTTTTTTTTTTTCTGTTAAGGCTGTATCTCTTCTGTTTCTTGCCTATTTGTTGTTGTCTATTAGGTCTGTTTGTGGTATTGTACGATATTTCCCTCTGTTTCTTCTTTTGTTGCAGTATATATTTCAGTTCTGGATTTTTTTGAGTGCTTACCCTTAAGTTTATGTAAAAGAAAGTTTGATATTTAGAGTATTCCATTTTCTTCATCACGCTTACGTTCTCCGTTCCCATATTCCGGTTCAGGTCTTTACTCTCCTCCTTTTTTATCTTTTGGTTGTCACAAATAGTTCCTGTTGATGGTGGTCAAATAGCCTCCTTTAGTATTTTTTGTAGTGCAGTTCGTGTATTAGAAAATTCCCTCAGCTTCTGAATGTCTCAAAAGTTCTTTATTCCTCCTTCATGTCTGAAGAATATCTTTGCTGGATATATTATTCTTGGCTCATAATTTCTCTCTTTCAATAGTTTGACAACCCAATTGAAAAATGGGCAGAGGACCTGAAGAGACAATTCTCCAAAGAGGTCATACAAATGGCAAATAGACATATGAAAAAATGCTCAATATCACTAATCATCGGAGAAATGAAAACAAAAACCACAATGAGATCTCACCTCACCCCAGACCGAATGGCTGTCATCAACGAGACAAATAGTAAAAAGTGTTGGAGAGGCTGTGGAGAAAAAGGAACCCTCCTCCACTATTGGTGGGAATGCAGACTGGTGCACCTATTTTGGAAGGCAGTGTGGAGGTTCCTCAAAAAATTACGCATAGAATTACCACATGACCCAGCAATTGTTTTCCTGGGTATCTACCAAAAAATTTGAAATCATTTATACATAAAGACACGTGTGCTCCAATGTTCAGTGCAGCTTTTTTTATGGTGGCCAAGACATGGAAACAACTAAAATGTCCTTCGATAGACGAATGGATAAAGAAGTTGTGGTGTATATACACAATGGAATACTATTCGGCGGTAAGAAAAGATGATATAGGAACATTTGTGACAACATGGATGGATCTTGAGAGTATAATGGTAAGCGAAATAAGTCAGACAGAAAAAGCAGAGAACCCTATGATTTCACTGATATGTGGTATATAAACCAAAAACAAAACAAACATATGAGAAACAAAAACTCATAGACACAGACAATAGTTTAGTGGTTACCAGAGGGTAAGGGCAGTGTGGGGAGGGAAATGAGGCTAATGGGTTCAAATATACGGTGATGGAAGGAGAACTGACTCTGGGTGGTGAACACACAATGGGATTTATAGATAATGTGATACAGAATTGTACACCTGAAATCTATGTAAGTTTACTAACAATTGTTACCCGAATAAATAAATAAATAAAAAATGTTCTTAACACACACACACACACACAAAAATAACAGTTTGAATATTTGGTTCCACTCCCTCCTGGCTTGGAGAGTTTGTGCTGAAAAATCAGATGATAATCTAATGGGCTTTCCTTTGTAGGTTACCGTCTTCTTTTCCCTGGCTGCCTTGAGGATTCTTCCTTCGTTGTTGATTTTAGACAGCTTCAATACAATGTGCCTTGGAGAAGGCCTGTTGGGATTGAGGTAATTAGGTGTTCTATTTGCTTCTTGGATTCAAGGATCCAGTTCTGTCCACAAGTTTGGGAAGTTCTCATCGACAATTTGTTTGACTATATTCTCTGTTCCCTTCTCTCTTTCTTCCTCTTCTGTTATGCCCATTATTCTTATATTGCTCTTTTTGATGTTGTCAGAAAGTTCTTGTAGAGTTCTTTCATTTCTTTTAAGTCTCAAGTCTCTTTGTTCGTCCATCTGTGTAATTTCCAGGTTTCTATCTTCGATGTCACTGATTCTTTCCTCCATCTGGTTAACTCTACTACCTAAGCTGGTTATTTCATTCTTAATTTTTTCTTTGTGTTCTTAATCTCCAGAAATTCTATTTGGTTCCTTTTTTAAAATTTCAATCTCTTTCATAAAATTCTCATGTTGTTCTTTGATTGTGTTTCTGAGTTCATTAAACTGCCTTTCTGTGTTTTCTTGCATCTTGCTGAGTTTTTTCAGAACTGCAATCTTGAATTCTCTGTCATTTAAGTCACATATTTCCATATCTTTAAGTTCCTTTTCTGGAGACTTTTCACTTTCTTTCTGAGGTGTCTTGTCGCCTTGCTTATTCATGGTAATTACTGATTTATTATTTCTCTTCCTAGACATCTACAGGAGTGACTTCTGCAGCAGGTTGATAGGAAGAGGTCTTTCTTTTGCTTTCCAGTATTTGTTGGTAGTATGTTTTATTTTGTGTCCCTCTGCTGCCTTTTTTTTTTCTCTCTCACACTGTAGTGCTATATTTTCTCTGCATTTTCCCATCTTTTCACACAATGGGGGGATTCTCCAGGAGACTGGCTTCTCCTTTTTTAATAGTTCTCGTGGGTCACAGAGCGCAGTGTCTATGTTGGTATGCTGAGAGCTTTTGAAGTTCCAAAGCTGTTCCTACACCAGATTCAGAGTCTGTATGTTTCAGCAGTTCTGTTTACTTCTTCAGGGATCTGCCCAGATAGGTTTTGCCAGGGGCAAAGTGAGTTGTGAGAGGTGGCCCAGAGCAATGGCGGCGACCTCCACCACAGCCGGTCCTGCTTCCATAGCTCCCTCCACTTTGCCTGAATTAGTTGGGCTCCGAATCTGTGTCTGTTGTCCATAGTTCTCAGAACAGCAAATATTTTGTTCTTTTGATCTAACACTGTTACTGTTCTGCTTCTCACACCGGGCAGGTGGGGGTGGGGTGAGCTCTGGGAGGGTTCAGAGGGGCGGCTAGTCTCAGTGCCTAAGGCTTCTATTCTCTCCTTGGCAATTTCAGCTTAAACCACCATTTTCAACCTTCTTCCCTCAGTCTTTTCTCCGAAGTCTCTGCCGTGATAGTTGGGTTCAGCCATGTTATATGCTGTCCCCTCAGCCCTGTGGGCCATAAGCCGAGCCCTAGCAGTTCGACCTCTTCTCTCTCCCGTAGCTTCGGTAGTTCCAGGATGCAGCGAGCTCGGAGCACTGAGCTAGGTCTGCGTCCTGCGCCTGTGTGGCTCTGCACTTCTCCGTCTCTGCACTTCTCCCTTCCTTCCTCCCCAGCTCTGGCGATTCACCCACCTTTAGGTGAATTCAGTAGTGGGGTTGTATGTCTGCTGTGCACGGAGTCCTCTGTGGAGTTATTGTTGTTCGATTAGTTGTAAATTCCAGGGGAGCTTTACAGAGGCTCACCTCACACCGCCATTTTGCTGGCATCTCCCCCTGATTTTATATACTGTCTGTGGGGACTGAGCCGGACTATTGCTTATCTCTGCCCCTCCTACCAGTCCCAAGGTGGCTTCTTATATATGTGGTTAGTTGTAGGCCTTCTAATTGCTAGACTTCAAGCAATTCTTAATGATGGTCATTCTGTAGTTTAATTGTAATTTTTATGTGATAATGAGAGGAAGTGAACACAGTGTTTCCCTACCCTGTCATCTTGACCAGAAAATCAGCCCTATATTCCTTTTGATTGGAGAATTTTATCAATTCATATTTTAAGTAATTATTAATAGGTAAAAACAATCTAAAGTAATCCTGTTAATTGTTATCTGACTCTTTCGTATTTTCCTTTTACTTTCTTCTTTTCCTTTTATTTTCTTCCTTTTGGGTTGATATTTTTCCATCTTGGTATGCTTTGATTTCATTCTCTTTATTTGTATCTACTGTATAGGCTTTTGCTTTATAGATACCATGAGGCATATATAAAACATCTTATGGGTATTAGTCTATTTTAGGCTGATAACAACTTAAGTTCAATTGCATACAAAAAAAAATCTACCCTTTAACTACCCTCTTCATAATTTCTGTTTTTGATATTATAATTTACCTGTTTACATTGTTTATCCATTAACAAATGATTATAGCTATAGTTATTTTTAATACTTTTCCCTTAAACCCTGATACTAGGGTTAAGTGATCCATATTACAGTATTAGAATTTCTAAATTTCATTATAAATTTAGATTTATTAGCTTTTATATATTTTACTTTCTTTTTACTAATTAGCATCCTTTCCTCTCAGCTTGAAGAACTTTCATCATTTCTTGTAAGGCAGGTCCAGCAGTGATAAACTCAAGTTTTGTTTGTATATGTTTTCTCTCTCTTTCATTTCTTCTTTTTCTCTTACTTTTTTATTATTGACAAGTTTGTTTATTTCACATATTAGGGATCATACACTTCACCAGTTTCGTATCCTTTCTTTTTCTCTTTTCATGTAGAAATAACTTCAAACTTAAACAAAGTTTGCAAAAACTGTACAATTTTTTTTAATTAAGTGTATTGTGTTGATATTGACTAGTAAAATTATATAGGTTTCAAGTGTACAGTTCTATAATACATCTTCTATATATTGCATTGTGTACTCACTACCTAGGTCAGTACTCATTCCATCACCATATTTTTGACCCCCTTTACTCTCTCCTAACACCCCTCTCCCTCCATACCCTTTGGTAACCACAAAACTGTTTTCTGTTTCTATAAGTTTTGAATTATTTGTTTGTCTTGTTCATTTGTTGCTTTTAGATTTATATCCCACATATGAGTGAAGTCAGATGATTCTCAACTTTTACCGTCTGACTTATTTCATTTAGCATGATAATCTCAACATCCTTTTATGTTGTCACAAATGGCAGTATTTCATGTTTTCTTATGCCCAAGTAATATTCCATTGTATATATGTACCACATCTTTTTGTTGTTGTTGTTCATTATCATGGCCTGGAATTGCACTTTTTTAAAAAATTAGATTCAGATGAACAAGACAAAGTAATACTTCCAGTCATCTATTGAATAATACTTTGGTTGGCAAAGTATTATTTATGCAGTCATCTATTGAATAATACTTTGGTTGTTTCCATGTCTTGGCCACCTTGAATAATGCTGCAATAAACAAAGAGGCACATACATCTTTATGGATGTTTTCAGATTTTGGGGGTAAATACCCAAAAGAAGGATTGCTGTATCACATGGTAATTCTATTCTTATATTTTTGAGGAACTTCCATAATGTTTTCCATAGTTGTTGTACCAATTTGTATTCCCACTAGCAGTGTATGAAGGGTTTTTTTCCACAACCTGTCCAACACTTGCTATTAATTGTCTTGCTGATAATAACCATTCTAACAGATGTGAGGTGGTATATTATTGTCATATTGATTTACATTTCCCTAATAGCTAGTGACATTGAGCATTTTTTCATACATCTGTTGGCCATTTGTACATCTTCTTGAGAGAAGTTCAAGTCCTCTGCCCATTTTGTTAATTGGAGTGTTTGTTTTTTTTGTTGTTGTGTTGTGTGAGTTTTATATATTTTTAATATTATCCCCTCATTGGAGGTGTTGTTCACAAATATCTTCTCCCATTCAGTTGGTTGCCTCTTTGTTTTGTTGATGGTTTCTTTTGCTGTGCAGAAGCTTTTTAGTTTGATATTGTCTCATTCATTTATTTTTGCTTTTACTTCTCTTAGTTTTGAGGTCAAATTAATACAATCCTCCCTAAACCTAAGGTTTATAACTTAAGTACCTATGCTTTCTTCTATGAAATTTATCGTTTCAGATCTTATATTTAGGTCTTTCATCCATTCTGAATTAATTTTGGTATGTGGTAACAGAAAGCAGTCTAATTTCACTCTTTTGCATGTGGCTTTCCAATTTTCCCAGCACTATTTATTGCAGAGGCTTTCTTTTCTCCATTGTATGTTTTTGGCTCCTTTTTCGAAAATTACCTGCCCATATATGTGGGTTTTTTTCTGGGTTCTCAATTCTATTTCATTGGTCTGTGTGTCTGTTGTTCTGCCAATATCATCCTGTTGTGATTCTTGTCACTTTGTAGTATAATTAGAAGTCAGAGTGTGTGATACTTCCTGCTTTGTTCTCTTTTATCAGGATTGCTTTTGCTATTTGTGGTCTTCTGTGATTACATACAAATCTGAAAGTTAAACATGTTGACAATAGAAGCCTTTCTATACTTTTTCCAGAAGGTGGTGCTATATAACAAATTTTTGATTTCTTTTACCAGAGGTTGTTCTGGGCTAGTGTGCTAATGTTGCAATCATGTTTTAAAAAAACAACAAAAAACAAAACAAAACAAAACAAAAAACTGGTGTTTAGAAAGTGTGTCAGAGGAGGGGAGTGTGCTTGTGAAAGAGTGGGTGAATGTGTGTGCCTGCCTGGAGCTTTTGGAGTGCCCAAATCCCTGGTAGAGGAATTCTCAAGGGGGGAAGTCCCAGAAATTGGACCACTTGCCATAATCTGAGGTCATCTAGCAAGAAACACTTCCATTTAGTAATTTGCCTTTCTCTCCTTCTTTTAACTTCCCAAGACAGCACGTTCCACCTTCAGCACGTTCAGATGAGCAGAACCCCATTCACCTTCTTCACCCGCTACCTCTTCTGACACTGCCACACTGCCACCTCTGCCTCTGGCACCAACACTCCCCTGGATTCACAGCTTCCTCCAAGGTCTAATCCACCCACTTTCAGATGCACAGATGGAAGGGCCTATTGAATATCCTGGTGTGCTGAGCAAAGGCACTTCTGATTATTTGTCAATGTCAAGATAGTTGTAAATCAAAAAGAAGGAATAAAACAAGGAATAACTCACTCTGCAATAATGCTGAAATGATTGCCCTCTTATTTCTTTTTTATCATTTTTTATTAGTTTCATGTGTACAAAGCAACATAATAGTTAGACATTTAAACCTCTCATAAAGTGATAACCCACACCCCAAGCTACTACCCCTCTGATATATAGCTGTTACAATACCATTGAATATCTTCCCTATGTTGTACTCCACATCCTGTGACCATATATACCTATATATTTGGTTATAGTTGACATTCAGTATTAGTCTACTTCAGCTTCAGATATATAGCACATTGGTCAGGCATTTACACAGTGTATGACGTCATCTCTCTGATAAGTTCAGTGCCCATCTGGCACATTATATGATCTTTACAACATTGTTGATTATATTCTCCATACTGTATTAACTACCAATTTGTATTTCTTAATACCTTCACCTTTTTCACCCTGTCCCTAACCCCATTCCCATCTATCCCTTGATAGATCTAGTACCTATCTGGCACTATACCTAGTTATTACAATATTATTGAGTATATTCCTTATGCTACACTCTACACCCTCATGACTACTGTATAACAACCAATTTGTACCTTCCTCTCTCACTCATCCTTAACCCCCTTCCTATCTTAAAGAAGTCCCTCTAAGATTCCCTGTAATACTGGTTTGGTGGTGATGAACTCCTTCAGCTTTTTCTAGTCTGGGAAGCTCTTTATCTGTCCTTCAATTCTAAATTACAGACTTGCTGGGTAGAATAATCTTGGTTGTATGTCGTTGCTTTTCATCACTTAGAATATTTCCTGCCACTCCCTTCTTGCCTGCAAAGTTTTTGTTGAGAAATCAGCTGACAATTTTATGGGGGCTTCCTTGTAGGTAACTAAATGATTTTCTCTTGCTTCTTTTAAGAGTCTCTCTTTGTATTTAAACTTTGGCTTTTAATTACGCTGTGTCTCAGTGTTGGCCTCTTTGGGTTCATCTTGTTTGGGACTCTATGTGCTTCATGGGCTTGAATGTCTATTTCACTCACCAGGCTAGGGAGGTTGTCTGTCATTATTTCTTCAAATGTGTTTTCAATTCCTTGCTTTCTCTCTTCTCCTTCTGGTACCCCTATAATGCGAATGTTAGTATACTTGATATTGTCCCAGAGACCCCTTAAACTTTCTTCAGCTTTTTGGATTCTTTTCTCTTTATGATGTTCTGGTTGGGTGTTTTCTACTACCTTGTCTTGTACATCACTGGTTTGATACTCAGTTTCATCTAATCTACCGTGGATGCACTGTAACATATTCTTCATTTCTATTATTGTATTCTTTATTTCTGACTCTTTCTTTTTTATGGTTTTCATCTCCATTTTTATGCCTCCTATCTCTCAGTTGAAGTTCTCCCCGAGATCATTGAGCATTCTTTTTTTTTTTGATTATTATTATTTTTTTTATTAAATTTATTGGGGTGACAATTGTTAGTAAATTTACATAGATTTCAGGTGTACAATTCTGTATTACATCGTCTATAAATCCCATTGTGTGTTCACCACCCAGAGTCAGTTCTCCTTCCATCACCATATATTTGATCCCCTTTACCCTCATCACCCACCCCCCACCCCCTTACCCTATGGTAACCACTAAATTATTGTCTGTGTCTATGAGTATTTCTTTCTCATTTGTTTGTCTTATTCTTTTTGGTTTATATACCACATATCAGTGAAATCATAGGGTTCTCTGCTTTGTCTGTCTGACTTATTTCACTTAGCATTATACTCTCAAGATCCATCCATGTTGTCACAAATGCTCCTATATCATCTTTCCTTAACGCGGAATAGTATTCCATTGTGTATATATACCACAACTTCTTTATCCATTCATCTATTGAAGGACATTTTGGTTGTTTCCACGTCTTGGCCACCGTAAACAAAGCTGCAATGAACATTGGAGTACACGTGTCCATTGAGCATTCTTATAACCAGTATTTGGAACTTTATGTCTGATACATTGCTTATCTCCATTTCACTTAGTTCTTTTTCTGGAGCTTTGTTCTATTCCTTTATTTGGGACATGTTTCTTTATCTCCCCATTTTATCTGTCTCCCTGTGTTTGTTTCTGTATTAGGTAGGGCTGCTATGTGTTCCATTCTTAGTAGAATGGCCTTAGGTAATAGGTGTGCTATGGGACTCAGTGGCACAGTATTTCTCATCACCTGAGCCACACACTCCAGGTGTGTCCCTTGTGTGGGTTGTGTGTGCCCTCCTCTTGTAGCTGAGCCTTGGTTGATAACTGCACATCGATGTGAGGGACTGATCCTTGGGCTCACTTGTTGTGAAGACTGTCCTTGACTACAGTGGTTGTTGTGCAGGGGCTGACCCAATGGCTCCAGCTTGTTTACAAGCTGACCACTGGGGACACCAGCCCCAGGACTACCTTGGAGGGGATTTGCTGTAGGCCGACTTCAGCTACAGCCTGTGCCCCACCTGGGACCACCCATTGGGAGCCCAGAAAGAAATCTGCAGATCGCTGCCACGGTGGCTGCCACCCATGCTGTGCTTGGAAGTACCTTGAGAGGTCAAGCCGTGAACCTAGGCCAGCTGCCACTTGTGCCAGCTTAGGAGTGCTCAGCCAGAGACTCAGAACATGCTCAAGCCATATGCTGCTTGTCTGGATTCAAGGAACCTTTGAGAGACTAGGAAAGTCTGCAGCTAGAGCCAAGGCAGGCAGTTTGTATGAAAAAGCTACGGGAAGCAGCCTGGGTGTGCCCAAAAGTTGGGTGGGGCCAGGTCTAAAATTGCCAAAGCATGGCAAACTAACTGCAGACACTCAGATATGGCAGCCGCCTGTGTTCGCTTACACCAGGAAGGAGGGAGGTGCACTCAACAAAGAAACAATGGCCTCTGGTAGCTCACCTGTCCAGGAGAAAGCCATCTCTTCAGCTCCTGTCCAAGCCAGACAACTCAATTCCCCGTCATTTGTCCCTGCCACTTTTTCAGTTGCTGCCCCAGCACTGGAGCTCAGATAGAGTGATTCCATTGGTGGGTAAGTCTGTGCACAGTCCCTTTAAGAGGAACACCGGGAGAGCCGTTGTACTCAGTCTCACTCAGTCACAATCTCCACTGGTTTTGACAGCCAGAAATCATGGGGACTTGTCTCCCTGGCACTGGAACCCTGGGCTGGAATGATGCTGGGATCTCTTGCCCTCTAGGGGATGGGGAGGGACCCCCACAGCCAAAATAGCCCTCCCAATCTTTCATGGTCACACATGCTTGTGAGACCAGCCCGTTACACTTCCGCATCTCTGCCCTTCCTACCAGTCTGGAGGTGGCTACCTCTGTATGTCCTTAGTTGAAAGGCTTCAGTTCAGCTTGATAAGAAAGGACTTATTTCAGCTATTTTGCTATTTGTTTACAGTACATCTTATACCCTATTTGCCTTTTAATCCTCCATTATTGTCTTCCTTTGCATTTTTTCTAGTGAACTATTTTTATTAGTTTTTCATTTTCTTTTGCTTATATTTTTTATGTCTTTTCTTGTGGTTACAATACGGATTATATTTAGTATCCTAAATTTATAACAATCTACTTTTAATTGATACCAAATTAACTTCAATAACATATAAAACTACAAAACTTCTGCGGTTATAAAGCTCCATCTTATGCACCTTTTATGTTATGATTGTTAATAAATTGCATCTTTATATAACGTGTGATCAATAACATATATTTATATTTATTTTATATGCATTTGTCTTTTAAATTTTGTAAGATTTTTTAAAAATGAAATTATAACTCAAAATACAATAACATTTACCCATGTATTTATCTGTACCAGAGGTATTTCTTTTAAAATATAGCCTTGAGTTACAGCCTAGTGTCCTTTCATATCAACCTGAAGAACTCTCATCAGCATTTCTTGTAGAGCAGATGTAATGGTAATAATCTCCTTCAGCTTTTGTTTATCTGGAAAATTTTAATTTATCTCTTTCATTTTTGAAGTTTTGCTGTGTATAGAATTCTTGTCGTACACTTATTTTTCTTTCAGTATTTAAATATGTCATTCCCTGTCTTCTAGATTCCTAGATTTCTATGGAGAAATTGGCTGATAATCTTCTCAAGGATCCCTTTTATAGGATGAGTGGCTTCTCTCTTTCCACTTTCCAGAGTGTTTCTTTGTCTTCATCTTTTGGCAGTTTAACTACAATGTGTCCCCATATGGGTCTATTTCAGTTTATCCTTTTTGGAGTACATTGAATTGCTTGCTTTCATAGACTCAATTCTGTCATCAAATTGGTCCAAATTTTGGCTATTATTTGTTCAAATAGTGTTTTTGCCTCTTTCTGTCCTTTCTCCTTTTTTGACCCTTATAATGCATATGTTTGTCTGCTTGATGGGGTCCATATATCTTTTAGGCTCTGATCATTTTTTTCTTTATTTCGTTCTGTTCTTCAGACTCAATAATTTCAATCATCATATCTCCAAGTCTAAAGATGTCTTTATTCTACTAGCTCAGATCTGCTTCTGAACACTTTTAGAAATTTTTTCTTTTCATTTATCTTACTTTTCAGCTCCAGAATGTATATTTTATTCTTTTTATAATATTTATCATTTTATTAATATTTTCATTTTATTCATGCATGATTTCCCTGATGTCCTTTAATTCTCTCTCGATTTTTTCATTAACTCTTTGTGCATATTTTGAAAAGTTCTTTTAAATTAAGTGTCCATTGCAACAGTTTAGTGGTTACCAGAGGGGAAGGGGGGGTATATTAGAAGAAGGTAAAGGGAGTCAAATATATGGTGATGGAAGGAGAACTGACTCTGGGTGGTGAACACATAATGCAATACATAGATTGATGTATTATAGAACTGTACACTTGAAACCTATGTAGTTTTGTTGACCATTGTCACCCCAATAAATTTTAATTAAAAAATTAAGTGTCCATTGATAGCTGACTGGATAAAGAAAAAAGGTGGTACACACACACATGCATGCATGCACAATGGAATATTATTCAACCATTAAAAAAATGAAACTTTTCCATTTGGGACAACGTGGATAAATCTTGAGGACATATGCTGAGTAAATTGGGTCAGACAGAGAAATAAAAATACTCTATGATCTCACCTATACATGACTTCCAAAAAATAAAGAAGATTGTAGATACAGAGAACAGATTGGTGGCTGCCAGAGGTGGAGGTGGGGTGGGTAAAATGAGTGAAGAGAATCAAAAAGTACAAACTTTCAGTTATAAATTAAATAAGTCATTGAGATATGATGTAAATTATGGTGACATTGTTAATAATACTATATTCCATATTTGAAAGTTTCTAAGAATGTAAATCTCAAAAGTTCTCATTACAAGAGAAAATTGTAACTGTATAGTGATGGATGTTAACTAGACTTACTGCGGTGATCGTTTTGCAATATATACTAATATTCCGTCATTATGTTGTACACCTGAAGCTAATATTATGTTATATGTCAGTTATACATAAATGAAAAAAATAGTTCTTTTTTATGTCTTTCTAGCAGAAATGTTTACTTGAACTCTTCAAGGATGGTCTCTTTCTATTTATTTTGTTCCATTGAATGAACCATAATTTACTGTTTCTTTGTATGCCTTGTGATTTTTTGGTTGAAAACTGGATATTTGAATATTATAATTTGATATTTCTGTAAATCAGATTCTCTACCTTTCCAACGTGTGCTGTCTTTTTGTTGAAGGCTGTGGTAATCTGTTTGATTAGTGAAAATCTCAAACTTTTTTTGCATAAAGACTATATTTTTTGTTGTGTGTGGCTGCAACAGTCTCTGTTCCAAAGCTTGTGTTCAGCTAGTGTTTTAACAGAGATTTCCTTAAATGTAGGAAGCTAAGAAACAAACAAATAGCACTACCTCTCTCAGTATTTTTAGACTGTCCCTGTGCTTGGGCATTCCTTCAATATTTAACTAAGCTTGCTCTTAACCTAGAAATCAGATTGATGTGAAAGCTTAAGGTCTTCTCCAGTGTATTCTGAGTATGTTTCTTACTCTGGGCCTGGGCATAGACTTTTAAATTCCTCCATATATACTGTCGCTTTCAAATATCTTAATTTTCTAAAGAAACTCTCCCCAGCTTTTTCCTTTGGGCCTCACACAGTCTAGTGCATGTTTCAACCATGAATTTTTGCCCAACGCATCTGTAGGTTGTGAGCTAAGCTTGCATTATTTCTGAGCATTGCCCACTACTTTTCAAACCAGAGATCCAAGTTAGGAAAAACAGAAAAGCACCTTGTGTCAATCATTTAGGTAGTTTCCAGACAAGTTAGAACAGACGTACACAATAATTTGCAAATAAGTTATGCTTTGCTGTCTCTGGAATCAGAACTCAGGGTCTCAGTCGGGGAATGTGGGCATCCCTCTCTAATATTACCACTGTACTGGGGTTGGCGTAAGGCAATGGCCAGTAAAATGCCAGAAAGTTTTCCACCATTCTGAATTTATGTCTTAGCTCAACATTAATTTAATTGCTGCAAACCTTTGCCTATTTTCCAGTGTCCTGACAAAGTTGCTTCTGATAGTTATTGCTTGCTAGTCATTGTTTTTGTTGGGAGATATGAGCTTAGAACTCTACTTGCTGAAGACAGAATAGTTTGTCCCCTCAAATATATATCTTGAATCCTAATCCTCAGTGTGACTGTATTTGGAGGTGGGACCTTTTAGACATGAATATATCATGAGGGTTGAACCCTCAAAAGTGAGGTCAGGTTTCCATTGTCATCCCCAAGAATAATGCTAAGTGAAACAAGTCAGACAGACAAAGCAGAGAACCCTATGATTTCACTGATATGTGGTATATAAACCAAAAAGAACAAGACAAACAAATGAGAAACAAAAACTCATAGACACAGACAATAATTTAGTGGTTACCAGAGGGTAAGGGGGTGGGGGGTGGGTGATGAGGGTAAAGGGGATCAAATATATGGTGATGGAAGGAGAACTGACTCTGGGTGGTGAACACACAATGGGATTTATAGACGATGAAATACAGAATTGTACACCTGAAATCTATGTAAATTTACTAACAATTGTCACCCCAATAAAATTAATTAAAAAAAAATGTAACAATGCATTAAAAAGATTATTCATCACGACCTAGTGGGATCATCCCCGGGGCACAAGGATGGTTCAACATCCACAAACCCATCAATGTGATACAACACATAAACAAAATAAAGGACAAAAATCATATGATTATATCTATTGATGCAGAAAAAGCATTTGTCAAGATACAACATCCATTTATGATTAAAACACTTAATAAAATAGGTATAGAAGGAAAATACGTTAACATAATATAGGTCATATATGACAAGCCCTCAGCAAGTCTCATAATTAATGGTGAAAAACTGAAGCTCCTTGCTCTACGTTCAGGAACATGACAGGGCTGACCCTATCACCTCTGCTTTTCAAGATAGTGTTGGAAGTCCTTACCAGAGCAATCAGGCAAGAGAAAGATATAAAAGACATCCAAATTGGGAATGAAGAAGTTAAATTGTCACTCTTTGCAGATGACATGATGCTATATATAGAAAACCCTAAGGACTCCACCAAAAGCTATTAGAAACTATCAACAAATACAGTAAAGTTGCTGGCTACAAAATCAACGTACAAAAGTCCATTGAACTCCTATATACTAACAATGAAATCTCAGAAAAAGAAATACAAAAAACAATTCCTTTTGCAATTGCAGCAAAAAGAATAAAATACGTAGGAAGAAACTTAACATAGGAAGTGAAGGACCTATATGCTGAAAACTATCAGACATTTTTGAAATATATTGAAGAAGACACAAAGAAATGGAAAGACATTCCGTGCTCATGGATTGGCAGGATCAACATAGTTAAAATGGCCATATTACCCAAAGCAATATACAGATTTAATGCAATCCCCATCAAAATCCCAATGGCATTTTTTAAAGAAATAGAACAAAAAATCATCAGATTTGTTTGGAACCACAAAAGACCCCGAATAGCCAAAGCAATCTTAAGAAAAAAGAACAATGCTGGAGGTATCATACTCCCTGACTTTAGCTTGTACTACAGGGCTGCAATAATCAAAACAGCATGGTATTGGCAGAAAAAAAAACAGACACACAGACCAATGGAATAGAATTGAGAACCCAGATATAAAACCACATAACAGACAACTTTGACAAAGAAGCTAAAAGCATACAATGGAGGAAAGACAGCCTCTTCAATAAATGGTGCTGGGAGAATTGGATAGCCAAGTGCAAAAGAATTAAACTGGACTTCTATCTGTCACCATGTACCAAAATTAATTCAAAATGGATCAAAGATTTAAGCATAAGACCTGACACAATAAACTGCATAGAAGAAAACATAGGTACTAAACTTATGGACCTTGGGTTCAAAGACCATTTTGTGAATTTGACTCCAAAGGCAATGGAAGTAAAAGCTAAAATAAACGAATGGGACTATGTGAAACTTAAAAGCTTCTGCACAGCAAAAGAAAAAAAAATCTACAAAATACAGAGGCAACCAACTGAATGGGAGATTTTTGCAAACAGTTCCTCCGATAAAATTCTAATATCCAAAATATACAAAGAACTCATGAAACTCAACAACAAAAAAACAAAAAACCCAATTGAAAAATGGGCAGAGGACCTGAAGAGACATTTCTCCAAAGAGGACATACAAATGGCCAATAAACATATGAAAAAATGCTCAACATCACTAATCATCAGAGAAATGCAAATAAAAACCACAATGAGATATCACCTCACCCCAGTCAGAATGGCTATCTTCAACAAGACAAATAGTAACAAGTGTTGGAGAGGCTGTGGAGAAAAAGGAACCCTCACACACTGTCGGTGGGAATGCAGACTGGTGCAGCCCTTATGGAAGGCAGTGTGGAGGTTCCTCAAAAATTACGAATATAATTACCATATGACCCAGCAATCCCTCTCCTGGGTATCTACCCAAAAATCTGAAAACATTTATACATAAAAACATGTGTCCTCTAATGTTCATTGCAGCTTTGTTTACTGTGACCAAGACATGGAAACAATCAAAATGTCCTTCGATAGATGAATGGATATAGAAGTTGTGGTATATATGCACAATGGAATACTATTCGGTGTTAAGAAAAGATGATATAGGAACATTTGTGACAACATGGATGGATCTTGAGAGTATAATGCTAAGCGAAATTAGTCAGACAGAAAAAGCAGAGAACCCTATGATTTCACTGATATGTAGTATATAAACCAAAAACAACAAAAGAACAAGACAAATGAGAAACAAAAAGTCATAGACAGAGACAAAAGTTTAGTTGTTACCAGAGGGTACGGGGTGTGGGGGGAGGGAGATGAGGTTAAGGGGGATCAAATATATGATGATGGAAGGAGAACTGACTCTGGGTGGTGAACACACAATGGAATTTATAGATGATGTAATACAGAATTGTACACCTGAAATCTATGTAATTTTACTAACAATTGTCACCCCAATAAAATTAAAAATAAAGAAAACAATCCTATTTACAATTACATCAAAAAATTAAAATAGCTAGGAATAAATTTATCCAAGGAGGTAAAAGACATACGCAGAAAACTTTAAGACATTGAAGGAAGAAATTGAAGAAGATACAAATGAATGGAGGCATATATTGTGCTTATGTTTAGAAAGAATTAATATTGTTAAAATGTCCATACTTCCCAAAGCAATCCATAGATTTAATGCAATCTCTATCATAATCCCTGCTAATGAAATTGTACACAAAAGTAAAGCAAATAATTGTAAAATTCATATGAAACCACAAAAGACCCTGAATAACCACAGTAATCTTGAGAAAGAAAAACAAAGTTGTAGTTATCACGCTACCTGATATCAAACTATACTTCAAGGCTCTAATAATCAAAATTGCATGGTACTGGAATAAAAACATATCCGTGAAACCAAGTAGAGAGCCCAGAAATAAACCCACACCTATATGATCAATTAATCTATCACAAAGGAGGCAAGAATACACAATGGGGTAAAGATAATCTACTTAATAAATGGTGTTGACAAAACTGGACAAATACACGCAAAAATATGAAATTAGACCAGTTTCTTACACCATATGTAGTGGTGTAAATTCAAATTGGGGAGGGAGGGGTATCACATTGTGAGGGGTGTAAATGTCTAACTATTACATTGTTTTGTATGCCTAAAAATAATGGAAAAAAAGAATTAAAAGCTTTAATGGAAGATCCAAAATCATAAAACTCCTTGAAGAAAACAGGCAGTAAACTCTGACATTGTGTTTAGTAATATGTTTTTTCTGATGTATCTCCTCAGGCAAGGGAAAAAAACGGAAAGAAGAAAGTAATGGGACTATATCAAACTAAAAAGGTTTTCCACAGCAAAGGAAATCATCAACAAGTAAAGACAACCTACCTATTAGGAGAAGGTATTTGCCAATGATACACCTAATAAGGCATTAATATCCAAAAATTTATAAAGAACTCATAGAACTTAACTCCAAAAAAATCCAATTAAAAAATGGGCAGAAGACCTGAATAGACATATATCCAAAAAGGACACATGGATGGCCAATAACGTATAAAAAAGATGCTTGACATCACTAATCATCAGAGAAATGTCAATTAAAACCACAGTGTGATACCACTTCATACCTGTCAGAATGGCCATCATCAATAAGTCAACAAGCAAGGGCTGACAAGGATGTGGAGAAAAGGGAACCCTCGTGTATATTAATGGGACTGTAAACTGGTGGGGTGCAGTCACTATGGAAAACAGTATGAGGGGGCGGCCAGTTTGCTCAGTTGGTTAGAGGGCAGTGCTCTTAACAACAAGGTTGCCGGTTCGATCCCTACATGGGCCACTGTGGGCTGTGCCCTCCACAACTAGATTGAAACTACTTGACTTGGGGCTGATGGGTCCTGGAAAAATACACTTAAAATATATAAATAAACGTTTAGGAAAAAAAAAGAAAAAAGAGAACAGTATGGACATTCCTCAAAAATTAAAAATAGATCTACCTCATGACATAGCAATTCCACTTTTGAGTTTTTAGCTGAAGAAACACAAAACACTATTTCAAAAATATATATGCACCCCCATGTTTATTGCAGCATTATTTACAATAGCCAAGATATGGAAGCAACCTAAGTGCCCATTAATGGACAATTAAATAAAAAAGCAATGGTACATATATACAATGGAATATTACTCCACCATAAAAAAGAATGAAATTTTACCATTTGCCGCAACATGGATGGACCTAGAGTGTATTTTGCTAAGTGAAATAAGTCAGAAAAAGACAAATATCATATTATCTCACTTACATGTGGAATCTAAAGAACAGAATAAATGAACAAACAAAACAAAAATAGACTCATAGACAAAGAGAACCTGGAGACACATGATAGAGGTCACGCTGTGAACTGAGTACATTTGCCACCAGTACTGGGCCTAGGGTAGCTCTGCAAAATGCCAGGACACCCCCAAGCCCTGCTGCCACCTGCCAGTTCCCTTAAGGTTCAGCCACTGATAAAGCCTCTTGCAGTAGGAGAGTTGGGTGAGGCAGAGTCTCACGGAGTCACTAGAGTGGGAAGAGTTTTGGTCACCAGGTTAATGTAGACTCTGGTTTGGGGCCAGTGCTGAGCTTGGAGTGACCCAGTAAAAGTGTCAGAGCACACTGTAGCCAGTCACTGCCTGCCAGTGGCCCCATGGTCTACAATAATTGTCCAACAAAGAGTGCAAAGTGGGTAGGGCTGGCTGCTCACCGAGATAGTGTCTCCTGTTTTGGGGGAGTTGGGTGCAGCAGGGTCCCAGCTGAGTCATCAGGGAGGAACTATAGACTCACCAGGCCAATCAGATTCAGATTTGGCCCATGGGGGCAGGCTCAACATAGGAAAGATGGCACTTGCCTGCTGGCTTCCTGGGAGAAGGTCCTCACACAGAGAAAATGCCAACTGTCTTCCAGTTGTCTGCCTCCATAAGTCTCCGAGGCCCCCCAAACCACCTTCCTCTGGAGCCCAAGGTGAGTGCCTGTGAGTGAGTCTGTGTGTGTGCCATTTAGGGGGATGTCTGGGTTTCCTGCAGCCTTTTGGCTCACCTAAATGGTTTGAATACCCACTGTTTCTCACAGCCAAATGTTGTGGGGCCTGGCTCCTCTTTCTGGCATCAGTATTCGGGCTGGGAAGCATGGTGTGGGAGGGCTGGGGTCCCTTGCTCCTCCAGGGGGAACCTAGGTGGCTGAGATATCCGTCTTGATTCTCAACTGCCACACACAGGTTTGGGGCCCGTTCCGTGTCTCTGCTCCTCCTACCAGTCTTGATGTGGCTCCTTCTTTTTATTTTCTGTTATAGGATTTCTGTTGGGCTAGACTTCAGGTGGTTCTTCATGTTGATTGTTCTATAATTTAGTTGTAATTTTAATGTGTTCAAGGAAGGACACAGACACAGTGTTTACTCCACCATGCTGGATCTCTTGCAAATTAATCTTGTATCAAACAGTATGAAGTGGAAAATAATTTATTAATCAGTCGGGAGTTTTAGGTGATCAGTCATTATTGTATCATCTTTGGAAAAAAGCTGCTCATGAGAACGATTAAAAAAACTAATTTATACTTGCTGAATTTTGGCTAAATTGCATGTAGCATGATCTTGCAAACTTTTAAATCAATATCACGTGAACATGTTTATGTTGAAAGTTATTCAAACCAGTTGTATAAATTTGCCTGTAATCTCTGTAAGTCAGCATACAAATTAACTAGGCTGATATAACTATGCCCAATATAAATGTCACAGTCTGGCTATAAGTTTTCCAAGGTTTGTGTGGTGACTCCTCATAACAGGGACCCAGGCTCTTTCTATCTTGTTGCTCTGGTGTTTGAGTATTCAACCTTGAAGTTGTAGTGTGAAAACAGTACATAGACAATATGTAAATAAATGATTGTGGCTGTATTCAAATGAAATTTTATTTTTGGATACTGAAATTTTAATTTCATATAATTTTGACATGTAACAACATGTTATCTCATTTTTTCCACCATGTGAAAATGTAAAAATTATTCTTAGCTCTTTGGTCATATGCAAACAGATTGTAGACCAGACTTGGCCCTTGAGTTGTCGTTTACTGAAACCTGCTCTAGTAGCTGAGGTTTGCATTTCCCCACCTTAGTCAGGTTGGATATCACTTTTTTGAGTGAGCATCCTTGCTCCAGATCTTTGAGGGACCTGTCCTTGTTTTCTAAGGACATTAAAATCCTGTCACCTTCACAATACAATGATTGCAGATTTCCTTACCTTAAATACCTTATTGAGGTCTCTCTGGCAGTGTTTGTGCATTCGATTCACTTTAGGTCTGGGATGTACTTATGTGTTGGTTTACCATTTAATTTTCGCAATTATTTTTGTCTCCTACTTTTCATTTTAATCAATATTTATATAGTACTTATGTGCCAGTCATTATTATAAGTGTATTATTAATTTCTCACAAATAACCTATGAAAAAGGTACAATTATGCTATTTTATAGATGGAGAAAGTGAAGCTCAGAGAGGTTAAATAACTTGAGATAATAACACAGCTGGTAAGCGGCAGAGCTAGGATCCAACTCTAGGAAGCCTGGATCCAGAGTCCACTCTGCCTTTGATTCTTGGTATTTTTTTCACACCAGAAATCATGTAAGAAAATTCCTTTCCAAACTCTGAGATCTTTATGCCAGTCACATAGGACATCTCTTTCTTGTGCACTAAATTAGCATCACCAGTGTTCTTAGAGGTTTAGGACTGCTGATTAAAGTGTACCTATGCTGTGATAGAGAACTCATTCAGGGACCTGGTTAAATTTCCCTCTCTGAAGATTAAATTAAATGAGAAATTTATGGTTCTCAGTTCTCTTAATCTGAACTACACACTGTGGATCTGTCTGCCTCCACTTATTGTCCTTTTGCTTTCAAAATGGTGCTCAGTGGAACAAAAGAGAAATATGAGTATTCTGAATGATTTTTAGTTTATGTTTAAGTACATAAATAAACAAGAACATTTCAGAGAGAAGCACTGTTATAAAGAAAATAGAACAGGGTGATGAGGAAATATGATACAGAATGATGGCAGTGGTTGTATAGGGTTAGAAGATTAGGGAGAAGCCCTCACTGGGTGACATTTGAACCAAGATACAAAATTCAAAATGGAGTCAACTTTTCAAAGTTCTAGAAATAGATATTTCAGGTAGAGAGAATAGTAAGTGAAAAAATCCTAAAGCAGGAAGGAGTTTGTATAGTTGAGAAAGGTCTTTCCACCTTTAACAAAAAAAAAGTGTAAATATACAAAAAGTGTCATATATATAGTATTTTTACATTATAAAAATACACAAACATTAAAAAGATGAGACGAAACAAATAAAAATTGATGTGCTAATATATTTTTCCACAGCCCATTGGATCACCTTGTATATCTCTTGGCATGTGCATTCCTGCTTTTGCAATTGTAGATTTGATCTATAGCACCGTGTTTTCCCAAAAATAAGACCTAGCTGGACCATCAGCTCTAATGCGTCTTTTTGGGCGAAAATTAATATAAGATTAACTAGTATTATATTATATTATATTATATTATATTATATTATATTATATTATATTATATTATGTTATATCATATTATACTATGTTATAAAGACCGGGTCTTATATCATAGTAAAATAAGACTGGGTCTTATAATAATTTTTGCTCCAAAAGACGTATTAGAGCTGATTGTCCAGCTAGGTCTTATTTTCGGGGAAACACAGTATTACTAAGTGTGGTTAACAGGCCTGTTCTGGCACATTTTAGAATTTTGTCTGTGTCCCACATTTTGCCTATTTATTTAACAAACAGGATTTCCCACTTGCCAAACATTATTTTAAATGTCTTATAAATATTAACTTGCTTAATTTAATCTTTGCAACAAGCCATTAACAGATGAAGAGCCTGAGGCACAGAGAGGCTAAGTAACTTGCTAAAGGTCACATAGCTGAAAGAACAGAGAGGGATGTGGCTTCAGAATCCCCAAGTTTAACCTTTCTGGAAAGTCTGAGTCTCCTAATTTCTGATCTGCATGGCTTTCTCTACTTCTTTTTTCAGGGACTTGACTTTATAACTGGTCACAATAAGTTCTTGGCCTTGGTTAACTCTGACAAGCCTGCAATATGCAGCAGCTCTGTCTTTCTGACAGGAGTGCTCAGAACATCAGGTTTTCCTAGGCTCCCTGACTATAATACAGGGCTTTTTAAAAAAATCCCTTGTGGGGGCGGCCGGTTAGCTCAGTTGGTTAGAGCGTCATGCTCTGTGCTCTTAACAATGTTGCCAGGTTCGATCCCCACATGGGCCACTGTGAGCTGTGCCCTCCACAACTAGATTGAAACAACTACTTGACTTGGAGCTAATGGGTCCTGGGAAAACACACTTAAAATAAATAAATAAAGTTTTAAAAAATTCCTTCTGTGAAGATTCTTCCTGCTTGAAGTCTGAATTACATTTGCACATTGCCTTGACCCCTCTTATAAAACATTATGTATTTCTAAAGCTATGTGAGGTGCTATTATCACAGGGTTTTCCTGTATATACAATCCATTTTTTATTTATTCAATATTATTTATTTTCTCTTTGTTAATTTAATTACAAAAATGACACATGCTCTCTCTCTCTCTCTCTCTCTCTATATATATATATATATATATATATATATATATATAGAGAGAGAGAGAGAGAGAGAGAGAGATATATATTTTTTTTTTTATGGCGGGCACAGCTCACAGTGGCCCACGCGGGGATCAAACAGGCAACCCTGGTGCTACCAGCACCACACTAATCAACTGAGCTAACCGGCCACCCCATAATAATTTTAATAATACAAAGCTGTGTGTAGTTGTTGGTGGAAGTTCCCAATTCCTCTTATTCTTTTCTTTATAATTCCCTGTTTAATGCCATTGAAATAGACAAAACTTTCAGCAGGCTATTCTGCATTTCACTGGTCATGACTGCTTGAGCTTAAACTCAGAAAAGCATTCTCTCCATTCCTTGGGGTGGCTACATCCAGGAGGAAGGAACCATTACCAGGGAAATGAAATCACGTGGGAACCTCTGGACACAAAATACCATGTTTTCCTGAAAATAAGACCTACCCAGAAAATAAGCCCCAGTTAAGATCGTCAGCTAGATGGACGCATTTAGTACGTTATGACAATTTTCCAGAAGAAGATGACATGACTGTATTTGAATAAAATACATAGCTGTAGATTATTGTAAATGAAAAAGTAAGACATCCCCTGAAAATACTCCCTAATGCGTCTTTTGGAGAAAAAGTTAATATAAGACCCAATCTTATGTTGTGGGAAACAAGGTAGGTGCAGAGAACCTGACCTGTGCTGGGGTCTGATTTTTCCGATGGGAGTTGGGGGAGCCTGAGCGTTGGCGTCAGGTCAGCACACCGCCCAGGCAGAAACCTCAGGGCACCAAACGAGCAGCCAGGACGGGCTGGAGCTTACCAGAAAACTTGGATCCTGCGGCCAAGGGCGTAGACCTGTGGTGAAGCGGAAAGTAGCTGGCAGCCTGATGAAGGCAGCTGCGTGGTAAACTGGATTTGAACACATGGTGGGAGTCAGCGAAGGAAGATGAGCTAGGGCTCAGATCTTTATTATTCTGCTTGATTTTCCGAGAGGGACGTTGACTTGACCAGCGCGCCGCTAGGAGACGGGTTGGGGGAATAATGGGCACAAATAGCAGGACCAGAGGGGTGAGGGTACCCTGAGACACACGGGTCCTGTTTTGATTGTCTTTTCTCGCTTGCTATTTCCTTTTTATTCTTGTTCTTCCCCTATCCCTCGCTCCCGGTCCCCTTCTACACATTTCCTTTGCTCCAGAACCTGAATTCCAATGTAAGCAGTTTGGCGCCTGATCCAGTTCTCTATTAACCTTCCTGCCAGGTACAAAGAACTGTTAAAATGGAAAAATGGGCAAAAAATCAGAAGTAGTTATTCACACATGACCAGTAAACATTTGAAAAGTCACTTAACTTCACTAAGAAATACACATGAAAAAAAAACAGAAAGCATATTAAGATTGACAAGGATGGAAAAAAATGTTCATACCTAGTGTTGTGCAGAGTCTGGGAAAACTGGGACTCAATTATAGCATTGTTAAGAGTGTAGATTAATAAAACAATTTATTGTTAGGCAATTTGGCTTGTGTAACAAACTTGAAAACCTGTACTCTTTGGCCTAGAAATTCTACCTATAGGAATGTATCCAACAGGATTGCTAATAGAAATAAAAACATACACACATACATATCATGTGTTAATTGCAGCATTATTTGTAATAGCAATTGTGGTACTTGAACACTGAATATTTGATGATGTTATTAATTTTTATGTGTGGTAATAGGATCGTGGTTATCTAAAAGAATTTGTCTTTGGAGATTATTCAGAAATATTTACATATAGAATAATATGATATCTGGTATTTGCATGAAAATAATTGGTGTTGGCTAATGGATTAGGAACTAGCTAAACTGACAACAGTTGAAGCTGTGTGTTGGGAACATGAAGGAGTTCATTATTATCATTCTCTCTACTTTTGTATGACTTCAGGACTTTCCATATGTTAAAAAGAAACTAGTAGAAAATTCAAAAATTATGGAAGAGTGTAAGTAAATAAACATCATCTCTAAATCCACTGGACAGTTGTAACCAGTGTTAAATTCTGGTGTGTGTATATGTATGTGTATGTGTGGTGAATTGGTGCTCAACATTTGTTCAACCTTCCTGCTGTACTCCAGCAAAAGTATTTAAAAGTACAGATTCAAGTCAGGTTGTGTGGATAAGAGTCCCTTCTCTGCCATTTACTTTCTGTATGATGTTGGACAGGGTACTTACATTCTCTGAACCTCAGTTTCCTCATCTGTGAAATGAGATTGATACTATATATTATCAAATCCAATCAGTAGTAAGGTACACTATTATTTGTGCCACTATAGAAGAAAAACAACTTCCAAAAAAATTGATGCACATCTTGATTTTAGAGTTATTAGAATATGAAAAGATATGAATCTTAGAATTAGTGAAATACGGTGGCTACCTCATAGGGTTTTTATGACAAGTAGATAAGTTTATAAATGTAAAGTGCTTTGCACATAGGTACTCCTAAATATGACATCACTATTTTCACCAACATCATCATAAGAGTGCTACCTAAAAGAGCTCATGTAGGCATCTTCATGAATTTTTCTCCTACTTCAGCATGGAAGCCAAATTATCAGGATCTTATTTGGGGTTTAATATAATAGCCGATACTTCTGGGAAGTATATTTTTTGCAATATTCTAAATTGATAATGTATGAGAACGTTCTCTGCTGTATGGTTGGTAAAAGATAGAGTATTTATAATAGCCAAAGTGTCCACCAGGAGGGCATGGTCAAATACATTATTATGGAGATAGTTACACTGCAAAATTATGCAATTTTGAGAAACTATAAGGGAGGAGCTGGATGTACTAACATGGAAAGATGTCTGTTATAATGATTAGTAAATAAAGCAAACCATTAAACAAAATGTATGGTTTAAGCAGGCAAAAGCTTATGTTGTTTATACATGTGTATATATTTATGGTGTATATTTATGTGTGTGTGTTTGTGTAGGTAATAGAAAAAAAGGAAGAAAGATTAGATAGATAGATACATAGATAGATAGATAGATAGATAGATAGATAGATAGATAGATAGATGATAGGTTCCAAACTTTTCAAAGTGGTTGCCTCTGAGCAGTGGGATTCAGATTAGAAGGAAGTAAAGTGAGACTTGCACTTTTTTCTCTATATATTTGG
This sequence comes from Rhinolophus hipposideros, assembly GCF_964194185.1. Classification (NCBI taxonomy): domain Eukaryota; kingdom Metazoa; phylum Chordata; class Mammalia; order Chiroptera; family Rhinolophidae; genus Rhinolophus; species Rhinolophus hipposideros. The sequence goes on along the minus strand of NC_138046.1, from coordinate 80,166,973 downwards.
TATTGTTTGATTTTATACTATGTATTTCTTTTGCAATAAAATATAATTTTGAAAAAGTCAAGCATGAGATTTTTTTTCAGAGTATGCAAATCTACTCACTAAATTTTTCTTCAAAGTAAGATTAGTCCTCTTGACATCTTGTCATATGCTTATACCATGAAACTTTTAATGAAATAAGTCTAAAACACTATATTTTTCTCAAATTATAAAGTTCTCATAGTCAGCACATTGTTGCCAGTCCTCACAGATGTTAAGCCTATTCATAATGGCCCAAGTATACTACTAATGTAGCAACAAATTACCAATACCATAACCTACTATTAATTACATTTGTCCCCAAAAAGGATTTGATAAGGGATGTCATAAACAGTACCTTTAGGGTTCCTCACATTAAAATTGAAATACAGAGCAATTTCACATCAGTTATAAGAAATGATACTGTACATGTTACATATGATCACAGTATATCTTTTAAAAGTCTTCACAAAGAGTTCACTGTAAAATCTGAGCTCCCTATATAGTTTCCCTTAGATTGATGCCTCTAAAATACTTCACAGACATACATCTCAAGAGTTTAGGTTGGTAGAAGGTCTTTTCCTTGTGATCTGAAGCTGCAATTACAACATGACTCCAAGATCCCTCTCTCTGTCCCAAATATTAAGCACAGAGTTTTTGGCTTTCTTTCTTTTTGTTTGTTTGTTTGTTTGTTTGTTTTATCTATTTGAAACCTTAGCTTAAATCTTTTGGAATTTCAATTGTCAATGTGAATGTAATATATAATTCCAAAATATATTCTAAAATAGGAGTTACCATGATCTATTAACTTTTGCTAGTTTATGCTTTGAAAGCAAACAGCCTCAATAACTCAGTAACTTACAACAACGTTTTGTTTCTTTTTCACATTACTTGTTAGCTTAGAGGTGTACTATGAATCATCTTCATTCTAGAATTTAGGTTGGAGGAAAGTCCTTATCTGAGACAAGCTGTTCTTATCCTACAATGAAAAGAGGAATGATAGCGACATGCAATGTCATTTTATTTTATTTTATTTTATTTTTAATGCAAACTCATTTATTAGATGTGTGACCTTATACAACTGACTTAAACTCTGAGTGTGACTTTTCCTCATCTGTAGACAGTAATACTGGGGATGCCAAAAACACGTATACACATTTTAAGACATGTTATATTAAAATGTATATGCATTTTTTGGCACCCTCTGTATTTACCTTGTGGCTTTTTATAAGGAATAAATGAAATTGTACATGTGGAAGCACCTGACAAATAGGAAGAACTCAGTAAATATTGTTATTAATAAATCTTGCCCCAGAAACCTGTCCTAGAGATTAAATTGTGCTATGACTACTTTTCCTACTGAAATTATGATTCTGCTATCTCCTTTGTTCCCTCCTCCCTCTTTTTATTTCATCAAGCTGTTGGTAATTTTAGTAAACTTTAACATTTGGGGGCTTGTTCCATAAGACCTATTTCCTGTAAGGAGCACAAGTTTGTGAAGACACTTTCTAGAGCTTTGTTTTTTTCTTGTAGTCTTTCACCTTAATTTATTTTTCCATTGTTATTGTCAAACAATTTGCTTTGCTTCTAAATTGTCTTAAGATTTCTTCTTGCAAAGTAATAAAGAGTTAAAGCAAAGGAGCTGCCTACTACTGATTTGAAAAGAGTTGCTGGCTGGTTGCCCTTTAGTCTTTCTTCTACTTTAACTCTTAACCTTCTTGGAAACTTCAAATCTGTGAGTCAAAGAAATGGCAGGACCAGTAGTGTTTGAACATCTCAACTGAAATTAAAAAGGAAGCCCTAGATGTAAACAATATCTTTGGAGCCATTATAAATAATTTTCTTCTTTCTGCTCTCAAGTACTCAAACATCTTATTTGAAGCATTCTGTTATTCTAAGCAGATTGGAATTTCTCAAGTAAAAGTTAATGTTTTATCTATATTTTAGTAAATTTGGCCACCAACAGATGTGTAACTCTGGAAGACTCACTATTTTTAAGTTAATGAAATCATAGATTACTGAAAGTTGTTAACTGTGGTAGACTTTTCCTTCTTTCTCATTTCATGTGAAAAGCGGAGATGGCAAATATAATTACGCAAAAGTATACTACATGTTTTACAAAAGAAGTTTTCAGAGAATTTATCAATTCCTTTTTCTTCTCTGACTCTACCCACATCCTATGAGCTATATGGCAGGTGATAAAGATTTCTTAGTCTCAGACTGATGATATCAGATCGAGAAGGTATTTCATATATGATCTAGTGTCCAACTCATTTCATTTTTCACTTTTGGAAACCTGGGTCACGAGAGTCAAACTGATTATCCCAGGTTGTTCAGGTAGGTAATGACACACACAGAAATGGAAAGAACCCTTGATTTTTCACCCTACTTGTGTTCCCTGCAGACACTAAATTGATCATTGGTGAGTCACGTAGCTAGTGCCCAGTCACATACTGCTACTTTATTTACTGGCCTTTGGTGTTCTGTTTGGATCTTTAGCATGCCCACTAGGTGGTGTATTAATACAGAAACTTTGCTATGGACAGGGTATTCCCCTAACTGGAACAAAAGGAGCCAAATGGTGGGGGGGGGGGGATAAGGGGAAAGGTGAAGGGATTAGGAAGCAGCTGGTAACCACAAGATGGCCTCAGGGTTTTTTGAAAATTAATTTGGGGAACTTATTCAATAATGTTGTAAAGATTTTGTTGGGTATCTGATGGACATGCGTCCTATTTGGGAGACCACCTCAGAGATAATGTGGATGCCTGATCATGGCATTGTACACCAGAAGCTAAACATTAATGAATGCCAACTATAATTTTATATATATAATGTGATGGCTCGGTGTGAGGTCGGAGGGATAATGGATGGGGGGAGGGGGTTTCACAGTGTGAGGGATATAAATGATGAACGTCTAAGTATTACCTTGTCTTGTACACCTGAACCTAATAAAAAAAAAGGAGCCAAATAGAGTTGACATGTAAGAATGTTAAATAATTGGGTAAGGTGTTAGATCTTTTTGTTTGTTTGTTTGTTTTTGGCCATTTATTTTGTTCTTTAGATTCCACATATAAGTGAAATCGTATGGTTATTTGTCTTTCTCTGTCTGACTTATTTCACTTAGCATAAATACCCTTTAGGCCCATCCATGTCATGGCAAGTGGTAAGATTTCACTTTAATTCTAATGGCCGAGTAATATTCCATTGCATATAATGTGTACAATGTCTTCTTTATCCAATTTTCTATTGATGAGCACTAAGGTTACTTGGCTATTGTAAAGAACACCGCAGTGAACATATGGGTGCATATGTCTTTTCAAGTTAGTGCTTTGGATTTCTTCGGATAATACCCAGAAGTGGAATTTCAGGGTCATAAGGTAGTTTTATTTTTAATTTTGGGGGGAAGCTCCATACTGTTTTCCATAGTGTCAGCACCAATTTGGAATCCCACCAACAGTGTGCACGGGTTCCCTTTTCTGAACATCCTCGACTACACTTGTTTGTTGATTTATTGATGATAGACATTCTGACATGTGTGAGGTGATATCTCATTGTGCTTTTAACTTGCATTTCTCTGAGGATTAGTGATGTTTAAAATCTTTTCATACGTCTATTGACAATCTGTATGTCCTCTGGATAAATGTCCATTTAGGTCCTCTGCCCATTTTTTCATTGGATTGCTGTTTCTTTTTTTGTTTCTTTTTTTTTCTTTGGTGTTAAATTGTATGGGTTCTTTATAAATTTTGGATATTAACTCCTTATTGGATGTTTGTTTGGTGAATATCTTCTCTTATTCAGTAGATTGTATTTTCCTTTTGTTGACAGTTTCCTTTGCTGTGCAAAAGCTTTTTAGTTTGATGTAGTACTGTTTTTTTTTTCTTCTGTTTCCCTTGCCCAAGAAGACATGTCAGAAAAAAATATTACTAAGAGCAATGTCAGAGACATTACTGCATATGTTTTCTTCTTGGAGTTTTATGGTTTTGGATTTTACATTTAAGTGTTTAATCCATTTCCAGTTTATTCTTGCAGATTGTGTAACAAAGTGGTCTAACTTCATTCTTTTGCAAATATCTGTGCAGTTTTCCCAGCATCATTTATTGAAGAGACTGTCTTTACTCCATTGTATGCGCTTGTCTCCTTTGTCATAGATTAATTGACCATGTAGGCTTTGGTTTATTTCTGGGCTCTCTATTCTGTTACATTGATCTGTGTGTCTGTTTTTGTGCCAGTACCATGCTGTTTTGATTACTATAGGATTGTAATATAGTTTGATATCAGGTACCATGATACCTCTAATTTTGTTGTTTCTCAAGATTGCTGTGGCTGTTCAGGGTCTTTTGTGGTTCCATATAAATTTTAGGATTATTTGTCCTAGTTGTGTGAAAAATGCCATTGCTATTTTGATAGGGATTGTATTTTATCTCTAGATTGCTTAAAGTAGTACAGACATTTCAATGATCTTAATTCTTCCTATCCAGTATACGCATCCATTTATTTGCATCTTCTTCATTTTTTTTCTTCAATATCTTAAAATTTTCTGAATATAGATATTTTACCTCTTTGGTTAAATTCATTCCAAGGCATTTTATTTTTTTATATACAATTGAAAATGAGATTGTTTCTTAATTTCTCTTTCTGATAGTTTGTTATCGGTGTATAAAAATGCCACCAATTTCTGAATATGAATTTTGTTTCCTGCTACTTTACTGAATTCATTTATCAGTTCTAATAGTGTGTGTGTGTGTGTGTGTGTGTGTGTGTGTGTGTAGACTCAGTGTTATCTCTATATAGTATCATGTCATATGCAAATAATGACAATTTTACTTCTTCCTTTCCATTTTGGATGCCTTTTTTGTTCTTGTCTGAAGCTGTGGCTAGGACATTCAATATTATGTTTAATAAAAATTGTGAAAGTAGACATACTTGTTTTTTTTTTCCAGATCTTAAGGCAAAGGTATTTACCTTTCCCCGTAGAGTACGTTATTAGTTGTGGCTTTGTCATATATGGCCTTTGTTATGTTGAGGTATGTTCCTTCTACTTCCACTTTGCTTTAAAGTGTTTATCATCAATTAATGGTGGATTTTGTCAAATGCTTTTTCTGGATCTATCGATATGATCATATGATTTTTATCCTTCATTTTGTTTATATGGTGTATCATGTTAATTGATTTGCAGTTATTGATCCAAACTTGCATCCCAGGAATAAATCACAGTTGATCATGGTGCATGATCTTTTTATTGTTTTTGCTGAATTTGATTTGCTAATATTTTGTGAATGATTTTTGCATGTATGTTTATCAGGGATATTTGCCTATTATTATTTTTTTTTTGCAATGTCTCTGTCTGTTTTGGAATTAGGATAGTGATGGCTTTATAAAATGAGTTTGGGAGCCTTCCCTCCTCTTGAATATTTTGAAATCATTTGAAAAGAATAAGTGTTAATTCTTCTTTGAATGTTTGGTAAAATTCACCAGTGAAGCCATCTGGTCCCGGACATTTGTTTGTTGGAAGTGTTTTGATTATTTATTTTATTTTATTAGTAGTTATTGGTTTGTTTCGATTTTCTGTTTCTTCCTGTTTCTATCTTTGCAGAGTGTTTTTTTCTAGGAATTTAACCATTTCTTCCAGATTGTCCAATATATTGGCATATAGTTGTTCATAGTATTTTCTTATAATCCTTCATATTTCTGTTGTGTCAGTTGTCATTTCTCCCTTTTCATTTCAGATTTCATTTACTTGGGTTCTATCTCTTTTTTCTTGATGAGTCAGTCTGGTTTATCAATTTTCTTTATCTTTTCAAATAATGAGTTTTTTTCTTTCATTGATCTTTTCTATATATCTTTAACACCATTTTTTTTTTTAAGGAGGGCACTTCTCACAGTGGCCCATAAGGGGGATCAAACCAGCAACCTTGGTGTTATCAGCACCATGCTCTAGCCAACTGAGTTAACTGACCACCCCTTTTAACTCTATTTTATCTATTTCCACTCTGATCTTTATTATGCACTTCCTTCAACTCAATTTGGCCTTAGTTTGCTGTTCTTTCTCTAGTTACTTTAGGTGTAAGGTTACATTGTTTATTTGAGATTCTTTCTTGTTTCTGAGGTAGGGCTGTGTTGCTCTGAATTTCCCTGTTAAAACTGCTTTTACTGTGTGCCATAGATCTTGGTTCAACTTTTCATTTTTCTCAATGTCTCCTTTGATTCTTCCTTGATCTTGTTTTTCACCCATTAATTGTTTAGAGCATGTTATTTAGCCTCCATGTGTTTGTGTGTTTTTCAGTTTTCTTCTTGTAATTTATTTCTAGTTTCATACCATTCTGATCAGACATGAAGCTTGATATGATTTCAATCTTCTTAAATTTATCAAGACTTGTTTTTTGGCCTAATATGTGGTCTATCTTGGAAAATGTTTCATGTGCACTTGAAAATAATGTATATTCTTCTGCTTTGGGGTGAAATGCTCTAAAAGTATCAATTAAATCCATCTGGTCTAGTGTATGATTTAAGGCCACTGTTTCCTGTTGGTTTTCTGTCTGGAAAATCCACCCCTTGATGTAAATGGGATGTTAGAGTCCCCTATTATGACTGCATTACTATCAATCTCTTGCTTTATGTTGGTTAATATTTGCTTTATTTAGGTATTCCAATGTTAGGTACATAGATGTTTATAAAGGTTATACCCTCTTGAGGGACTGATCACTTTATCATTAAGAAATATTTGTCTTTGCTATTACAGCCTTTGTTTTAAAGTCTATTTTGTTTCTATTTGCATGAAATATCTTTTTTCCATCCCTTTAGTATCAGTCTGTGTGTGTGTCTTTCAATCTGAAATATGTCTGTTTTTAGATAGCATATGCATGCGTCTTGTTTTCTTAGCCATTCAGGTATCCTTTTTCTTTTGATTACAGCATTTAATTAATTTATATTTAGGTTGATTATCAATAGGTATGTCATTATTGCCATTTTATTATTCATATTCATGATCTGTTTTTTTCTTCTTCTTAAAGTATTCCCTTTAACATTTCTTGCAATACTGGTTTGTGGTGATGAATTCTTTTAGCTTTTTCTTCTCTAGGAACCTCTCTCTCTCCTTTGATTTTAAATGATAGCCTTGCTGGGTAGAGTACTCTTAGTTGTAGGTCCTTGCTTTTCATCACTTTGAATATTTTATGTCAATCCCTTCTGGCCTGCAAAGTTTTTTGTTGAGAAATCAGCTGACAGTTTTACGGGAGCTCCCTTGTAAACAACTAACTGCTTTTTCCTTGCTCCTTTTAAGTTTTTTTTCTTTGTCTTTAACATTTGGTATTTTAATTATGATTTGTGTTAATGTGGACCTCTTTAGGTTCATCTTGTTTGGGACTCTCTGCACTTCCTGGGCTTCTATGTCTATTTACTTCACCAGGGCAAGGAAGTTTTCTGTCATGATTGATTCAAATAGGTTTTCAATTCCTTGCTCTCTCTCTTCTCCTTCTGGTACCCCTATGATGCGAATGTCAGTATGTTTGATGTTTTCTCAGAGGCCCCTTAGACTGTCTTAATTTTTTTTAATTCTTTTTTTCTTTTTGCTGTTCCGATTGGGTGTTTTCTCCTAACTTATCTTCCAAATCACTGGTTCAGTCCTCTGCTTCATCTTATCTACTGTTGATTCCCTCTAATGTATTCTTTATTTCAGTCATTGTATTCTTTATTTCTGACTGGTTCTTTTTTATGTTTTTTTATCTTCATTTTTATGTTTCCTGTGTCTTTGCTGATGTTTTCCCTGAGATCATTGAGCATTCTTCTAACCAGTGTTTTGAACTCTGCATTTTATAGATTGCTTTCCTCTATTTTGTTTAGTTCTTTTTCTGGAGCTTTTTCCTGTATTTCCATTTGTGACATGTTTCTTTCTCTCCCCATTTTGATTGCCTCCCTGTGTTTGTTTCTATATATTAGGTAGGGTTGTTATGTCTCCCAGTCTTAGTAGAGTGGCCTTATGTAGTAAGTGTCCTGTGGGGCCCAGTGGCATAGTTTCCTTATTCATCTAAGCTGGGTGCTTCACATGTGTCCTTTATGTAGGTTGTGTGTGCCTTCCTGTTGCAGTTGATCCTTGTTTGCAAGTAAATAAGAGGGATTGATCCTCTGGCTATTGGCTGTAAGGACTGGCTGTGACTACAGTGGAGAACCAATTGTCCCGAGACTGACCCTATACAGCAGGATTCTCTTTAGCAAGTCTCTTGCCTGCTCAGTCTGCCATTTGGGTATGTGGTCTGTGGAGGCAGCCATGTTGTACCCCAGCTTGATCTGAAGTCAGCCACTGGGGTGCTGGCCCCAAGGCCTTCTGGGAGGGGCCCCACACAGGACAAGTTCAGCCACAGCCTATGCCCTGCCCAGAGCCATCTGGCATGAGCCACAAATCAATTCACAGATGGCTACCACTGGTGCTGGGCTTAGAGGTGACTGGGAGAGGCTATGCTGTGAACCAAGGCCAGTTACTGCTATCACAAAACTTGGGTCTGCTTAGCAAGTGTTATGGGGCACACTGAGGCCAGATGCTGCTTGTTTTGGGTGTGTGAACCTTTGAGAAATTTTAGTAAAGTTTGAAACATGAACCAGGACCATGCATTTGTATGGAAAAGGCACTGGAAGCAGCTTGTTTTGGACTCGCAAGTTGGGTGGGGTGAGGTCTAGGAATCACCAGGGCAGGGTGAACTGTGTTGGCTATGCCAATAGAGACTCAGATATAGCACTTGCCTAAGTCTGCATGCTCGTAAAGGGAGGGCTCAATATAGGAACAGTGGCTTCTGCCAATACTTGTGTCTGGAAGAAATCTGCCCCCCAGCCTTTACCTTAAAGCCAGACAATTCAGTTCCTCCCTGTATGTCCCTCGAACCTTTCAAGGTACTGCCCCAGCAGTGGAGCTCAGAGTGAGTGAGTTTGTCAAGGAGTAAGTTTGTGCATGGGCTCTTTAAGAAGAACACCTGAGACTCTAGCAGTCTTTTGTCTCACTCAGCCACAGTTTCTGCTAGTTTTCACAGCCAGAATTCGTGGGGACTTCTCTTCCTTGGCTGGGGAGCCTGGTGTAGGGCTGGGACCCCTTGTTACTCAGGGGACCTCTGCATCCAAGATATCTCTCCTAATTTTTAACTGCCACACACAGGTGTGGGACAAGCCCATTCTGCATCTCTGCCCCTCCTGCCATTCTCAAGGTGGCTTCTTCTGTATGTCCTTAGTTGTAGAACTTCTGTTCAGCTAGACTTTAGGTGATTCTCAATGATGGTTGTTCTGTAGTTTAGTTGTAATTTTTATGTGGTCATGAGAGGAGATAAGCACAGTGTTTACCTACTCTGTCATCGTGATCGCCCATTAATACATATCTTTTCATTCCTTGAAATTTTCCTAGTAGTTTCTGTTCATAACGAGGCAGGGCATTTATCTGGCAGTTTTCTACATTCTGGATTTTTGTGATTCACCCTGTGGTTTGTTTTACATGCTAATCTGTCTCCCATATTTCCTGGGAATTTGTAATTAGTTCTATAAGCTTAAACCAGATTTAGGTTAATTTTTGTGACAAGTCTACTTTATAAGTTGTATGTATACTATTTATCAGGAGGAACATAAAAGATGGTTGTCTCTTTTACTGATATTAGTGCCAGTCATGATCATTGCCTAGGACAGATTAAATAATTTATTAGGGGTTGCATAATTGTGATATTCTAAGTATAATATTATTTCTTTGTATATTAGCTGGAACATTTGTTAAAGAGAAACTTTACCTCATCAACTATTTGGCTGCCCTGAAGAACAACCTATGCAAGAAAGGAAAGATTCTTGATTCTTTCATTTATTGGTTTTCAGAATTTGTTCTTGTCCTAGGATCCATCTTTGTTGTAACCAGAGTGTTTTTAATTATAATTATCAATTCATGAATGTAACATATTTTATATGTTTTAAATATATGGTAGTTATTATCCTTATTGGATGTCAACTTGTTTGATATGTGGCCCTTGGGGACCTCTTTAGATTAGCACTTGTGTCATTATGACTTGTCCATGGTAGTTTTTTATAGCTTTCTTGCTTTCTGACATGACAAGATGCTCCAGTCTCATTTTGTACATTTCCTTTCCTAAACCTGAAATTATCCAATTCTTCCTCAGCTGTAAAATTAATATAAAAATACACCACCAACCCAATAGGCTCATTGTGGGAATAAAAATAGTTTATGCATGTAGTGAACTTAGAACCGTGTCTAGCATGTTATAAATGTTATGTAAGTGCTAAATTATCATATTAGTAGTAGTAGTAGTACTGATTATTAGTAATTTTGAAAGATGAAAGGCTGTACTGATTGTATGAAACTTCTTTTTTTATTGGGGTATAATTGACATATAACATTATATTAGTTTATGTGTACAACATAATAATTTCATATTTGTATATACAAATGTTCCTTGATTTATGATGGGGTTTTGTCCTCATAAAACCCATCATAATTTGAAAATATTCTCAGTCATCAGTGCACTTATACACCTAACTTACATCATAGCTTAACTTATCCTACGTTAAATGTGCTCAGGACACTTACATTAACCTACAGTTGGACAATTATCTTGAGCTTCATCTCAAGAGTAATTGCCTTCCTCTTTTTCTTTTCATGAGAAGTAGGAGGCATAGGTGGGCATTTTGTAGAGATGATGGGATGCCGAAACACAAAATACAATATCCAAAATGGTGGGAACACAGTACATTGTAAAGTATCAGTGTTTACCCTTGGGATCATGTGGCTGACTGGGAGCTGTGGCTCACTGCTGATGCCCAGCACCATGAGAGTATTGTACCACAAATCACTAGTCTAGGAAAGACCAAAATTCAAAATTTGAACCATGATTTCTACTGAATGCATATCACTTCCGCATTGTCATAAAGTCTAAAAATCATAAGTCAATCCATTATAAGTTGGGGACACTCTGTATTGTAAAATGATCACCACAATAAATCTAGTTAACATCTGTCACCATACATAGTTACAAATATTTTTTCTTGTGATGAGGACTTTTAAGAACAGAGTCAATGGAATTGTAACAGCTATATATGATGTCAGAGGGGTAAGAGATTGGGAGGGGGGTTATCACTTTGTGAGGGGTGTAAATGTCTAACTATTACATTGTTTTGTACACCTGAAACTAATAAAACAACAACAACAAAAGATTTACTTTCTTACCAAATGTCAAATATGCAATATAGTATTATTAGCTATAGTTCCCATACATTATTTATTTTATAATTGGTTTATACCTTCTGACCTCCTTCACCTATATCACCCACCCCCACCCCCTACCTCTGGCACAATGTATTCTCTATCTATAAGCTTTATTTGTTGTTGTTTTGTTTTAAATTCTGCATATAAATGAGATCATATTGTATTTGTCTTTCTCTATCTGACTTATTTTACTTAGCATAATGCCTTCAAGGTCCAACCATGTTGTTTCAAGTGACAAGATTTCATTTTTGTGTGGCGAAATTACATATTATACACATACACACATACACACACACACACACACACACACACAGAGGGTGCCAAAAATGTATACACATTTTAAGAAAGGAAAAAACTGTATTAAAATTGTAATACTCAATATATACCAATAAC